>NC_082708.1:97039676-97406551 GCF_030144855.1 Hypanus sabinus | reverse complement strand
TGAGGGAATGATGATTGGGCAGGAAATGGATGATAAGCCATGATAGCAACACATGCAAAATGCTGGAGGAACTCATAAGGCCAGGCAGCATCTATAAAGAATAAATAGTCAACATTTTGGGCTGAGACCCTTCATCAGGACTGGGAAAAAAGACTAGTCAGCTTAAGAAGGTGGGAGGAGATAAAGACCTTCTTTTATGGAAGGAAAGGAACTAATGACATTTTTAGTCTGAACAAGTGTAGGGTTTCAACCTGAAATGTCAGCAATTTCTTTTCTCCCACAGATGTCACTCCAGCAAATTGTTTATTCTTTATATTCTAAGGGGAACTGATAGAGTTGATCAGAAAAGCTCTTTCCACTGGTTGGGTGCCTAGCACTGTGGCAATTCTACATTCAAAGTAAATTCATTATTGAAGTACGTACCTGTCACCATACACTACTCTAGGACTCATTTCTTGTGAGCATTCGCTTTTAGAGCCTAATCTATCAAAAATGGCTAAGAAACATTTCCACTATCAATGAAATACCAACATCTATAAGGCATTTGATGTCACATTAATTGTTAATTTTAAATAGAATAGAGTCATAGACAAGTACAATATAGAAACAGGCTCTTCAGTCTGTCTAGTTCATGCTAAAACCATATAGACTGCTTACTCCCATTGAGCTGCCCCGGGTCCATGGCCCTCCATATCCCTACAATCCATGTACCTATCCAAACATTGCCTAAACGTTGAAATTGAGCTGACATGCAACACTTGCACTGGCAGCTCATTCCACACTCCCACGACTCTGAGTGATGAAGTTTCCCCTCATGTTTCACTTAAACTTTTCACCTTTTATCCTTAACCTATGACCATTGGTTGTAATTCCATCCAATTTCAGTGGGAAAACCCTGCTTGCATTTACCCTATCGATAACCCTCATAATTTTGTATACCTCCATCAAATCTCCTTTCAATACTCTATGTTCTAAAGAATACAGTCCTAATCTATTACAATCTTTCCTTATAACTCAGGTCTTCCAGACCTGACAACATCCTCGTAAGTTTTCTCTTTACTCTTTCAAATTTACTTACATCTTTCCTGCAGATAGGTAACCAAAACTGCATACAATACTCCAAATTAGGCCTCGCCCACCTCTTATACAACTTCAACATAACATCCCATCTCCTGTACTCAATACATTGATTCATGAATGCCAATGTGCCATAGCTTTCTTTAAGACTCTTATTTCCCTGTGACACCACTTTCAACCAATTACGGACCTGAATTCCCAGACCCCGTTGTTCTACTGCATTCCTCAGGGTCCTTCCGTTCACTGTGTAAGACCTACCCTGGTTAGTCCGACCAAAGTGCAAAACCTTACACTTGTCTGCATTAAATTCCATCTGCCATTTTTCCAGCTGATGCACCTCCTTCTGAAAGCTATTCACCACACCCCCAATCTTGGTGTCATCTGCAAATTTGCTGAACCAGTTAACCACATTATCATCCAGTTCATTGATACAGATGACAAACAACAAAGGACCCAGCACTGATCGCTGTGGCATACAAGTCTCAGGCCTCCAGTCAGAGGCAACCATCTACTGCCGCTCTCTGGCTTCTCCCACAGAGCCAATGCATAATCCAATTTACTATCTCATCTTGAATGCCCAGCGACTGAACCTTTTTAAACAGCATCCCATGTGTGACCTTGTCAAGTGCCTTGCTAAAGTTCATGTAGACAACATCCATATTCCTTCATCCATTTTCCTGGTAACTTCCTCGAAAACTATGATTGGTTAGACATGACCTGGCATGTACAAAGCCATGCTGACTATCCTTAATCATTCCACGTCCAACTAAACCTCATATATCCGGTCCCTCAGAATACCTTCCAATAACTTTCCCACAGCTGATGTTAGACTCACTGGTTTATGTTTAGAGACTTTTAAAAACTGGAACAACAATGGCTGTCCTCCAGTCCTCTGGTACCCATCCTGTCGCTAAGGATAATTTAAATATCTGTGCTTGGGCCCTGGCAATTTCTGCCCAGTGAACACCATGTCAGGTACTGGGGATTTATCCACCCTGATTTGCCTCAGGGTAGCAAACCCCTCCTCCTCTACAGGGTCCATGAAGTTAATGCCGCTTCGCCTCACTTACTCTGCATCCCTCTCTTGAGTAAATACAGATACTGATTATTTATTTAAGATCTCCCCCATCTGTTTTGGCTCCTCACACACATTACCATCCTGATCTTCCAGAGGACCAATTTTATACCTTTCAATCCTTTACCTCATAACATATTTGTAGCATCGCTTAGGATTCTCCTTCACCTTGTCTGCTAGAGCAAGCTCATGCCTTCTTTCAGCCCTCCTGATTCTTTCTTAAGTGTTCTCTTGGATTTCTTATACTCCATAAGCCCCTCATTTGTTCCTACCTGCTACACACTTCCTTTTTCTCTTAACCATGGCCTCAATATCTCTTGAAAACCAAGGTTCCCACACTTGCTATCTTTAACTTTTATTCTGAGTGGCACATACAAACTTTGTACTCCCAAAATTTCACTTTTAGAGGCCTTCCACTTACTTAGAAAACCTTTGCCACAAAACAACCTGTCCCACACTTGTCAGATCATTTCTGATACCATCAAAATTGGCCTCAGTACAATTTAGAATCTCAGTGCATGAACCAGACCTATCTTTTTGCATATTTACTTTGTAACTAATGGCATTGTGGTCACCAGGTGCTAAGTGTTGCCCAACACACCTCTGTCACCTGCCCTGCTCATTTCCTCATAGCATGCTGTCCTGTCGAGACTTCCACGTACTAACGAATGAAACTTTCTTGAACGCATTTGAAACTCTATCCCATCTAGTCCTTTACAGTATGGGATTCCCAGTCCGTATGTGGAAAGTTAAAATCCCCTACTATAACAACCTTATGTTTGTTGCAACCATCTGTGATCTCTTTACAAATTTGTTGCTCTAATTAAGGTGGTCATAACTTTTCTTATTCTCTGTTCCACCCATAACGCCTCACATGACAAGCTCTCCCGTCTGTCCTGACTGAGGACTGCCATGACATTTTCTCTGACTAGTGACATATCACTCCTCCTTTAATCCCTCCTACACTGTCAAGTCGAAAATAATAGAACTCTGGAATATTGAGATGCCATTCCTGGCCCTCCTGCAATCAAATCTCACTAATGGCTGCAACGCCATAATTCCAGGTGTTGATCCACACCCTGAGCTCACCCACCTTTCCTACAATATCGCTTGAATTGAAATATACGCAGTTCAGGACACGAATTGCATCATGCTCAACCGTTTGATTCCTCATTTTGTTTGAGGGTTTACCAATGTCTGCCTCCACAACCTCCCCACTAACTGCTCTGGCACTCTGGCTCCCATCCCCCTGCAACTCTAGTTTAAACCCAACTGTGTAGCATTAACAAACCTTCCTACTAGGATATTAGTCCCCCTCCAGTTCAGGTGCAAACCCTGCTATCTCTGCTGTCCCACCTTCCCTGGAGAGAGCCCAATGATCTAAAAATTTTATGCCCTCCCCCCCACACCAACTCTTTAGCCAAAAGTTCAACTGTATAACCTTCCTGGCTCTGACCTCACTAGCTGGTGGCATGGGAAGCAATACTCAGATCACAATCCTGGAGGTCCTGCCCTTTAAATTAACACCTAACTACTTGAACACCCTTTGCAGAACCTTGTCACTCATCCTACCCGTGTCATTGGTCCCTACATGGAGCACGACCTTTAGGTGGTTCACCCTCCCACTTGAGAATGCTGAGGAGTCGATCCGAGATGTCCCAGACCTTGGCACCTGAAAGGCACCATACCATCAGGGAACCTTGCTCTTGCCCACAAAATCTCTTTTCTGTTTCCCCAACAATTTGTGGTGTAGGAGGATTAGACTGGTGCAAAACAAAATACAACTGTAGACACTGGAATCTGAAACAAAATGTGAAGTAATCATAGGATTATAAGAATTATAGGAAAGTTGTCAACAAAATAGAGAGAGTACAGAGGAGATTTACTAGAATGTTACCTGGGTTTCAGCACCTAAGTTACAGAGAAAGGTTGAACAAGTTAGGTATTTATTCTTTGGAGCATAGAAGGTATTTGATAGAGGTATTTAAAATTATGAGGGGTATAGATAGAGTTGACGTGGATAGACTTTTTCCATTGAGAGTAGGGGAGATTCAAACAAGAGGATATGAGTTGAGAGTTAAGGGGCAAAAGTTTAAGGGTAACATGAGGGGGAACTCCTTTACTCAGAGAGTGGTAGCTGTGTGGAATGAACTTCCAGTAGAAGTGGTAGAGGCAGGTTCGATATTGTCATTTAAAAAAAAGTTGTATAGGTATATGGACAGGAAAGGAATGGAGGGTTATGGGCTGAGTGCAGGTCGGTGGGACTAGGTGAGAGTAAGCATTTGGCATGGACTAGAAGGGCCAAGATGGCCTGTTTCTGTGCTGTAATTGTTATATGGTTATAATTATGAGCACTGTGTCAATATGGAATTAGGTTACTGATCAACCAGAATAACAGCACAGCACAGCACAGCACAACACAAGGGAACAATTTTTTGTTTTTATTTTTGTCGATGTGACTCCCCAAAAGCTCTGTTGTTTGTCATGGCAAAGGCAAGAATAACAAAGATTCTGTCTTGTTTGAGAAAGGCAAAATGAGAGAATGAATCTCTTCTATCAAGGTTGTGGCTGATCACACCTCACAGTAAGGATCACTTTTCTTTTTGCCTTACCAATAGCTACAGATGAAAAAAACCCAGATCAAAATGAAGAACATTGATACAGTGCAAAAATAAACATACAATAATAATATGATACAAAGAAAGATAATTGAGAAAGCACCCAAATTGAAGACATCTAAAATTAGTATCCTCCCCAAGCCCCGCAACAAAAAAAAGAACTCCAGACCAACCACAACACAATATAGAGAATATAAATCAGGACAATCAAACCCCCAAAACACTTAGCAACAGAAGATATTAATGCCTACTACCAAAAAAAAAGGGACTGCAAGGGAAAAAAGGGAAAGCAAGGGACTGAAAAAAAAACCTTAGTTAAGAGGAAGGTTATGAAAGTACTCAATAAAAGGACCCCAGACCTTATGGAACTTTAAATCCGAATTAAGAACTGAATAATGAATTTTTTCAAGGTCTACGCAGGCCATAATATCGTTAAGCCATTGAGCATGCGTGGGCGGGGCAACATCTCTCCATCTAAGGAGGATTAAACGTCTAGCCAGGAGAGAGGCAAAAGATAATATTCGACACTTAGTCGGACTCAGACGTAAATCTGTCTCACCCCAGAAACCGAACAAACCAATTAAAGGGTTAGGTTCTAGATGGTGATTCAGAATATACGATAACGTTATGAAGACATCTTTCCAAAATTTCTCCAAGCTAGGACAAAACCAGTACATATGAATGAGAGAGGCCTCGCCCCTTTTGCATTTATCACAAAGAGGACTAATATTAGGGTAAAATCGAGATAGTTTAGATTTAGACATATGGGCTCTATGAACAATCTTAAACTGTAAAAGGCAATGGCGAGTACAAAGAGAGGTTGAATTAACCGATTTGAGAATCGAGCCCCAAGTCTCATCAGATAAGGAGGTATTTAAATCATGCTTCCATGCCATTTTAATTTTATCCACAGGGGCACGTCGTAAGGCTGCTAATTTATCATGAATAAATGATATTAAATCTTTACCTAGTGGATTAATAGAAAGAAATAAGTCCATAACATTTTTCTCAGGCATTTCAGGGAAGTTAGGAATTAAAGGAATAATAAAGTGTCTAATTTGGAGATATCTAAAAAAATGAGCATTGGGCAGATTGAACTTAGCAGAGAGCTGTTGAAAAGAAGCGAAGCGATTATCAATAAAAAGATCTTCAAAATGTCTAATGCCCTTCCTATACCAATCCTGGAATGCTGAGTCATACGTAGTAGGTGAAAAAAGGTGATTATGTAAGATAGGGCTAGAAAAGGAAAAACCATGGAAACCATAAAATTTCCTAAACTGAGCCCATATACGCAAAGTGTGTCTAACAAGAGGATTAACTATTAATCTGGACAAACTACTAGGGAGTACAGAGCCAAGAAGTGCAGAGATAGATAATTCTTTAGTGGAGCTCAACTCCATTGCCACCCAGTTAGGGCACTCGGGTTGGCCATGGAAAAAAGACCAAAAGGTAGCACAACATATATTGGCTGCCCAGTAATATAAACAAAAGTTAGGTAAAGCCATGCCGCCCTCTTCTTTAGATTTTTGGAGATAAACTTTATTAATTCTAGAGTGCTTGGCACCCAGGTCTTCTTTAGTATTCAGAAATTTCTCTGCAGATGCTGGGGTCAAAGCAACACGCACAACATGCTGGAGTCCTGACAAAGGGTCTTGGCCCAAAACACTGACTGTTCGTTTCCACGGATGCTGCCCAACCTGCTGAGTTCATCCAGCATGTTGTATGTGTTGCTTCTTTTGTATTCTTTCTAGTAACCCCCATGTTTCCTCTTCTTGTATGTCATCCTTTGACAGACCCCTTAGACCTTTGGTTGATAGCTATTTTGATAAAATTAATAAACTTGGATGCAAGGCGGTCTGAAGGGAGGTCCTGGATCTGAAGAGCAATTTATGGTGTAGAGGGATTAGACTGTGAGAAAACAAAATATAACTGCAGATCTGGAAACTGAAACAAAAAAATAACAGGAATGCTGGAAGAACTTTTCTAGTCAAACAGCATCAGTGGAAAGTGAAATAAGTGAACATTTTAAGTCAGCAATCCTTCCCAAGAACTAGGGAGAGTGGGGAGTTTACATGGATACAGATTATGACAAATTAGGTGATAAGGAGCAAGAGTACTGACCATTAACAAAGCACTTTAAGGAAATAGGGTGAGAACAGGTCAAGGGCATGAGAATGGCAAATGATGGGAGAGCAATTTTTTTGAAGTTGTTCATTCCAGAGTGCCAAGACAGAAGATGCGATGGAGTACAAGAGAAGGCAGATGTTGAAATATAATAGAGGGCTTCAAGTTGAAACATCTGCAATTCCTGTCCTCCCCACTTTGCCACTCAACCTGATGATTGTTGTTAATGCAGATGAGATGTTCTAAAATGAAGTGAAAGTTGAACTCATTGGGGATGGGGGGGGGGTGGTAAGAGCAAACGTGCAGGAAGTTAAGGAAATGTGATTTTCATCTCCATCCACCACAGCAGTGGGGAAGCCTGATTTCAGTATCAGTACAAAGTGCAATGGCCCATTCGTATAGCAGAGATGATGAAAACTAAGAAACTTGGAGAAAGGAAGGTTGTCCTTGCTGGAGGCAGGGCGAGAGGATATACAGTCAAGGTAGATATAGGTCTCTGGGCTTCTAAAAGGTGTTAGTTACTAATCTGTCCCCTGTGACGGAGACAGCAAGATCCACAAAGAGAAGGGAAGTGTCAAAGATGCAGCCTGAAAATATGAAAGCAATAAAAAAGTGACGACGTTTTCAGGTTCAGTAAGAGTGCCAGATGAGGCACCAATGTAGTCATCAATAACTTGGAGAAAGAGTTGTGGGAATGATCCCAAGTAAACCCAAAGCGACTATTTTACATATCCAGCAAAATAACATTCTAATAAATGGTTAAAAATGATCTGCAGAAATTCAAGAAAAGCATGCTGTATTATCCTGTTTGGACGTTTGATGCTGCTACAGCAAATGGAAAAGGAATGAATTTGATGACCGAATCTGGTGAAAAGTTACACTGAGATTGTGTCTGATGTGTACGTTCCTTTAGTGCATCACCTCTTAACGGGATCCCAAACTCAATTTGCTAACTCTCATTTCTCTATATATTTTCAACTGCATTTGAGATATGAGCATTTTATTGGATAACATTTATGAATCTGATTTGATTACCCAAGTGTATATTATTAAATCAATTATTGATGCTTTGGCTGTTTGGTATTTTAAAGCACTTAGTCTAATTTGGCCTAACATTAAAAAAAATCTATACAGTATTTTTAATACTTATGAATTTAAGAGGACAAAGTTCAAAGTAAATTTTAATATCAGTGTACATACTATACACGTCACCATATACAACCCTGAGATTCATTTTCTTGCAGGCATACTCAATAAATCCACAATAGAAAGCTTGGGCATTGTGTAAAAGACCATTGCGCAAAAGGAAAGAAATAAGAATAATAAATAAATAAGCAATAAGTTTCGATACCATGAGATGAAGGGTCCTTGAAAGTGAGTCTGTAGATTGTGGGAACTGTTCAGTGATGGGGCGAGTGAAGTTGTGAAGTTATGCCCACCGGTCAAGAGCCTGATTGTTAAGACTGTTCCTGAATCTGGTTGTGTGAGTCCTGAGGCGCCTGTACCCCCTTCTTAATGGAAGCAGCACGAAGAGACCATGACTGGCTGGTGGTCCCTGATGATGGATGCTGCTTTCTTGCAACATCACTTCGTCTAGATGTGCGCAATGGTTGGGAGGACTTTACCTGTGATGGACTGGGCTGTATCATCTGCTTTTTGTAGGATTTTCCATTCAAGAGAAATCTGTTCAAAACGTTTCCATACCAGGCTGTGATGCAGCCAGTCAATTTACTCTCCACTACACATCTAGAAGTTTTTGAAATGTTTTAGATGTCATGCCGAATCTGCACAAACTCCTAAGGAATTAGAGGCGCTGCCATACTTTCTTTGTAATTATACTTACGTGCCGGGCCCAAGACAGGTACTCAGAAATAATAACACCAAGGAATTTAAAGTTGCTGACCCTCTCCACCTCTGATCCTCCAGTGATCCTCCATGGGCTTCTGGTTTCCTCCTGCTGAAGCCAGTGATCAGCTCCTTGGATTTGCTGATATTGAGTAAGAAGTTGTGGCAGCACTAAGCCAGATATTCAATCTCTCTCCTATATGTTTCATCAGCACCTTTGATTTGGTCTATGACAGTGGTGTCATCAGCAAACTTGAATATGGCATTGGAGCTGTGCTTAGCCTCACAGTCAGAAGTATAAAGCGAGAAGATCAGAGGGTTAACACACAGATTTCTGGTGCACCTGTGTTGAAGGAGATGTTGTTGCCAATCCAAACTGACTGGGGTCTCAAGTGAGGATATTAAAGGTCCAATTGCATAAGGAGATATTGAGGCCAAGGTCCTGTAGTTTCGAGGAGATGATGGTATTGAATGCCAAGCTGGAGTTGTAGCTATCAATGAATTAATGTGAATAAAGGAGTCTCACTGGATATTAAGTAGAACTGTATAAGATCCTGGGACAAGTACCTATGTCAGGATCTTGATTATTGACTACAGCTCAGTGTTTAACACCATCACTCCTACAGCTACAAAACCTGGGCCTCTGGTCTTCCCTCTGAAACTAGATCTTTGACTTCCTAACTGAAAGACCACAATCTGGCACAGCACAAATGCTATCTATAAATTTGCTGATGATACATTGTTGGCAGGATTTCAGATGGTGACAAGAATGAGGTAGATCAGCTAGTCGAGTGGTGTCACAGCAACAACCTTGCACTCAATGTAAGTAAAACCAAAGAACTGATAGGGAACTTCAGAAGGGGTAGGCTGAGGGAACACACACCAGTTCTCAGAAAGGGATCAGATGTGGAGAGAGAGTAAGCAATTTCAAGTTCCTGGGTGACAGAGTGCACAATTTCAAGTCTGGATTCTGAGAGGCCTGTTTTTTTTTAAAAAAGTAGCTGTTGTTCACTGAGAACTAGACCAGGGGCATAGATTGCAGGTAATTGGTAAAAGGATGAATGGGAAAATAAATAAAATATTCCTTACCTGGAAGAATGGGCATAAAAGCAGAACCATTATCATGTTGAAAGTACTTGAATGAGCTTTTGATGTGTAGTCAGCTACAGAACAGCAATGAGCCAAGATTGGGAAGAGGAGTTGTGCTGGAGAGATGTTTATGGACAATGAGTTGAGTGAGACTTCAGGCCTGTAAAGTTCACCACTTACTTTTCTTTTCCACCTGTGTTTTCCTTAAAGGTACAAGGAGTTAAAGGAGTTTTCCTGGCAAATAGAAAAGTAAATGGTAAAGTGAAAACTTACATCACTTACAACAAAGGTCATGATTGGCAATTATTGACTCCACCTGCAACTGATATGAATGACAAGCCAACCAGCTGTCATCTGGTAAGCTTCTCTCCAGATAGTTACGCTGTTCAGTTCTTCTTGTTGGTTTTAATTGCTAATTATTATTGCCTTGAAAGTCGTGAGCTGTTTTCTTGGAATATTCAAACATTTTTGTATGATTCCACTCTGTTGATTCATTTTGTGCAATATGTGACATCACAAGGTGCCTGCATACTTAGTTGGTCTTGCAAACAGGGAAAGCAGCATGGATGCCAGTACTTCCTGCTTGGTTTTCCACAGCTGCTGTCACGGTGCTGTGCAGCAAGCACAGCAGAATCCAGGCCTTCATGTGACCCTCTGTGCTGTCACATTGCAGCAGAAACCCTTGTTATGAAGCCAAGTATGGTCAATATAAACAGCTTTCAAAATGATTTGCTGTTCCCTGCTGCCCTGTTCCTGACTATTGAAGTTTGAAGCCTATAGTAGTTGTATGATTTGCACAGCTGCAGAGCTATGAAACTTTGGTGGATTTGTGACTAACCAATGACAAGTGCCTTCTGAAACATTGTGACCCAATATCCTACAGAGTACTCGAAAGAAAATTGGCACCATTCATTTTGTACCCTATTGCATCTATCACTTATTCTCTGCAGCAACTAAATGGGATAGAGCTTATAAGCAAGCATTCTTTATGATTGCTAATAATTCTCAATTAATAGCAGTGGCTGAAATAATAATATTCACTGTGGCCACTTTTTTTAGATGCACCTGTACATCTGCTCATTAATGCAAATATCTAATCAACCAATCATGTGGCAGCAGATCAATGCAGAAATGTTCAAGAGGTTCAGACCAAACATCCGAGCAGGGAAGAAATATGATCCAAGTGACTGTGAGAAGATTGTTGGTTTGAGTATCTCAGGAACTTCTGATCTGGGATTTTCATGCACAACAGTGTCTAGAGCCGAGGTTCCCATCTTTTTTATGCCATGGACTAACACCATAAGATTGGGAACCCCTGGTATAGTTTACAGAGAATGGTGCAAAAAACAAAATTATGACAGTTCTATCCCTTGTTAATGAGAGAAGTCAGAGGAAAATGGCCAGACTGGTTCACGCTTGACGGTGACAATGACTCAAGTAACCATGAATTATAACAATGGTGTGCAGAAGAGCATCTTTGAAAACACAACATGTCAAACCTTGAAGTGGATGGGCTACAGCAACAGGAGACCACACAATGTACAACAGTACCTAATAAAGTGGCCACTGAGTGTAGAAGAAGACATCTTATACAGCGCCATGTAAAGGTATTTGGCCCCGACCATTTGTTCACTTAAATGAGTATTACAACCAGGGATTTTGATCAATTTAACTGAGAATTTTTATTTGTGAATCACATGCTCCTTTACCAACAGTAAAGTTAGGTAAACAGGGAAAATTGTAAAGCATGAAAAACTAAAAATTCTAAAACTGAAATGTCAGCATTTCAAAAGTACTCATCCCCCTTTGCTCAGTTAAGGTCAACTTAGTTGAACAACCTCTCAGCTGTTACAGCCAGTAGTCTTTTTGGATAAGTCTCTACTAGATTTGCACAATGTGATGGAGCAAGATTTGTCCATTCCTCTTGCAAAATTGCTCAAACTGTGCCAAGTTAGTTGGGGAGCAGCGGTGGGCAGGGATCTTGCGGTCTTGCCAGAGATGTTCGATCGGGTTAAGGTCAGGACTCTGGGCCACTCGAGGACATCAATGTTCTTCATTTGAAGCCTCTCCATGATTGCTCAGGCAGTGTGCTTTGGGTCGTTGTCCTGCTAAAGGATGAACTTCCTCCCCAGTTTAAGCTTTCTGGCAGAGGCTAGCAGGTTTTTTAATCCAGGGTCTCTCTGTGTTTAGCAGCATTCATCGTCCCATCCATCCTGACCAGATTTCCAGTCGCTGCAGCGGAAAAGCAAATTTAAAAAAAGAAGTTCAAAGTGAATTTGTTATCAAAGTACATATTCCACTATATACAACCCTGAGATGTTTTCTTGTCAGCGTGTTCAATAAATCGATAATAGAATAATAATCATAATAGAATCAATGTAAGTCTGCACCAACTTGGGCGTTCAGCCAGTGTGAAAATGACAACAAGCTGTGCAAGTGCAAAAAGAAATAAATAATAATAGTAAATAAATAAGCAGTAAATATCGAGAACATGATTTGACCTCCAACCCGTACACAATTGACTGTTTAATTATAATTGGCCCATTTTGTTTCTTTCTTTTCTTTACTATCCCTTTAGTTAATATTCATAAATATAATTCCTTTAATTGTATGCAGTATGCTGTCTTATTTCCTGGCATGAATTGTAACAGGGTACATCCACACAAACCGAGATTTGGCGTGGGAGAGCCATCCCGATCTCTCAGGTTTGGCAGGACCGCAGTGTGCATTCCCCAGATTTAGCAGCCCAAGGAAACTGAGGAGTTTCACTTACAGCGAATGTTTTTCTCGGTTATCTTTTTAAACATTTCATCCAGGTGAAGTTGTTTCATGTGTTTTGATCTCTCCCTGTGTAATTAAATAAAAATTCAGTAGCTCTTGTTCTGTCATGAAGTTACATTTCTCTAACCCTTTAATTAAATCACTCACTCAACTAGTTTGTCAGTAGTAAGCCTTTCAGTTTCATCCATCTCATCTTCACCACTAGCAGTGCTTTACTCAACACTGTCTATAATTTCCCAGTCCATAAGGTGATGAGTAACAGGTGTTTTGTCATCGGCAATCATCCACTCATATAGGTTTTCTTCATTAAGACTACTTGCTAGAACTTTGAAAGCAGGTAGGTCCTGTAACACTTCTTGCATTCGCAAGCAAATCATGAACAACTACTTTCTCCTTGGGTACATGAAATCCTGTAAAATCAATGTCAAGCTTTTCTTCAGGCTCATTATCAAAATCAAGGCAGGCCACAACTTAAGCCAGCCATTCTTTAGTGTTGAAGGTTCTACCTTCTTCCACCCTCTAGCAATGAACCAATGGATGGCCTTCATGTTAAATTCTTTAATAAATGTCTGTACAGAATTACCAGCATTCATCTCATCTAAAAGATGTTTCATGAAAAGTGAGCGATCCCTGGCCTTTAGAGAGTGTGGTGTTCCTTGGTCTTACACTTGGATAAGTGATGTACAGTACACTGTAAAAACATTATTCTTACATGTTCAGCTTTGGGGTGAGCGGAACAATTATCTAAAATAAGAAGAATTTTGCAGTCTTTGGGTAGCCCTACAGATATGTAATGTGCTCTGGCTTCTGGCATAAAATATTTATTGATACACAATATCAGTGATAAATTAGCCATTTTAATTTGCATGATGTTACTGTGTAAATTTTAACATCTTTCAAGGTCCTAGGGCATGTACTTTTTCCTATCACCAGTGGTTTGCATCTGTGAGTACCTGCTGTGTTGGAGCACCCTAAAATGGTGATTCGATCCTTAGATTGCCTGAATCCCGTGGGATCATCTGTTGCTGTATTTCTTGGCGTGCATCGCCAGCGTAATGCAGTTTCATCTGCATTATGCACCTGCTCAGGACTGAGGTTCTCGTCAGCTATGAGCTTCGCTCATTCATCCACGTACTTGGTAGCTCCTTCATAGTTTGCAGACCATTTTGGTCCAGACTCTTTATGAATGCAAATTCCATGGGGGTTCTTAAACCTTTGAAGCCATCCTTCACTGTAGTCGCAAGCATGTTCTAATTTAAGTTCTTAATGGAACAACCTAGCTTGGTTCATTATCAGACGGTCTGATAAGTCAACTCCATAACTCCGAAACTGGTGAAGCTATTCAATCATCACTCGATCACGTTCAGTGCTCTTACTGACTCTAGAATTGCTAATGTTTTTCTTTCTGGTGCTTTATATCATACACAGTTGATGAACCAATGAACCAATAAGTCACACAGCTTACGCACAGAAACACCTTGGTCCAGATGTTTTTCAACATTTCAGCCTTCTGTTGGATTGGTACGGACTGATGTTTCCATTTGACACCAACACTGGAACTTACACTTACCTTAGAAGCCAAAGCTGGGGTTAAATTTATGTAAAATAAGCACAAAATATCAGCTCTACCACCAACAAGTGCAATGTAAATAATAAAATAGCTTGCTTTTGTCAAAATGAGTCTCACCACATGTGGTGCAGCATGCACTGCACATAGTGCCATCTGTTGGCCGCTTACAGTAAGCTACACCTTGTAATTTCATCCGAATTAAAAGCTAAACCGAGCCATCAGTTTCCAGAAGATTGGTGGTCAACCTATTAGATATATGGAACATGTACCACTTAGTATTGCGGCCAAAAAGATCCACTTTAGTCTCATCCGACCACAAGACCTTCTTGTATCTTGTAAGTGACGCTATGCAAAGCCTTCACAGGGAAGGAAGCCAGGGCTTCTTCCTTGCCACTCTTCCATAAGTACCCTCCTTATACAAGGCCTTAGAGATTGTGGATCCATGATCTTCATCTCCAGCCACAGCCACTGATTTCTGCATCTCACTCAGACTGACTGTTGGTGTTGTAGTAGCATCTCTTACAAGTGCCATTCTCCTTCAGTGAGTAAATTTGGCATGACCTAGGCAATGTGGATGTTGTTTCATATTTTTTCCACAATGGATTACACTGAGCTCCCAGGTAGGCTCAGTGCCTTTGAGATGGCTCTGTACCCGTCCCCAGATTTGTGCTTCTCTAGTAGCATTTCCCTGACTTGTCTTAAATGCTCTTGTGTCTTCAGTTTGGTTTGGACTGTTGAAAATCCACCATACTGTTGGATCATACAAAGAGAGGAGGTATTTATTCTTATGAATTCATTAAAAGCAGTTGATCCTCCAATTTTCTGCATCAACAAGTTAGAGTTGGAAAAGTAATTTACAGTAGTGCACCTGAGGACAGTTAACATAGTAATTACAACGGGGATGAATACTTTTTTAGCCTTACAATTTTGATTTTTAATTTTTAGTAAATTGTTAACAGGTTTTGGAATATTTCTTTTGACTTGACGTGATGCACAAAGTTTTGTCAAAAAATCCTACTTCAATATATTTTAAATTTAGAAAATCAGACAGTAAAATGTGAAAATAGTTGTCGGGGCTGAATACTTTTTCAAGGCACTCTAGTTTCTGGAGGATGTACATGCTGAATGCATTCTCTCTGTACACTTCATACTCTAGAATGCACAGTTAATATTTATTTACTGGCATAAAGTCTGTCTACAATTTCCATGTTATGGAGTCAAACCAAGGGCTAGCTGGCTGTTAAAAAAAGAAAGTGAAAATCGTAAATAGATTTAAAAATGTGAACTTTAAGTATTTTGTGTCTGAACTCACATTGGTTGGCTATGGATCATGGATTTATCTTGTAAAATTTATTTCAACATATTGGATTATAAAAGAACAGAATGAGAACTATGATCAAAAGCAGGTCATTCTGTCTCAAGTTATATTTTCATCAATAACTCCAGACTGCTGTGATCCAAAGTTGCCGTAATCTTAACAAATTCTGCAAATGTGTCATGATTTAAAATAAGAGCTCTCTCCCAGATGAGCGCAATGCTTTTTATGCATACTTTGAAAGGGAGAATAAACCTGCATCTGTGCAGATCCCTGCAGTGTCTGGTGACCCTGTGATCTCAGTCTTGGCGGCCAACGTCAGAACATCTTTCAAGAGGGTGAACCCTCACGAGGTGTCAGGCCCTGATGGCGTACCTAGTTGGGCATTGACAACCTATGCCAACCAACTGGCAGGGCTGTTTAGGACATAGACAATAGGTGCAGAAGTAGACCATTCGGCCCCTTGAGTCTGCACCGCCATTCAGAGATCATGGCTGATCATTCACTATCAATACCCAGTCCCTGCCTTGTCCCCATATCCCTTGATTCCCCTATCCATCAGATATCTATCTAGCTCCTTCTTGAAAGCATCCAGAGAATTGGCCTCCACCATCTTCTGAGGCAGTACATTTCACACCTCCACAACTCTCTGGGAGAAGAAGTTCTTCCTCAACTCTGTTTTAAATAACTGACCTCTTATTCTCAATCCATGCCCTCTGGTACTGGACTCTCCCAACATCTGGAACATATTTCCTGCCTCAATCCTATCAAATCCTTTAATTATCTTAAACGTTTCAATCAGATCCCCTCTCAATCTCCTCAATTCCAGTGTGTACAAGCCAAATCTCACCAATCTCTCTGTGTAAGACAACCCTGCCATCCCAGGAATCAACCTAGTGAATCTACGCTGCACTTCCTCAATTGCCAGAATGTCCTTCCTTAAACCTGGAGACCAAAACTGTACACAATATTCCAGGTGTGGTCTCACCAGGGCCCTGTACAAATGCAAAAGAACATCCTTGCTCTTGTATTCAATTCCCCTTGTAACAAAGGCCAACATTCCATTTGCCCTCTTCACTGCCTGTTGCACTTGCTCATTCACCTTCATAGACTGATGAACTAGGACTCCTAGGTCTCTTTGCATTTCTCCCTTACCTAACTCTACACCATTCAGACAATACTCTGCCCTCTTGTTCCTGCTTCCAAAGTGGATAACTTCACATTTATTCACATTGAATGACATCTGCCAAGTATCTGCCCACTCACCCAGCCTATCCAAGTCTCCCTGTATTCTCCTAACGTCCTCTTCGCATGTCACACTGCCACCCAGTTTAGTATCGTCAGCAAACTTGCTGATATAGTTTTCAATGCCCTCATCTAAATTGTTGACATAAATCGTAAACAGCTGTGGTCCCAATACAGAGCCCTGTGGTACCCCACTAGTCACCTCCAGCCAGTCTGAGAAACACCCATTCACTGCTACCCTTTGCTTTCTATCTGCCAACCAGTTTTCTATCCATGTTGAAACCCTGCTCCCAATGCCATGAGCTCTGATTTTACTCACCAATCTCCTACGTGGCACCTTATCGAATGCCTTCTGAAAATCTAGGTACACAACATTCACTGGCTTACCCTCGTCTAACATCCCTGTTACACCCTCAAAAAACTCCAACAGATTAGTCAAGCCCTTGGTAAATCCATGCAGGCTCGGCCTAATCCTATTACTGCCATCAAGATGTGCCACTATTTCATCCTTAATAATGGACTCAAGCATCTTCCCCACGACTGACGTTAGGCTAACAGGGCGATAGTTCTCTGTTTTCTCCTTTCCTCCCTTCTTGAAAAGTGGGATAACATTAGCCACTCTCCAATGTTCAGGAACTGATCCTGAATCTAAGGAACATTGGAAAATGATTACCAATGCATCCACAATTTCCTGAGCCACCTCTTTTAGAACCCTCGGATGCAGACCATCTGGACCCGGGGATTTATTAGCCTTCAGTCCTACCAGTCTACTCATCACAGTTTCTTTCCTAATGTCAATCTGTCTCAATTCCTCTATCTTATGACCCTGGCCCATCCATACATCTGGGAGATTGCTTGTGTCCTCCCTGGAGAAGACAGATCTAAAGTACGCATTAAATTCTGTTGCCATTTCCCTGTTTCCCATAACAATTTCTCCCAATTCATTCTTCAAGGGGCCAACATTGTTCTTAACTATCTTCTTTCTCTTCACATAGCTAAAAACGCTTTTGCTATCCCCTTTTATATTCCTGGCTAGACTGAGTTCATACCTGATTTTTTCTCTCCGTATTGCTTTTTTAGTTAAGATCTGCTGTTCCTTAAAACTTTCCCAATCATCTGTATTCCCACTCATCTTAGCCCTGTCATACTTCTTTTTCTTTAATGCTATACAATCTCTGACTTCCTTTGTCAACCACTGTGGCCCCTTCCCCCTCTTTGAATCCTTCCTTCTCATTGGAATGAACTGCATTTGCATCTTTTGTATTATGCCCAAGAATATCTGCCACTGCTGATCCACTGTCTTTCCTGCCAGGGCATCTGCCCATTTAACTTTGGCCAGCTCATACCTCATGGCTCCGTAGTCTCCTTTATTTAATTGCAACACTGACACCTCTGATCTGCCCTTATCCCTCTCAAATTGTAGATAAAAACTTATCATGTTATGATCACTACTTCCTAATGGCTCCTTTACTTCAAGATCACTTATCAATTCCTGTTCATTACACATCACCAAGTCCACAATAGCCTCGTTCCTGGTTGGCTCAAGCGCAAGCTGTTCCAAAAATACATCCATTAGACACTCCACAAATTCCCTATCCTGGGGTCCAGCACCTACCTGATTCTCCCAGTTCACCTGCATCTTGAAATCTCCCATAATGACTGCATTACCTTTAGCACATGCCAATGTTAACTCCCTAATCAACTTGTACCCAATATCCATGCTACTGTTTGGGTGCCTGTACACAACACCCATTAGGGTTTTTTTACCCTTACTGTTCCTCAGCTCAATCCACACAGACTCTACTTCCCCTGTTCCCAAGTCACCTCTTGCTAAGGACTGAATCTCATTCCTCACCAACAGGGCCACCCCACCCCCTCTTCCCATATTTCTGTCTCTACGATAGCACGTATACCCTGATACACTCAATTCCCAGATCTGATCCCCTTGCAGCCATGTCTCCGTTATCCCAACAATATCGTAGTTCCCCATTTTCATCTGAGCTTCAAGCTCATCTGTCTTATTTCTGACACTATGCGCATTCAAGTTTAGAATTCTTAGCCCATTCCTCCTCTCTTTGCTTAAAACACTGTCTATTGTACCTAACCCAGCTCCTTGAACTTCCATCGGGCTAATTGCACCTTGAATTTTGATGACCTTCTCAAGATCACCCAAACCTTCTACACATTTAACCCCATGCTCCTTCTGACCAACCCTCTGTACATGTAGCTTTTCCAACACATGTTCTGTCTCACCTTTCTCCTTTACACAATTAATATTTGGGAAATGTGTATTCCCCACCTGTCCCTTATCCTTCATCATATCATCTTCTCTCGTAATCTGGATCCCTGCCCCCTGCACATCTAGTTTGAACCCCCCCCCGAGCAGCACTGGCAAACATTACTGCAAGAATGTTAGTACCCCTCCAGTTCAGATGTAGACCATCCCTTCGAAACAGATCCCAATGTCCCTGGAACAAAGACCAATTATCCAAAAACCTGAACCCTTCCTTCCTGCACCATGCTCTCAGCCTCGTATTAATGTGCATAATCATTCTATTCTTCTCCTCACTCGTACGTGGCACAGGTAGCAATCCCGTGATTGTCACCCTGGAGGTCCTGCCTTTCAGCTTCCCTCGTAACTCCCTGAACTCTCTAAGCAGGACCCCCTCACTCACCTTACCTACATCGTTGGTCCCTACATGGACCACTACATCTGGGTTCATGCCCTCGTTCTCAAGAATAGCCTGCACCCGATCTGAGATGTCCCGGACCCTGGCACCAGGGAGGCAACATACCATCCGGGATTCCCGATCTGCCCCACAAAATCTCCTACCTGCCCCCCTGACTATAGAATCCCCTAAAACTATCGCTCTCTTCTCTTCCCTCCTCCCCTTTCTAGTTGAGGGTTCAAACTCTGTGCCAGAGGCAGGACCACTACAACTCATTCCTGGTAGGTCATCCCCATCAACAGTATCCAGTACGGTATACTTATTGTTAATGGGAATGGCCGCAGGGGTGCTCTGCTCTCTCTGCCTGCTCCCCCTGCCTCTCTGGACCGTCACCCATCTGTCTACTTCTTGGATTTTTGGTGTGACTACCTCCTGATAACTCCTATCTATCTCTGCCTCTGCCTCCCGAATGATCCGTAGTTCATCCAGCTCCCGCTCCAACTCCCTAACTCGGGCTGATAGGAGCTGCAGCTGGATGCACCTTTTGCAGGTGTGGTCATCAGGGACAACTGTGTTGACCCTGACCTCCCACATACTGCATATGGAGCAGACCACTGCTCTGACTGTCTCCCCCATACCTGAACTGGATTAATAGAATAAGTCTAAAAAGCACCTAGCGACCTTACCTTCTTCCCCTCAGCGAGCAATCACACAGGCTTACCGAAGTCCCCTTACGCCGAAGCCCACTTAGCCAAAGCCCAGGACCCTGCTTCCACGGACTCCGCTGCCCACCCTGAAAAGAAGTCCTGCCTTTTAAAGTGCGCGCTCGATGCTGACGTCACTTGCGCCTGCGCAGTTCCCCCTCCTCCACAGGTATTGACCAGGTAGGACATCTTCAATCTCTCACTGCTGTAGTTGGAGGTTCCTACCTGCTACAAAAGGGTGATGATCATACCAGTGCCCAGGAAGAGCAGGGTGAGCTGCCTGAATGACTATCACCCAGTTGTACTCACATCTGCTATGAGGAAATGCTTTGAAGATGGCCAGAATCAAATCCTGCCAAAGCAAGGGCCTGGACCTGCTGCAATTTGCCTGTCACGACAATACAAACACCTACAGTACATCAGGCTGCTGTTTATTTTTGTTCTTGCTTGTCTTCTTGCACTATTTACTTAATTTAGTTGTAATATGTATGTCTCACTATAATTTATAGGTTTTTATTAGCATGTATTGTAATGTATTGCTGCTGTGAAACACTGGATTTCATTACGTATGCCAGAGATATTAAACCTGATTCTGGTTCTGATCCTATCCGTTGCTTTCTCA
Organism: Hypanus sabinus; assembly: GCF_030144855.1. NCBI lineage: Eukaryota > Metazoa > Chordata > Chondrichthyes > Myliobatiformes > Dasyatidae > Hypanus > Hypanus sabinus. The sequence continues at coordinate 97,385,817 of NC_082708.1, read as the reverse complement.
GTAATGTTAATGTAATTTTATAAGTCATATATAAAATAAAAGAAATATCAGTTTGATATCCTGTCAGAAGTAAGCCATGGCTTTAAAAACCTAGACATTTAGTTTTATTCAATGAAAACTGAAAACAGTTGAGGTTTTCTGGGTACTCAAGGTATGACAGATGCTGGGATCTGAAGACGAAAATGATTCTTCCTCAATGCTCTTCTCAACTCCTTATCCCTTATTCTAAACCTTTGCCCTGGAAATGCTTCCAATTATCCATCCCTTTTACAATTGTGTATCCCACTACTCTGTGCACTTCCAAGCCCTGCCAGCCTCCTCTACTCCAAGGAAAACAGAGATGTCCCATTCCCGTCAATGTCCTGATAAGCCTCCACTGCACCCTCTCCAGTATAGCATTTCCATGCTATATATGTTGACCAGAGCTGTACACTGTACCCCAGTATGACCCAACAAATATCTTCTTTTATTATAACTGCTTTGGAGATTTTGGGTTTGTGCTGTAGATAATACCCAGCTTTCTCATGCCCTTTCTGGGCTTGCCTTCCCATTCACACCCTCATTCCATATCCTTTGATGCCTCAAACCTTACAAATCTGGGCCAATTTCAGCTGTAAATTTGCATCACCAATCTGAAAAGGCCATAGTCAAAATTACAAGTGATATTCTTTGTGACCACAGTACACAATCATGTCTGTTCATCTCAGTAATTTGCTGCATTTAATTTCACACTATTTAACCCCTGTATCTATTCTGTGTGTGGGTTATTGGGTCAGGCAGTCTTGGTTTAATGCACTCATCCGAAGTATCTTAATGTCCAGATGTGGAATTCCTCAAGGATGCATATTAGGATTCTCCTCCTCCAACAGAATCATGGGAGGATATGGTTTCCAATATCAGAACCAGGTTTAATATCATCGGCATATGTCATGAAGTTTGTTGTTTTGCAGCAGCAGTAGATTGCAATACATAATAAAAACTATAAATCACGATGTATATATTAAAAATTAAATTAACCAAGTTGTGCAAAAGGAAAGGAAAAAAATACAGAGGTAGTGTACATGGGTTCATTGTCCATTCAGAAATCTGAAGGTGGAGGGGAAGAACCTGTTCCTGAAACATTGTGTGTGTGTCTTCAGGCCACTGTACCTCCTGTTTGATGATAGAAATGAGAAGGGGGCATGTCCTGGCTGATGGGGGTCCTTAACGATAGATGCTGCCTTTTGAGGCATGGGCTTTTGCAGCCGTCCTTGATGCTGGGGAGGATAGTGCCCATGATGGATCTGGCTTTTCCTGATCCTGTGCAGTGGCCCCTCCAACCAGTTAGAGTGCCCTCCGGCATACATCTGTAGAATTTTGTGAGTCTATGATGACATAACAAATTTCATAAATCTGCTAATACAATGTTGACACCCTGGAAATTGATTTTAGAGCTGCTAAGCTCTGTAGAGTTGTAATATTTAGTTTTCTTCCCATTCTGCATAAAAAGACTGAAATGTTATAATTGTGAAGCTTTTTTGTTCTTACAGAGCTGACATAAGGAACATGAGGTTGTTTACACATTGCCTCTTGAGCTCTTGATATGGAATCAGTTTATATGAAAAACCTAAGCAGATTTTGGAAGTCTAGGGTGCAGGAGAATTCTTGGGTTGAAAAGGATTAAGCGTTGATAATGCGAGATTGAATCTTCATCTTAATGGTAATAATTATAGAGGGTAAAGAATAGGAAATGGAAACCATATAACAATCACAGCACGGAAACAGGCCATCTCGGCCCTCCTAGTCCGTGCCGAACTCTTAATCTCACCTAGTCTCACCTATCCGCACTTAGCCCATAACCCTCCACTCCTTTCCTGTCCATATACCTATCCAATTTTACCTTAAATGACACAACTGAACTGGCCTCTACTACTTCTACAGGAAGCTCATTCCACACAGCTATCACTCTCTGAGTAAAGAAATACCCTCTTGTGTTTCCCTTAAACTTCTGCCCCCTAACTCTCAAATCATGTCCTCTCATTTGAATCTCCCCTACTCTCAATGGAAACAGCCTATTCACGTCAACTCTATCTATCCCTTTCAAAATTTTAAATACCTTGATCAAATCCCCCCTCAACCTTCTACGCTCCAATGAATAGAGACCTAACTTGTTCAACCTTTCTCTGTAACTTAAGTGCTGAAACCCAGGTAACATCCTAGAAAATCGTCTCTGCACTCTCTCTAATTTATTGATATCTTTCCTATAATTCAGTGACCAGAACTGTACACAATATTCCAAATTTGGCCTTACCAATGCCTTGTACAATTTTAACATTACATCCCAACTTCTGTACTCAATGCTCTGATTTATAAAGGCCAGCGTTCCAAAAGCCTTCTTCACCACCCTATCTACATGAGACTCCACCTTCAGGGAACTATGCTCTGTTATTCCTAGATCTCTCTGTTCCACTGCATTCCTCAATGCCCTACCATTTACCCTGTACTATTTGGATTATTCCTGCCAAAATGTAGAACCTCACACTTCTCAGCATTAAACTCCATCTGCCAACGTTCAGCCCATTCTTCTAACCGGCATAAATCTCCCTGCAAGCTTTGAAAACCCTCCTCATTATCCACAACACCTCCTACTTTAGTATCATCAGCATACTTACTAATCCAATTTACCACCCCATCATCCAGATCATTTATGTATATTACAAACAACATTGGGCCCAAAACAGATCCCTGAGGCACCCCGCTAGTCACTGGCCTCCATCCCGATAAACAATTATGCACCATTACTCTCTGGCATCTCCCATCTAGCCACTGTTGAATCCACTTTATTACTCCAGCATTAATACCTAACGACTGAACCTTCTTAACTAACCTTCCATGTGGAACTTTATCAAAGGCCTTGCTGAAGTCCATATAGACTACATCCACTGCCTTAACTTCGTCAACATAAACACCACAACAAAGATCCAGTGGTATCCTAAAGCCCTTTCATCTGCATTCGTATCGGGATCTGTGAAATTAATTTGCTCTTCACTATAGAAGGAAAAGGGAAAGTGAAGTTTTTCTCATAGTTACCCAACAGTGTGTTTGCTTCGTGTCTGCACTTGTTTCTTACTTGTATCCGGGGTGGAAGCAATATCACTATATACATACCATCCCTAATTTCCCTTAAACTACTTGCTGGAACAACTGTATTCTATATAGTGAAAGTACTCTTGTACAGAAGCTGGGAGGGAGTTCTATTTTCTCACACAAACAGTGGAGGAACAGTGTGATACTCATATGTCTCCATGATGTGAAACTTGCACCAGTGAAGTAGTCCACGTCCATCGTTCTCTCTAAGCTGCTCGGGTGTGCAGTAACTGAAATGCTCCTGTGCACATAGCCTTTGTGGCCACGCAGCTGGAGATTTCTCTTATGTGACGTTAATGTAATTTTGAAATTATGGTAATATAATTTTGAAATCTATGTTAATATAATTGTGAAATGCCCTGTAATTATGTGTTAATGAATATAATCCATAAATTTTCTAAATAATAAACGTACCATAACCTTTACTTTGAAATATTTTAGAGCTTCAATGTATTTAAATTGTCAGTGTTTCAAGTTGCAACACTGTTGTAAAAATAAGCACCTCATCTTCTGTAACAGAGATACGATCTGTAACCTCACCACCATATTGCCTCACTTCTAAAGGCTCTATGTTCATTGCCTAAGTAAATGCAGATGCAATCTTTCAATGCAATGCAGAAACTCTTTCCTCGCCAAACCCTGGAAAAGCACTCAAATGGTCTCTCTACAACATGGCAACTCTTTGCTCTACTCAACCTGTGCATAATGATGTCACCATTTTCTCTTAAAGGCACAGGTAGCTGCTATCTTACCATTACCAGGGTAAATAAGTGCACTTTAACATTAAAAAAATGATATTCAACAATCACCTGTTTACAGGTGTAATAACAAATTTGAGTACTTCAATCATTAAAATCTATATATTTCCAAATTTATCACGGTCCTTATTTTTATTATCTTTTTAACTGGGCTTTCTGAGTTGTATTGCTCTACAACATTTAGGCAAATGATGCTCTATATTTCATTTAATGTCAAAGTTCTGCATTTGGGCTTGTATATGATGGGAAAGGAAAATTTCCTTAACACATAGGGAGTGACATGATAGTGGTTAGCACAATACTGCACAGTGCCAGAAACCCGGGATCAATTTCTACTGTTGCCTGTAAGGAGTTTGCATGTTCTCCCCATGACCGTGTGGGTTTCCTCCAAGTGCTCCAATTTCCTCCCACAGTCCAGAGATGTACCGGTTGGTCAGTGAATCAGTCATTGTAGCTTCTGCTGTGATTAGGCTAGGGTTGCTGGGTGGCGCTCTCAAATGGCCAGAAGGGCCTATTCCAGTCTGTATCTCAGTAAATATTTACTTGACACTGAGATTTTGCTTGTTGCCAGGATGATGTTGACACCTAACAAGTTATGCCTGATTTCTTGTTACTTATTGTCAAATAGTTTGATATTGCTGTGGAGTTCAAATTTAAAATGATTATCAATTCTCCTCTGCTGCCTTACCACATCTGATGCAGACAGATATTTCAGAGTGGTACATTTCACCATGGCTTTACTTCCACAAATATGAGATCAGATGAAGGAGTACAAAGCTATGTACGATGTTTTATTCACCGATTGAAGGAAGATGAATCATGGTCCATTTGCAGTGATTACTTCACTCGCATGTCGACCTGCTTGGAGGTAGCTAGCTAAGAAAATATTGATGCAGGAACAAAGATCAGTGGATGTCTTATGTAGGTAAGGGTGTCAAGGAATCTGGATCAAAGTGGATCAAAAGGGATTTGGACACTTAAGCTATGAGAACTCACAAATGATGGAGAACTACTGTATATGTAATGTATATTTGATAAAGATGAATCATAATTAAAGATGACCAATCAGTATACAGGTACACCTTTGTTAACCTGATATGGAAAATACTGAATGAGGAAAAATATTTGAACAGCTCCTGAAAATAGAAAGTTGTCAACATTTTTTTGCTCTCAGAACTTAAACATATTTTCTTTAACAATTCATTTTCATTCCTTTAACACACAAACTAGGTGTTAATAACCATATAACAATTACCTCACGGAACAGGCCATCTCGGCCCTTCTAGTCCGTGCCGAACGCTTACTCTCACCTAGTCCCACTGGCCCACACTCAGCCCATAAGCCCCCATTCCTTTCCTGACCATATACCTATCCAATTTTATTTTAAGTGACAATACCGAACCTGCCTCTATCACTTCTACTGGAAGCTCGTTCCACACAGCTACCACTCTCTGAGTAAAGAAATTCCCCCCTGCGTTACCCTTAAACTTTTGCCCCCTAAGTCTCAACTCATGTCCTCTTGTTTGAATCTCCCCTAATCTCAATGGAAAAAGCCTATCCACATCAACTCTATCTATCCCCCTCATAATTTTAAATACCTCTATCAAGTCCCCCCTCAACCTTCTACACTCCAAAGAATAAAGACCTAACTTGTTCAAAGTTAACACTGGTGATCTTTATACAAGCAGAAGAAAGCTTTAACTGTGACATACTCTTATCTACCTGTGCACTACAAAAGGTTAGTCTTCGGAAACCTTTGAGTGAATTTGTTGTAGTTCTGAGAAAGAGTTGATGACTAGAGTGCTTTGCATACAAAACTATTTTGACTCTGTGTTTGACAGAGATTGGTGTATATTTTTGTGGAGATTTTAGTTGTGTTATGGTTGTCTTGGAGCAACTTTCTATAAAATGAATGTGAATGTGTGTTCTTGTATGCTGCACATTATGACTCCGGAGCAACTGTTGTAATCAGTCCAAGGACTGGGTATGATTTGTGGCAAAGCAGAGTGTAACACTCCAGATGTTTAAAACACATGGATAATTATGTTAGCTGAAATAACCACGTTTTGCCATTTTAATCTATCATACATTGGCTTTTATTTGCCAATTGGAAACAAGCATATAGCTTTTAGTACAACTAAAGACAATTCCAATTGGCCCAATAAGCAATTTTTTTCTTCTATTTTTCTGTAGCCGGACTGCTCTGTCCACCTGCACTTGCGCTGGGCTGATAACCCTTATGTATCGGGCACTGTTCACACCAAAGATACTGCACCAGGACTTATTATGGGAGCAGGTAATGTTATTATTTGTTTGGATGTATCTTTAATCATTCTTTTCTTTACTTAGGTAATTAGAAATGTATAAAAATGTTGAGCATTCATATACAGTTGGACAGGAAGCCTTGTCAACCAATCATTCCAACTACAGTACCGTCTCTTCAAAACTTGTAGTCATGGCTGTTGCTGTGCATCATTACTGATTGTGCTTTTAACTCCATAATATAGTTCAGGTATTTTTTTTGCAAAGGTTCATCATGACCACATTTAATTGTCTTTCAATAAACTCTTAGTAAAGATTGATGAACATAATGAAGAACGTCGACTGTCCTCTTTTCCATAGATGCTGCCTGGCCTGCTGAGTTCCTCCAGCATTTTGTGTGTGTTGCTTATAACAAAGATGCCTTCAGTTCAAAGAAACATTTTCTCATAGTGCTGAGACCACTTCCCTGAGCATCCTGTTGCCAGGACTACATTATATCAGTTTCCTGTCTTAAAAGCATATAGAGAGGTCTAATCCCTTGCAGCAAGAGGCACCTGAGTGAGCCCTGAACAACCAGCCGTCACGTGTGGTCTGATGTTCACAACATAGCTTTGTATTCTGAGACTGGATGTACAATTTGTGGAGGCAGCATGTTCAGTCAACCACTCACATAGTCAGAAGCAAAAATGAACCAACAGCAAGAGGCAAGTTGCTGAGGTACTCTTGATCACAGAATCAGCTGTTTCTCAGAACTCCACTCAAGCATTATGGTCAGGTTTTGGAAAACCTCACTGGCCACTGGAAAAGCTGTTAGTTAGTAATTTCATGTATTATAGTTTATCTAGAAGACAAATGGAATTGCAGGATATGATCCAAAGCTCCCTTCCAGAGAGATTAGTTTAAATTAGCTCATTTATATAACAAAAGTAATAAAAACTTATCAATGGCGGGTAAATTGAACCCCCACACAATTAACATGTTTGACAAAAGAACCCTTGGTGCCTCGACAATTCACTAGATATTGAGTTTCTGTGCTTTGGAATTCATTTCATTTCATGAAAGATGCTGGAAGTAGATTCAATAACACTTTAGAAAGGGAATTTGATAATTTACATGTAAATGGAAAATAAATAGGCCAAAGGCAAAGAGCAAGAGAGTAGAACTAGATTAGAAATTTCTCTGGGTTTTAGCAAGGCTATGGTAGGTTAACTTTCATGATTCAGTTCAAATTTTGGAATGTTTTTAAGCACTCGTATGCTAATTTGTATGCCATTCAATAGGAATTAGGGGCAGGAGCGGATAACACCTCCACTAACCTCTTCTGTCATTTAATGAGGTCATGGCTCATTTTGATTCCAACATTAGCCATACATCACACTGTAACCTTTCCTTAGTAAACCTTACTAACCTTGCTCTGCTTCTGCCACTCAATGCAGAGGACAGTTCTAAAGACTCAGTACCCTTGGAGAAAGAAAATACTGCATTCTCTGTCTTAAATGGGTGACTCTCTGCTAAGAATCCATAACCCCTCGTTCCAGATTCTCCTAACTCCTTTCTACATTCACCCCGTCAAGATGTAGTGAAATTTCAATTAATCATTCTTTCAACCTTTTAAAATCCAGCAATTCCAGGCTTAGCTGCCCAACTGTGCTCAGAAGGCATCCCATCTATTCTAGATGTCAGTAGCAGTTGATGTGGTCCAATAATTGCCAAGATACTGTGTGTAATCTGATCACTACCTCGGAGTAGCATTTACAGCTGGATCTGGAGCCTGTCAGCAACAATAACACTATGGGCAGTGGGCACGAATCCTGCCAGCCTTCTTCAGGAATTGCTTGCTAATTTGACATTTACCTGTAGTTCAGACAGCAGACATTGTTACACTGATATATGACCTGTAGTTCAGACAGCAGATGTTGTTACGCTGATATATTACCTGTAGTTCAGCCAGCAGACATTATTACACTGATATATTACATGTAATTCAGACAGCAGACGTGATTACACTGATATATGACCTGTAGTTCAGCCAGCAGACATTGTTACACTGATATTACCTGTAGTTCAGACAGTGGACATTGTTACACTGATACATTACCTGTAGCAGCAGACGTTGTTACACTGATATATTATATGTAGTTCAGACAGCGGATGTTGTTAAACTGGTATATCACCTGTAGTTCACCCAGATGATGTTGTTTTATTGATATATTAGACAGCAGATGTTGTTACACTGATCTATTACTCATAGCACTCAAGTAGTTCCTATTTGAATATACTTTGACGTGGTGAGCAATTTCTAGCAGGCATCTATTTTCAGAAAATCACAATCACAAGCCATGTGACACAACTTCATTTGATGCATATTATTCCTCAAGTTCTAAGTGATTTGACCATTTGTGCTGGTACAGGAATACCAATGCCTTTGAGCAAAAACATCCTACAAAAGTTAATGGATTCGGCCCAGTACATCATCGATAAAACGCTCCCAACCATTGAACACATGTACATGAAATGTTGCATAGAAAAGAAACATCCATCATCAAACATTCTCACCACCCAGGCCAAGCTCTTTTCTCACTGCTGCCATTGGGTAGAAGGTACAGGAGCCTCAGGACTCACACCACCAGGTCAAGGTCAGTTACTACCCCTCAGTCATCAGGCTCTTGAACAAAAAAAAGGGGATAGCTACATCATTTAAGGACCCTGTTATATTGTTATATCATGCTCATTATTTATTGCTATTTATTTATTTCTGCATTTGCAGAGTTTGTTTAGTTACTGCTCTGTAGATTTGCTAAGTATGTCCACAGAAAATGTCTCAGGGTTGTATGTGGTGACATGTATATACTCTGATAATAAATTTTACTTTGAACTTTGTTAAGAATCTCTCTTCTGATAGCTAGTCAAGATTTGGGTATCACAGTGCGACTGCTTAAATGTAAAAGAACAAGCTAGTACAGGCAGAGTCATTTTGGTAATGTTGGAGGTTGGAATCATTTGCACTTACTCTTTATGCATAAGTTGCGCATTAAAAAAGCATGTTGTACTTGTTTTTGAGGTGCTTACAACAATTTCCCATCTATCAGAAAATCAGGATTGACATTTCTCGTTGCAATTCACCCAAATGCAATCTACAGTTTCTTGTCATATTTTATGGATATGATGACATCATAAAGATGCACAGTTTGATTTAATAATTTAACAGCAGTTTGTTGTAAAAGATTGTAAGTTTTGACTTTCATTAGTAACTCCCAGTGAAATGACAAGAATATAAATGTTAAGGAAACTATTGAGAGAAGACCCAAAGGATGGAATTTCTATACATTTGAAAAGGTAGGCTGATCAGGGATAGTTAGTGTGGCTCTGTGTGGGGGAATACTGTCTCACTGCTTCAATTGAGTTTTGAGAATCTCACAGTGAAGGTTGAAGACAGCAGGTAGATGTCATCTGTATAAAGTAGTAGGCCACTGAACATTTTCCCCTATGGTAGGCTCATCTGGAAAGTTAAGGTAAGAGGAGTCCAAGGTGAGCTAGTTAAATGGACCCAAAATTAGCTTGGTGAGACGAGGCGTGGGTTAATGGTGGGCATAAGCTTTTCTGATTGAAAGTCTGACTGGTGGTATAATGTAGAGATAGGTGATAGAACCCTTGTCATCACTGATATTCACTAGTGACTTGAATATGAATATAGGAAGAATGATTAATTTCTGGATTACTCGAAAACTAGTGATATTGTGGATAGCAAGGAAGGTTTTCGGAGACCTCAGCAGGAGATAAATCAGATGGAAAATTGAGCAGAGATATGAGAGAATGGAATTGAACTCTAGTAAATAGGGTATCATGGATTTTGGGAAGACAAATACGTTTTCTCACCATAAAGGGTCAACTACTAAGACATGTTGATGTGCAGAGGAATCTTAGCATTCAAGAACATAGTTTGGTGAAAGTAGAACCATGGATCGATTGGAAGGTGAAGTTCTGTTTGGCTTCCAAAGTCAGGGCACAGAATATAAAAGCTGAGACATTACGTTGCAGTTTTATAAAACATAGATTAGGCCACACAGAGTATTATGAGCATTTCTAGTTGCCACACTATGTCTCTGCACCATTCTGTGTTGCATTTGTTGCTGTATTTATTACATGGAACAGTACAGCATTGGATAGGCCATTCAGCCCACAATGTTGTGCTGAACTTGATGCCAATTTATACTAAATGTACTCCTGTGTATCATCCTTATCCCTCCATTCCCTTTCTATTCGTGTGTCTATCTGAAAGGCTCTTCTACTCCATCAAACTGCCTGCTTCCAATGCTACCTGTGGTAAGCTATTCCAGGCTCCTGCATAAATAAAATCTTGCCCTTTACATCACTGTTAAAGTTCTCCTTTTAACTTTTAACATGTGCCGACTGGCATTTGACATTTCTATTCTCTCTGTCTACCTTGTCTATGCCCCTCATAATTTAAATAAATCTCCATCAGGTTTCCCATTAACCCCCCCACCATTCTAGAGCAAACACTAATGTCTGTCCAACCCTTCCATAGAGTTCAGTATCTAATCCAGGTAACTGCTCAACACCCTCTCCACAGTCTCCATGTCCTTCCTGTAATTTCGCAGCCAGAACTGCACACAATATTCCAAGAGCGGACTGACTGAAGTTTGTATAGCTGCTTACTCTTCTACTCAACACCGCTTCCAATGAAGGCAAATATGCTATATGTCTTTACCAGCTTACCCACTTGCATAGCTACTTCAGGTGAACTATGAACTTGGACCCTAGCTCCATCTATACTTCAATGCTTGTGAGGGATGTACTATTAAATGTCTACTCTCTCATTATATTTGACCTCCCATAGTGCTACACTTCCCTGCCCATTATCTGTAACTGATCTATATTCTATTGTATTCTTTTATAGTCCTTTACACTGTCCACAACTCCACCAATCTTAGTGCCATCCACAAACTTTCTAATCCACCCATCCACATTTTCAACCATGTACCTATCCAGACTTCTTTTAAATATTGGAATTGATCTTTCACAGACAGCTTGATCCACACTCTCATGACGCTCAGCGAAAGTGTTTCCCCACATGTCCCCCTTTCACCTTTCACCCCTAACTCATGACCTTTTGTTGTAGTCCCATCCAACCTCAGTGGAAAAAGCCTGCTTGCATTTAAGCTATCTAGACCCCTCATAATTTTCTATACTTCTATCAAATCTCCTCTCTATCTTTTACGTTCCAAGGAGTTCAAGTCCTAACCTGTTTGATCTTTCAGTGTAACTCAGGTCCTCCAGATCCAGCAACCTTCTTGTAAATTTTCAATCTTATTTATATCTGTCCTCAAGGTAGGTGACCAAAACTGCACACAATACTCCAAATTAGATCTCACCAATATCTTATACAACTTCAACATAATATCCCATCTTCTGTACTCATACTTTGATTTATGATGGCCAATGTGTCTAAAACTTTCTTTGTGACCCTATCAACCTGTGACACATGTTCCATGAACTATTCATTTGTATTGTCAGATCTCTTTGTTCTACCACACTCCTCAGTGCCCTGTTATTCACTGTGTAAGACCTACCCTGGTTGGTCCTACCGAAGTTCCTCAACCCGTCCCCATGGGCATGGATGCTCCAAAAGACACGTACTCACAAACCCCCGTAGGCTATCTCCCTTAGCCGGAACGGTGGCTAATTGTGAGCCGGTTTGGCTGTGCCAGGAAATGGGGTCTCCACAACGTTTTTAGATTGTACAAGATCACCATAATCTTCAAATTTCGAATTACATTTCAAAAACTAACAAACCACGGGGAGCCGCAGCACAGAGATGAAAGAGCCGCGGGTTGCCGACCGCTGCACTAGGTTGATTCCTGGGATGGCAGGGCTGTCTTACGCAGAGAGATTGGAGAGATTGGGCTTGTACACACTGGAATTGAGGAGATTGAGAGGGGATCTGATTGAAACGTTTAAGATAATTAAAGGATTTGATAGGATTGAGGCAGGAAATATGTTCCAGATGTTGAGAGAGTCCAGTACTAGAAGGCATGGATTGAGAATAAGAGGTCAGTTATTTAAAACAGAGTTGAGGAAAAACTTCTTCTCCCAGAGAGTTGTGGAGGTGTGGAATGCACTGCCTTGGAAGATGGTGGAGGCCAATTCTCTGAATGCTTTCAAGAAGGAGCTAGATAGATATCTGATGGATAGGGGAATCAAGGGATATGGGGACAAGGCAGGGTCTGGGTATTGATAGTGAATGATCAGCCATGACCTCAGAATGGCGGTGCAGACTCGAGGGGCCGAATGGTCTACTTCTGCACCTATTGTCTATTGATCTATTGATCTATCTATTACGCCTCACTGGACTAGTTCTCCCATCTGTCCTGACTGGGCACTGCTGGGACATTTTCCTTGACTAGTAACGCCACCCCTCCTCCTTCAATCCCTCCCACTATGTCACGTCTAAAGACATGGAACCCGGAATACTGAGCTGCCAGTCTCACCAATGGCTATAATATCATAATTCCAGTTGTTGATCCATGCCCTGAGCTCATCTGCCTTTCCTATGATGCTCCTTGCATTGAAATATACCTCGCTCAGGGCAACATTTGCACTACTCTCAACCTTTTACTTCTTGATTTTGTCTGAGGTCTTAATATTATCTGTCTCCACAGCTTCTCCTCTATCTTACGGCACTCTGGTTCCCATCCCCCTGCAACTCTAGTTTAAACCCCCCCCCCCCATGCAGCATTAGCAAGCCTTCCGGTGAGGATATTAGTCCCCCTCCAGTTCAGGTGAAAGCCATTTGTTCTGTACAGTCCCACCTTCCCTGGAAGAGGGCCGAATAATCTAAAAATCGTATGCCCTCCTTCCTACACCATCGCCAAGCCATGAGTTGCACTATATAATCTTCCTAGTTCTGGCCTCATTAGCATGTGGAACAGGTAGCTTTCCTGAGATCACAACCTTGGAGATCCTGCCCTTTAACTCAGCACCTACCTCCCTGAACTCCCTTTGCAGAACCTTGTCAGTCTTCCTACCTCTGGCCCAATAACTCTCCTCTCAAAATACCCTGTACATCCTATGAGATATCCTGCACCAGGAGACAAAGCACCAACATGAAGTCTCTGCTTTGGTCACAGAAATGCCTATCTTCATCCCTTACTATCAAATCTATCACAGTCACTTTGTAGCAAAACAGGCACAGGTAAACTCAGGCAGAGCTGGGCTGTAACATCTTGAATCCCACCCATTGTTTGTCCCGCTCCATCAGGGAGGAGGCTACATAGCATCCGCACCAGGACTATCAGACTTTAAAACAGTTACCTTCCCCAAGCAGTATGGCTCCACCCACAAACCCATCGCAGCACACCCCCAACCACCACTTTATCATTTCCTGTTGTACAGAGATTCCTGTGCCTAGCGTCATTTTATGGACATACTATCAAGCTATGTATATATTGTGTGTTTTTTAATATTGTGTTCTTTATCTTTTTTTTTGCTACATTGGATCCGGAGTGACAATTATTTTGTTCTCCTTTACACCTATCTAAATGACTGGAACTGATATCAAACGATCTTGAATCTTGAAATAAAACATCTGTATTTTTCATCACAGGAAATCTGGCACTAACAGTCATCTGCAAATCTCAGTTACAGTTCACAGCAATTGCCTGTGTTCCAATGTTACCACCCACCAAGGTTAGCGACTGTCTATGGCCACAAGACACAGACGGCTTGCTCTACTAACTAGGGAAGAGTGTTTTTCCTGGGAATTAAATATCCAAGGATATCTGGTAATATAGAAGGATAGGCAGGAAGGTAGAGGAGGTGGGGTAGTGTTCTTAATTAAAGAGGAGATCTGGGCAATAATGAGAGACGATCTAAGATATAAGGAGCAGAATGTTGAATCCATCTGGGTAGAGATTCAGAATAGCAAAGGGGCAAAAAAATCACCGGTGGGAGTTGTCTATCAGCCACCAAATAATAACATTACAGTGGCACAGGCAATAAACCGAGAAAGCATGTTCTGTATGAATGGAACAGCAGTTATCATGGGGGGCATAGACTGGGTGAATGAAATTGGTCGAGGCAGTCATGAAGGGGACTTCATATACCTGATAACTTTCTTGAACAGTTTGTTACTGAACCTACAAGGGAACATGCTATCTTGGATCTGATCCTGTGCAATAAGACAGGTAAAATTAGTGATCTTGTAGTTAGTGATCCTCTTAGAGTAATCACAGTATGACTGAGTTTCTCATACAAATGGAGGATGCAATAGTTCAATCTAAACACTGTATCATGCCTAAGCAAGGGAGACTACAATGGGATGAGGGAGGAGTTGGATAGGATAGACTGGGAACACAGGCTATATGGTGGGACAGTTGAGGAACAGTGGAGACTTTCAAAGAGCCAGCCACGGACACCTAAGGAAATAAAAGAAGGCATTAAACTAAAAGTTCGTGTATACAAAGTCACCAAGAGTAGTAGGAAACTGGAAGACTGGGAAAACTTTAAAAAACAACAAAGAACCACTAAGTGAGCAGTAAAGGAAGGATTGGTATATAATGAAAATAAACTAATACAAAATATAAAGATGGATAGTAAAAGTTTTTATAATTATATAAAGTGGAAAAGGATGGCTAAAGTGAAGATAGGTCCCTTAAGGACGAGAAGGGGGAATTGATATTGAGTAATGAGGAAATGGCTGAGGCTTTGAATGACTATTTTGTGTCGGTCTTCATGGTGGAGGACACATCTAACATGCTGAAGAGAGATGATATGGATGCGATGGGAGGCGAGGACATCGATACAATAGCTATCACTAAAGAAGTAGTGCTGAATAGGCTTGTGGGCCTGCAGATAGACAAGTCCCCTGGTCCTGGTGGAATGCATCCCAGGATACTGAAAGAAATGGCAGAGTTTATAGTAGAGGCTTTGGTGCTGATTTACCAAAATTCTCTGGACTTTGGGTGTGTCCCAGCAGATTGGAAGATGGTGAATGTCACGCTACTGTTCAAAAAAAAATGATGTAGGAAAACGGCAGCTAACTATAGGCCAGTTAGTTTAACATCTGTAGTTGGGGAAATGCTTGAAGCTCTCATTAAAGAAGAAGTAGCTTGGCATCTGGAAAGAAAAGGCATGTCCTGTTTGACAAACTTACTGGAGTTCTTTGAGGATATAACAAGTGCAGTGGATGGAAGGGGACAGATGGACTTGGATTTCCAGAAGGCACTCACCACATAAAAGACTTAACATAACGTAAGGGTGCATAGAGTTGGAGATGAAGTATTCACATGGATAAAGTATTGGTTAACTAATAGAAAGCAGTGGGTGTTACTCTGGTTGGCAATCGATGAGCACTGTGTCACAGGGGTCGATGCTGGGCCTGCAACTGTTCACGATATACATTAATGATCTGGAAGAGGGGACCAAGTGTACTGCATCTAAGTTTGCTGATGATACTAAATTGAGTGGAAAAGCAAATTGTGCAGAGAGATATATAGAGTCTGCAGAGAGATACAGATAGGTTATGTGAGTGGGCAAGGGTCTGGCTGATGGAGTACAATGTTGGTAAATGCGAGATCACCACTTTGGAAGGAAAAATGAAAGAGCAGATTATTATTTAAATGGTAAAAAATTGCAGCATGCTGCTGAGCAGAGGGACTTGGGAGTGCTTGTGCATGAATCACAAAAGGTTGGTTTGCAGGTGCAGCAGGCTATCAAGAAGATAAATGGAATGTTGGCCTTCATTGCTAGAGGGATTGAATTTAAGAGCAGGGAGGTTATGCTACAAATGTACAGGATACTGGTGAGGCCATGCCTGGAGTACTGCATGCAGTTCTGGTCTCCTTACTTGAGGAAGGATATACTGGCTTTGGAGGCAGTGTAGAGGAGGTTCACCAGGTTGATTCCAGAGATGAGGGAGTTCAACTCTGAGGAGAAATTGAGTCTCCAGGGACTGTACTCACTGGAATTCAGAAGGATGAGAGGCAATCTTATAGAAGCATATAAAATTATGAAAGGGATAGATAAGATAGAGGCAGGAATGTTGTTTCCACTGGTAGGTGAGACAGGGGCATAGCCTCAAGATTCAGGGCAGTAAATGTAGGATGGAGATGAGGAGGAACTGGTTTTCCCAGAGAATGGTGAATCTATGGAATTCTCTGCCCAGTAAATATATTTAAGACAAAATTGGATAGATCTTTGCATAGTAGGAGAATTGAGGGTTATGGGGAAAAGGCAGATACAGTAGGTAGAGATGAGTCCAAGGCCAGATCAGCCATGACCTTATTGAATGGCGGAGCAGGCTCGACAGGCCAGATGGTCTACTCCTGCTCCTATTTCTTAAGTTCTTAACACCCAGAAGCTATCACTCCATGTCAACCCTCAGACTACATTGGAAAGATTCCTTCAAAATTACTGACCCACTTCCTATAAATTAGAAGGTGAATAATGTGGAAATTTGCCTGCCTGGAAAGCAGAACAGGTTTCAACCTTTTTTAGGGAGAAAAATAAATACTTCTTATAGTAAGGATGATCCAATCATGCAATTATCTTTGTTTTCTGTGACTTTTAATTTGGTGTTAGCACTCTACTCATCGCCAGTTTAATGTATCAACAATGCACGAAGTTCAACCTCGAGGCAATAAAGCTAACTGTCATTATTCCACAACTTTGTTGTAAGGAATTGAGACTCCTGTGAATTGCTCATCACCCCAAGAGTTTGGATGATTTGTACCACATTACTGTTAGCTTCAAGAAATCAGCTTAACCACCCCACAATTTTTTTTTATGAAATTGCTGTATTTGCATAGTAAATTGCTACTAAACTTTGTGGGGGAATTTAAGCTGTATAATTAACAGGAGTAAGTGCTCTTTTAATGATATGTAGACTGCTAATCAAACCACCCTAAACGTAGTAAGAAATAAATTGTGAAATCTCACTTTTTTAGGTTGTGAATTGCTTTTTGTGAATTTTTAATAGTTTATGTTATTATTTTTACTTTGTTTAATTTCTCTTTGAAAGCTGTTGTGTTTTACCCCCCACCCACCACCACTCCATTCCAATTCCAGGTTGTAGATCACATTGTTTACATCATCAAATTCTGCATCAATATCCATATCATTGTGCAGGAGGATTGAATGTCTGCTGGGATTGCTCTCTTTTCATTATTGTCCTTGCATGCAACAAGTGGACATTTCTTTTAAAAGAAACAATTAACCTTCCATCATGCTTAGGTATAACCATGAGTATTTTGACAGCATTAAACAGCCTAATCAGTATTGTACCATATTATGTACATTGAGGTTTTGAATATATGAAGAAAAGAAATATAGATCAGATTTAGGTACCTGGAAATGCGTTAACAACCAATGCAACCCAAAGATATTTATTTATTGAGAGGTAGTGTAGAGTAGCCCCTATCCAGCTCTTCGATCCACCTCGATTCAATCCTACCCTAATCACGGGACAATTTACAATGACCAATTAACAGACAGACAGACATACTTTATTGATCCCGAGGGAAATTGGGTTTCATTACAGTCACACCAACCAAGAATAGTATAGAAATATAGCAATATAAACCATAAATAATTAAATAATGATAGGTAAATTGTGCCAAGTGGAAATAAGTCCAGGACCAGCCTATTGGCTCAGGGTATCTGACACTCCGAGGGAGGAGTTGTAAAGTTTGATGGCTACATGCAGAAATGACTTCCTATGACACTCAGTGTTGCATCACGGTGGAATGAGTCTCTGGCTGAATGTATTCCTGTGCCTAACCAGTACATTATGGAGTGGATGGGAGGCATTGTCCAAGATGGCATGCAACTCGGACAGCCATCCTCTTTTAAGACACCACTGTCAGAGAGTCCATTTCCACCCCCAAAACATCACTGGCCTTACGAATGAGTTTGTTGATTCTGTTGGTGTCTGCTACCCTCAGCCTGCTGCCCCAACACACAACAGCAAACACGATAGCACTGGCCACCTCAGACTCGTAGAACATCCTCAGCATCGTCCACCAGATGTTAAAGGACCTCAGTCTCCTCAGGAAGTAGAGACGGCTCTGATCCTTCTTGTGGACAGCCTCAGTGTTCTTTGATCAGTCCAGTTTATTGTCAATTCTTATCCCCAGGTACTTGTAATCCTCCACCATGTCCTCACTGACCCCTTGGATGGAAACAGGGGTCACCTGTGCCTTAGCCCTCCTCAGGTCCACCACCAGCTCCTTAGTCTTCTTCACATTAAGCTGCAGATAATTCTGCTCACACCATGTGACAAAGTTTCCCACCGTAGCCCTGTACTCAGCCTCATCTCCCTTGCTGATGCATCCGACTATGGCAGAGTCATCAGAAAACTTCTGAAAATGACAAGACTCTGTGCAGTAGTTGAAGTACGAGGTGTAGATGGTGAAGAGAAAGGGAGACAGGACAGTCCCCTGTGGAACCCCAGTGCTGCTGACCACTCTGTCTGACACACAGTGTTACAAGCGCACGTACTGTGGTCTGCCAGTCAGGTAATCAATAATCCATGACACCAGGGAAGCATCCACCTGCGTCACTGTCAGCTTCTCACCCAGCTGAGCAGGGCGGATGGTGTTGAATGCACTGGAGAAGTCAAAAAACATGACCCTCACAGTGCTCGCCGGCTTGTCCAGGTGGGTGTGGACACGGTTCAGCAGGTAGATGATGGCATCCTCAACTCCTAGTCAGGGCTGGTAGGCGAACTGGAGGGGGTCTAAGTGTGGCCTAACCATAGGCTGGAACTGCTCTAGAACAAGTCTCTCCAGGGTTTTCATGATGTGGGAGGTCAATGCCACCGATCTGTAGTCATTGGAGCCACTGGGGCATGGTGTCTTCGGTACAGGGATGAGGCAGGACGTCTTCCACAGCACAGGAACCCTCTGGAGACTCAGAGGGTCTTCAACCTACCAACCAATACATTTTTGGACTGCAGGAGGAAACCCGATCACCCAGAGGAAACCTACACAGTCACCGGGAGAATGTACAAATTCCTTACAGATAACGGCGGGGATTGAACCCAGGTTGCTGGTACTGTAAAGCAGTCCGCTTACCACTACACTACCGTGCTGCCCCAAAGCTGAGGGCAGCCCATGTCTGTCACCGCACATAGCAAGCCCACAATGTTCAGCAGAACAATGCAAGCAACAACAACAACAATGGCAGCAACAAACAAAACAAGGCATCCCCGCCCCCACCCACTGACCCACCCACTTGTAGACAGAGATAGGCCACCTTTGTTTATTGTTTAACCATTTACTGCTGTTAACTACGTGGCTTTTTACAGACATGTAAGGTGTGTAATCAACAGTGCTATTGTCTTCTAAGAATTCCTTCTTCCTTTATCAATTGCACCATATTTGTTGAGATTTATGGACAGTTTGCATGTGAATTTTCTCCACTTGACTTGCTGCATTTCTTTGGTTCCAGTGAAAATTGAGAAGCCCTTTAAATGGGCTTTCCATGGACATTACAAAGGATGTACTGAGAAAAGTCCTGGAAATTTATCACCTTCATTTTCAGCTTTGTCGGATACACCAGAAGTAAAGCCTTCTCTGCACTTCTGTCCAACTCTGTTAGAGGAGGTATAGACTAGTGTTACACGATTTTGTCCTTTCATAAGGCATGTAGTGGCTTAGCCAATAAACTGTCAATTGCTGCATCAGAACAGACATGTTTATGGTGTAAGCCTTGTCCAGAGGAACTGGTTTAAGACAATTCACACTCTTTACATAATTTTTACAGCCAATGGGAAGATTTATTCGTCTTTATGGATTTATATTGGATTGTGTGCGGTATCTAATCCACTCAGTCTGCAGCATTTTCTCAAGATCAAAATGCTCTTTCATCCTCCATTTGCACCTTCTGCCTTCTTAAATGCAACACATTTTATTGCTTAGAACATGAATATAATGTGAGAATTCTTTAATAATGGTTTCATGAAAATGCACACTGCAGCTGCTACTGGGAAAAGATGCAGAAAATAACTCTTTCTTATGTATGTTCATAATACGCAATATGTTCACATCAGTTTATGAGTTTTCATTTGTTATTTTGTATAAAAGAATGACTTCTTGTTTCTTAGGAAACTTGGGCGCCCAGCTGGTTGAATATAAGGAAGATATGTACATAACCTCCGACTGTGGCAATACGTGGAGGCAGGCAAGTAAACTATTCATTGCCCCCCCCCCCCCACCAATCTCCCTCCTGACACTTATCCTTGTAAACGGAACAAGTGCTACACCTGCCCTTACACTTCCTCCCTCACCACCATTCAGGGTCCCAGACAGTCCTTCCAGGTGAGGTGACACTTCACCTGTGAGTCAGCTGGTGTGGTATACTGCATCCGGTGCTCCCGGTGTGGCCTTTTATATATTGATGAGACCCGATGCAGACTGGGAGATCGTTTTGCTGAACACCTATGCTCTGTCCGCCAGAGAAAGCAGGATCTCCTAGTGGCTACGCATTTTAATTCCATGTCTCATTCCCATTCTGATATGTCTATCCATGGCCTCCTCTATTGTCAAGATGAAACCACACTCAGGTTGGAGGAACAACATCTTATATACCGGCTGGGTAGCCTCCAACCTGATGGCATGAACATTGACTTCTCTAACTACCATTAATGCCCCTCCTCCCCTTCTTACCCCATCCCTGATATATTTAGTTTTTTTCCCCCCTCCCCTTTTTTTTTCTCTCTCTGCCCATCACTCTGCCTGTTCTCCATCTCCCTCTGGCGCTCCCCTCCCCCTTTCTTTCTCCCTAGGCCTCCCGTCCCAAGATCCTCTCCCTTTTCTAGCTCTGTATGCCTTTTGCCAATCACTTTTCTGGCTCTCAGCTTCACCCCACGCCCTCCGGTCTTCTATCATTTTGCATTTTCCTCTTCCCCCCTACTTTCAAATCTCTTACTATCTTTCCTTTCAATTAGTCCTGACGAAGGGTCTTGGCCCGAAACGTTGACAGCGTTTCTCCCTATAGATGCTGCCTGGCCTGCTGCGTTCCACCAGCATTTTGTGTGTTTTGCTTGAATTTCCAGCATCTGCAGATTTCCTCGTGTTTGCCAAGTAAACTAACTAAGTGCTTTGCACAAAAGCTTGACCAATTCTGTTTCTGTAGTTGATATGTTAGTCATTGTGTGCATATATTTTATGCAGTTTTCATTCCAAATTCTTTATTGGGTTTCACTGTAAAGAGGTGACGTAATCCCCATGAGCACTAGTTTCAAAGGAGTGTGTTTCTTTTTCCTCTGGGACTTATACTCCTGTAACTTTATAATTTAGAATACTTTTATCCTTAAACCTTAATCTGCTTGGACATCCATTCTTTACTTACAGATAACAACCATAAACACTCAGTGGCCAGTTTATCACGAAATAGCTAATCAGCCAAATGCCGACGTAGTCGAGAAGTTAATTTGTTGTTTAGATCAAACATTAGAATGGGGAAGAAGTATGACCTGCGTGACTTGGAATGACTGTTGGTGCCAGATGGGGTAGATAAAAATATCTTAGAAACTGCTGATCTCCTGGGATTTTCACATACTATAGCATCTAGAGTTTACAGAGTACGGTATGAAAAAACTTCTAGTGAGTGGCAGTTTTGTTTTCAAAAAAGCCATGTTACTGGAGGCAGAGCACCGAGGCCAGACTGGTTCAAGCTGATGGGAGACAGAAGTAACAACAGTGGCGAAATGAAGAACATCTCTGAACACACAGCACATTGAAGCTTGAAGTGGATGGACCATGAACATCCACTCAGGTACTTCCTGTATGTGTATGTGTGCAGGCCGTTAGTCTCAATAGACCATGGATTTGCCCCTTGGAAAGTTTCCAGGGTGCAAGCCTGGGCAAGGTTTTTTTTATGGAAGACCGGCAGTTGCCCGAGCTGCAAGTCTCCCCTCTCAACGCCACCAATGTTGTCCAAGGGAAGGGCGTTAGGACCCCTACAGCTTGGCACCGGCGTCATCGCAGAGCAATGTGTGGTTAAGTGCCTTGCTCAAGGACACAACACGCTGCTTCAGCCAAGGCTCAAACTAGTGACCTTCAGATAACTAGACGAATGCCTTAACCAGCTGGACACACGCCAACACACCTAGTAGAGTAGCCACCTCATGTATGTGACTCGTGAAGCTACCAGCTAAGCATTAAGCACTAACTATCTTGTGAATATGAAAGCCACTGCACTAATTGACAGATGAAAAAGGGAAATTGAACTTTTTTCTGCAAGGGGTTAGGTTGAGGATAGCCCAGTCTTTTGCTCCTGGATGCTTTAGTAGTGACACTACAAAAAAAGAACTCCTCTGCTCCATCCTCTATTACATTTGACCACCTCCACTCCATCCGCCAAAAGCAGAACTTCCAAATGGTCAAACACATTAATTCCTATCCCCTTTACCATTCTAACACGTTAGTCCATGGCCCCGTCTTGTGCTAAGATGAGGCGACTGTCAGGGTGGAGGAGCAGTACCTTATATTCTGTCTGGGTAGCCCCCAACCTGATAGCATGATTATCGATTTCTCCTTCTGGTAGAAAAAAATTCCCTCCCTCTCCCCTCTTCTCTATTCCCCACTCTGGACTTTTACCTCTTCTCACTTGTCTTATCAACTCCCTCTGATGCTCCTCCTCTGTCCCTTTCTCCTATTGTTCTCTCCTCTCCTGTAAGATTCCTTCTTCTCCAGCCCCTAATCTTTCCCACCTTCCAGCTCACCTCCTTTCCCTCCCCCCACCTTTTTACTCTGTCATCTTCCCTCTTCCTTTCCAGTCCTGATGAAGGGTCTTGGCCAAAGTATCGACTGTTCATTCATTTCCATAGATGCTGCCTGAACTGCTGAGTTCCTCCAGCATTTTGTGTGTGTTGATTTGGATTTCCAGCATCTGCGGACTTTCTTGTGTTTATGATTTACTCCACTCTTTTTAAATTTGAGAAGTCACCTGACAGCTAATGGCTTCACAGAAGAAAATAGTATTCAAAAGCTACCGAGAGAATAATCACAAAACTCTTAAAGCTATCCTGCAGTGCCCTTATGATATTTGATGCAGTGTATAGATGTGAATCTTCAGCATTACTTTTATTTGAGGATACATTTTCAGCTCTATTGTAATATTAAAAATAATTTTTAAAGCTATCCTACAAAGCCTTTATGTTTGGCTGCTATGGATCTTATTATAGTTTTCTAACCGTACCTTCGGTGTTATTTTTATTAGACAAGAGATTTCCAGCGATATTCTAATTTTAAATATTTTTTCAAATTTCATGATATGTATACCACACACTATTTTACTTTACCAGGATGATGCCTGGACTAAAGGTCATGTCTTACTACAGATTGGTTGAGTGAGCTAGGTTGGTTTTTCTCTTTGGAGAGGGGGAGGGTGAGAGGTGACTTGGTTGAGGTGTACAAGATGATAAAAGGCATAGATTAAAGATAATCATAGATTTTTCCCAAGGTAGAAATGACTTATACGAAGGGGCATCATTTTTAGGTGATTCGAGGAAAGTACAGGGAAGTTCTTCACAGAGTGGTGGGTGTGTGGAATGCCCTGCCAGGGGTGCTTGTAGAGGCAGGTATATTATAGGCATTTAAGGAACTTTTAGCAGGTAGATGATAGAGAAACAGAAAGTTACGTAGGAGGAAGGGTTAGATTGATCTTAGAGTAGGCTAAAAGGTCAGCACAGTATCGAGGGCTGAAGGGCCTGTACTTTGCTGTAACGTTCTACGTTCATAACATCTTAAAACAGAAAAGCAAATGAAGGTGTTAGCCCTAACAGAATTGTAAACAGCACTCAAATCAGTGATGTGAGGGAGCCAATCAGTCTGTGTGAGTAGCCAGCTAAATGGAATCAGGCCTGGTTAGCATCTGAACACAAGACCATCTGGGAATACCAGGTGCAGGGTTCATTGCCTAGGGAAACAGGTGATCCAGCCGGCAGGCAGAATTCATGCCGCAATAAGAACCTTGCTCACATTTCATATTCTAAAGAAAACTGCATAGTGAATTAAATCACAGGCTGTCCATTCATGAATTAGCTGCTGTTAATATAAATCAGAGCACTAACAAATGTTTTTAGTTAGTGCTGAGCATAGTATTTTAACATACCTTACATTCATAATAACAAATATAAATGTGATTTGTTTGTTTCTTGAGTTCATTTTTTGAATTTTCCTATTAAAGGATGAAAAAAGCAATAAATGGCTTTAAGATGAGTTTGAGAATGTTCTTCAGTTGTCAGTAACAACTGCTGTCATTTAGTTGAAAGCAGAATTTATTTTTTTATGGATCACACCCACATTCAGTTTTTTTCTTATCATCTTTGCATTTTCCATTTTCTGTCATCGAACAATTAGCATTTAATTCACATTGACTTGTTTTTGCAGTATGCCGAATTCAATCATACTACAATCTGGTAGATTAATGGCTTCTGTCTGGATTGGTGGTGTAAGCAGAATTCCATAAGCAGGGATCTCATCTTGTCTGATTCCTAACAGAGCACTTTGACACTAGATGCAAAGGAAAAGAGAAAATTAGGTGAATTAATTTCACTTTCAGGAAGTATAAGGGGAGATTTGCAAAATTATAGTGCCGAGCTAAGTTGCATTCCAATTGACCTAAAAACACAGTTGCTGGAAATTTGAAATAAAACAAAACAAGGTGAATGTTGTAGGTCAAAAAATCTTTGTCAGAACTCTCGTCCCAAATCTTGAAAGGGTCTTTGAATTGAAACATTAATTCTGTTTCTTTTTTACGAGATTCACCATAACTGCTACGTGTTTCCGGAATTGTCTGTTCAAAATTCTCTGTTCACTGGGTTGCTGAGTGGAATGTGGAGTGAAGAATGTGGAAATACATTTCCACTTAAGCCTGAGAGCTTTTTAGTTTATTGCAGAGATCTTTTCAAGTTTTGAATTAAATCAGAGTTGCACTTGTAATTTAGTACTTGAATTAATTTTAAAATAATGCTGAACTTGTTCATTATTTTCAGAGCTTGGAAGATAAATGGTGTGAGTCTCAGTGATAATCTCAATGTTTTATAGATTCACTGTTGGTATTTCCTCCAGGTATTTGAGGAAGAACATCACATTCTGTACCTCGATCATGGTGGAGTTATTGTCGCCATCAAGGACACCTCAATCCCCCTAAAGATACTGAAGTAAGGAATTTCGCTGGCAATTCAAAAATTATTAATGGTCAATAATTTTAATGTATCATTTGCAAAGCCTATCTTTATCATGACTTAAACTCACTTTAGCAGCCAAGTGTTTCTCAGTGGCAACAGACTAAGGTGCTCAAAATAGTTAGCAAAACAGACCTGTGTGACAGAAGTTATTTCTGGTCAGAAGGTGGTCACACAAAAATTGCTTTGTAATCTCTCAGCCAGCAATTTTCTATCTCCTACCCAATCTGGACACTCATAATGCTGACAGGAGCTTAGTCTCCTAGTTTACAGATGCATGGCTGGCCTCCCCTTTGAGCAATCTGCTGAGACTTCATGAAGCACCTGTGAGTTGGAGGGACCTCAGTCTGAGTGAGGTAGTGGAAGGACCACAGTCTCTGGAACATTTGGAAAGTCAATTAGTGGACACGTCACAAGGAGGAAAGAATGAGAAGGAAGTGAGGGTTGGCCTATCTTGGAATTGGAAGTATTCTGAAGTAGTGAGGGAAAGTGGAATGGTTGGGAAATGAATGGGTGCTGAGTTTTGGTTGTAGTGGTGGGATATCAATATGATTTTACAACTGCCTGAAATTTAACTTTTGGTACACATTTTTTAAATATACCCTTCTTCCTGGGTGATTAACATTAGTAACAATTTTTAGCTGTTTCCTTATTTAATTGAGTCCCCTTCCTGTGCACTTTGCCAAGAAGGGACATGATTACCCCTGTAGTCTAATGACAAACGATCACTGTAGAGTTCATCTGAATCAAAACAGAGGCTCAGCAGTACCTTCAGCTATCAACAAATGGTGCCAGTTGCAGCTGTGAATGCTCTAATTCTTGGAAGCAAATCCAATTAAGTCATCTGGACCAATATCTAAAATTTTAGAAAATATCTGGCTGACAGATAAAGAAAATATTGATTATAATTTTGCAGATTCCAATCAGGAGTAACCGCTGAGTTGGCTAGGATCACATTGTCTCTCCTTTACAGTAACAATTGCCCTAACTATGAAGAGAATAATGAAATACTGCATATTTTACATCCAGATTCAGTGTAGATGAAGGACATACTTGGACAACACACAATTTTACCAGCACTTCAGTCTTTGTAGATGGACTCTTGGGTGAACCAGGGGATGAAACACTTGTTATGACGTGAGTATTTAAATAGATGAAACTTATTATGTTTTCTAATCTAATACTGGTGTGGGCATTTTGTGGTCTGACCTGCAGGTCTCTCCTTTCAGGCAAGAGAGGTTAGGGCAAGGATTATCCAATATATCAAAGGTGTGAATATAAATTGTTTCTATACTCTGACCTATTGCTTAACCTGTGTGAGAAACGCACTCCACTCAACTCAATTACAGAGCAAATAGCAACAATAGATTGGAATAATATACACTGATCGAAGATGATTGTTGAGCTGGAATGCTTATTGTAGCTGGCATGTTTCCTTGTAGTGCTTTTGACTGCTTTGCTGGAATTGATATGGGTTAATTCTCATTACATTTCATTTTTAAATAGAAAGCAGAAGGAAGAGTTACAAGTTGTTTGTGCTGCTTTCCAGTGATGATCAATTGAAATTAATTTCTTTGGGGTTCAGTTCGGTCTGCTGACAAATAATTTTTGCCCTTACTTTTAAAATCCAGGAAGTGTGCAAATCATACTCTGTTCATAATGTATTGAAAACATGTGATGAACTCACAAACACGGCAAATATGCATTTTAACAGATACAAAGGGTTCAGCTTATTCATTGTGTCTTCCCTGTGGTACAGGCAGAGACTCAACAAGTAGCAAGACACTTAATGTAAATGCCAATGTAATTAAAGTAGCTACCTGTTATACATATGAACAAGAATTCATCACAGGCACAAGTTATATCCTCAAGACAGCTTGTGAAAGACCAGGCCTGCTGAAGGGTTTCGACCAGAAACGTCTTTTCAATAGATGCTGCCTGGTCTGCTGAGTTCCTCCAGCATTTTGTGTGTGTTGCTTGAATTTCCAGCATCTGCAGATTTTCTCTCGTTTGTGAAAGACCTTTTCAATTGCAGGTAACATACCAAAAGTTACCTTTAAATGTTAGTAGGCATAACTTTACAGGGTTAAATGGAAAACTGTTTCTGATTAATATGTATGTGTGCATGAAAAATATGAGATGTTAGATATACATATCTCTCTTCCCAATATACAATTATGAAAAAAGCTGCAGAGGGTTGTAAATTTAGCCAACAAAGTACCCATGACATCTTCAAGGGGCAATGTCTCAAAAAGGCAGCATCCATTATTAAGGATCTCCAATACCCAGGGTATGCCCTTTTCTCACTGTTACCATTAGGTAGGAGGTACAGAAGCCTGAAAGCACACACTCAGTGATTCAAGAACAGTTTCTTCCCCTCTGCCATCCGATTCCTAAATGGACATTGAATCCTTGCACACTACCTCACTTTATTAATATATATTACTTGTTTTTTTTTGCACTATTTTTAATCTATTCAATATATGTATACTGTAATTTATTTATTTTATTTTGCTTTATTTTGGTCTAGATTATGTATTACATTGAACTGCTGCTGCTAAGTTAACAAATTTCACAACACATACTGGTGATAATAAACCTGATTCTGATTATATTCTAAGCCATCAGGAACACCACAGAGGCAGCAGAGCGAGCCTCGAGATGGCTGTAGATCGGGAGTGAATGTTGGCAAAATGCTACTCAGACACAAGTCGGGGCCGGATCAGCCAGGCGAGGGTGTCTGATGTTGAAAGACCCAAAACTCCCTGTGACCCTGGGTTACATCATTTACATCACTGATGATCTATAAAGCAGGCAGGTTGGGATAGATAAAGGAGAATTTTGAATTGCAGACTTAAAGCAACTCCGAAGTTATAATGTGAAGTTTACTGTCATGTACACAAGTATATGTATGCACAGGTATGATGAAAACTGACTTACAGCAGCATCACAGGCACAGAGCATCAGAGAAGCAGCACTCACAAGAAAACATACATTAAACATAAATTATACACTGTTTCTACATAATTAGAACAAAAAAGACGAAGTTATTTTGATGCAAAGTAATCAAAGTGGTCACTGTGTTGCTCAACTGTAATGTTTGCAGTTCTTCCAATGGTTCACGAACTGGAGGGAATTAGTAGTTCTTGAACCTGGTAGAGGGGACTTCAGGCTCCCGTACCTCCTGCCCAATGATAGCTGCGAAAAGATGTCACGGCCTGCATGGTTAAACTCTTTGCTGCACATCTGCCTTGTTAGTGATGTCAGGGCAAGGTCCACGACTTTCTTCAGCTTCTTCACTGATGGATGTTGCCTCTTGTAGACACTACCGATGCTCGGGGTGGATCACGATGCCCGTGATGCACTGAGTCCACCTCTCCCTGCAGCTCCTTGTGTTGCCGTACATTCAGATTGTCCACCCAGATCATGATGCAATCAGTCAGGGTACCTCCAACAGTACATCTGCAGAAGTTAGTTAGGAAGGTTGGTGACAAGCCCAACCTCCAAAACCTATGCTTTCCTTTCAATTGCTTCAATGTGACAGACCCAGGACAGGTTACCCAGCATGTGAACAGCCAGGAACTCCACCGTCAATTCCCCAGTGTGTTCACCCTCCTTCCATGGGGCTTGCTCCCCAACCTCTTGCAGGTGGCTTTGGATATATATGAGGAACCTACTCCCAATTGTTGTGACTTTCATTAGCATGGGCAGACAGGTAACTGCAATTAACTTAACTATAAGACGTTAATGAGGTGTTTTTGATTAGAATTTCATTGACCTTTAAAATGTAGCATCTTCAGTAAGCAGGAAGTGTCAAGTGCACTTCTTTCAGATTTGTCAACTTCCAGCGGCCTAAACTTAATTGGCACTTTGGTTAGAAATTGGTTTGCATTTTTTTAGTACATAAAATATCCTTACTTTCAGTGCAGCATGGCATCGGATCCTTCCTGCAAAATCATATCAATAGTCTAAAGCAATTATCCTTGACTGCAGACAGCACGGCAGCTTATTCAGTACAACTGCTGATATCTTGCTGTGCAGTAAACCGAGAGGGGCATCTGCTTATCAAAGCACATGTAACAACCACTCTACCTAGGCCTTTCAATATTCAACAGGTTTCGATAAAATCCCTCATCGTTCTAAAACCAGCGAGTAGAGGCCTAGAGCCATCAAACGCTCCTCATATGTTAACCCTTTCATTCTTGGTATCATTCTCATGAACCCTCTCCTATGCCAGCACATCTTTTCTTACATAAGTGGACCAAAGCTGCTCATGATACTCCAAGTATGGCCTCAGCATTACATTATTGCTTTTGTACTCTAGTCCTCTTGAAATGAATGCTAAAGTTGCATTTGCCTTCCTTACTATCAACTCAACCTTCAAGTTAACCTTTAGGGAGTCATGCATGAGGTCTTCTAAGGCCCTTTGCACATCTGAGCTTTGAATTTTCTCCCCATTGAGAAAATAGTCTATGCATTTTCCTTATACCAAAGTGCATGACCATTACTACCTCTCCAGTGTCATTTTCCAGTGGTCAGATACCCACTTTCATCTCTCTTTTTCTCCTTTACTTTTTATAGTAACATCTCTTTATATCTTCTTTTATATTATTGGCTAGCTTACTTTCACATTTCATCTTTTTTTTACTTTATGCTTTTTTTAGTTGGCTTCTGTTGGTTTTTAAAAGCTTCCCAATCCTCTAATTTCCCACTAATTTTTGCTGTATTATATGCTCACTCTTTTGCTTTTATACTGTCTTTGACTTCCCTTGTCAGCCACAATTGCTTCATCCTCCCTATGGAATACTTCTTCATCTTTGGGATGTATCCATCCTGCACATTCTGAATTGCTCCCAGCAACTCCAGCCATTGTTGTACTGCCTTCATTCCCTGCTAGTGTCCCCTTCCAATCAACTTTGGCCAACTCCTCTCTCATTTCTCTCTAATTCCCTTTACTCCAGTGTATACATTTGATTTTAGTTTCACTGCCTCCTAAAGGTTCCTTTATCTTAAACTCCCTTATCTAATCTAGTTCATTGCGCAACACTCAATCCAGAATTGCCTTTCCCCTAATTGGCTCAACCATGAGCTAATCTAAAATGGCATTCTACAAATTCCCTCTCTTGGGACCAACCTGATTTTCCCAATCTACCTGCAGTTTGAAATCACCCATGACTTGTCCTTATTACATGCCTTTTATAACTACCATTGTTATTTATATCCTACATCCAGGCTACTGTTCAGAAGCCTGTCTATAACTCCTGTCAGGATCTTTTTACCCTTGCAGTTTCTTAACTCTGCCCATATGGATCCTATGTCACCTCTTTCAAAGGATTTGATTTCATTTTTTACCAGCAGAGACATCCCACACCCACTGCTTATCTGCCTATCCTTTTCATACAATGTGGATCCTTGGATTTAAGCTCCTAATTATGATCTTCTTTCAGCCACAATTCGGCAATATCTACGACTGCATGCATTCAAATCTGTCAGTCCTGTATTAATCACCCTCATCAACAGCTCTAGCAAGCCTGCCTGCTAGGATATTGCTCCCCCTTAGATTCAGGTGTAGCTCGCCTTTTTGTGCAGGTCATACCATCCCCAGCAGAGATGCCAATTATCCAGAAATCTGAAAGCCTGGCCCATGTACTTATTTTCCAGCCACAGATTCATCTGCCAAATCATCCCCATGGCACAAGCAGCAATCTAGAAATTACTACCGTTGAGTTGTAATCTTTTACAACTTAATAGCTTTCTACCTAACGTTTTATATTCTTTCTTCAGGACCTCCTTCCTCCCCTTTCCTACCTACATCGTTAGTACCAACATGTACCACAACTTCGGCTGCTCACCCTTCTCCTTTTGAACGCTGTGGTCCATAGAATCCTGGCCTGAGACGCCCCTGAGCCTGGCACCCTAGCAACATACCATCCGGGTGGCTCTTACTTCAACAGAATCTCTTGTCTGCTCCTTTAATTATGGAATCCCTTATCCTTCTCTTCTTTGCCCTTCCCCTCTCAGCCACAGAGACAGGCACATTGTCAGAGATCAGGTTACTGTGCTTCCCCTTGGCAGGTCATTACTCCTCCCTCCCCTCCAACTGTATCCAAAACGGTAAACCTATTATTGAGGGGAATGGCCACTGGGGTACTCTGCACTGGCAACCTATTCCCTTTTCCTCTCTGATAGATACCCAGGTACCTGCCTTCTGCATCTTAGGGGTGACTACCTCACTGTAGCTCCTATCATCACCTCCTCATTTTCCTATATAACCTGCAGCTCCAGTTCCTTAATACAGTCCATAAGGAGCTGCAGCTTGGTGCACTTCATGCAGACATAGTTATCAAGGGAGACTGGAGGTCTCCCAGAGTTCCCACATCTCACATAAGGAACACACCACTAACTCTAGACCCCATCTCAGTGCACAGGAAAAAATAACTTACTAGAAACTTACTTTGAACCTCTGTCTATTCTTGCCCAAACCCATTGAGCCAAAGCCTAACCACTCTTAACGCTGATCACTGACACAATGGTCACTCCACTGACACCTCGCTTCTCTTTATTGGGCCCTGCTGAGTGCCTAATAGATGGTTCTGATTGCAACCTCCTGAAAAGTCCCAAAAGACCCTGAGCTCTTTTAATACTTCTCATTGCCTCACCAACGAAGGACTTCTTGTGTTGATTACAGCCCACCAGTAAGTCCCAACATCACCCCAGCTCTTTTTAAACCTGGCACAGTGTGATTAACGAACGACCTCTCACGATGACCGGACTTCTGACATCCAATGCAGTCCATTGTGAGCTTGCACAATCTCCCTGTAAGCACATGGGTTTCCTTCAGGTCCTGCAATTTCCTTCCATGTCCCTAAGGTGTGGAAATTGTAGGTTAGTTGGCCCCTCTAAGTTGTGTAGGTTATTGGCAGAATTTTATACGTTGGAAGAAAAGACTGCAGGGAAATTGAGCGGATGAATGCTGCTGTTGCATGAGCTGCCATAGCCTCCTTTAATAAGGACATAGAAAGTACGACTGCTGTAGAGGAGAGAGAGGCTGCAGGGGAGCGGGAAAGGACATTGAACACCATGCATGCCAGGAGGAAAATCTTGGTCGCTGAGTGACCGTGAGGCAGAGAACTGTGGAGGCACATTGGCTGTGGAATGTACAGTGGCACAGTAAGGGCCTGAATTTGGTGCCATCCTTGGGTGCTAACTGTGTGGAATATGCATGTTCTGGCTGTGACAGCATGGATGCCTCTGGGAAGAGCATTTTCCTTCCACATTCCAAAGTTGTGCTCTGAATGACTCCTGCAGTAGATGGGTGGCAGGAACAAATTGATGGGGATGTGAGAGAGAATATGGTGTATTTTACTCTCCCTCCCCCCCCCCCCCGATCTTCGTCTATTGCCCACTCTCACCTCTTACCTTTTCTCACCTGCCTATCAGTCCTGAAGAAGTGTCTCGACTCGAACATTGTCTCTTTGTTCATTTCCATGGATGCAACCGGACCTGCTGCGCTCCCCCAGCATTTTGTGCGTGTTGCTTTGGATTTCCAGTATCTGCAGACTTTCTTGTGTTTGTGATTTGCTGCTTCGCTGTGAAGTCTCTTCAAGGGATGCTGACCCTGAAAAAGTTTAAATCTTTTCTTTGACTGGAATTTAGTGAGACTCTCTCTCACTGCTCCCCTTCTGTAATCCCATGTGGTCGCCTTGACTCACTACCACAGCCACATATCCTTCCTGGGAACCTGTCTTCACCGCCATCTTCTTCCACAAGGCTTCCAGCTCCGTATTCGGGCCTCCCAGTCTGGACACACTGAGGATCCCAGATACTCACATTTGATTGGCTGCTTCTCCCTCCAAAGTCTATGTGCTACCCTCTCTGCTCTGCAGAGATAACTTAGTGCCAATTATCAGTCTCTGGGCCTTTTTCTTCTACACCAGCCATGGAGTTGTCCAACCTTACATCCTTCGCCAGTTCTTTGCCTTTCCCAAGTCCAGGAAGGATTGGAAGATCACCCATCTCCAGATCGCTGATTCTGGCAGCTCCCACTCCGGTTCTGATGACCCCGGGTGCTTCCAGACTGCATCCCTCCTGCTCGAACCTTGTCTTGGTCAGGTACCCCAAGACTGCAGATCTTACCAACTTTAAAGGTGGCTCCAACAGCTTTTGGACATCTCCAGATCAGCAACACAATTGTCACCAACGACCCTGGGCACCTTCAGACTGCAAATCGTACAGCCTTTATCTCCAGCTGCAGCCTGGACCTTGGCCACCAGCATCACCAGGCCAAGACCTTCCTCTCTGCTGTTGGACCTCTGGGCTCCCCTTCCCCAACTACCACTCTCCTTCCCTGGGTTCCTCAAGCTCTACTGTCACCTCTTGGGTCCTCGTAGCCTCCATCTTCCTCCCACCCCACCTTCCCTAAACACCATAACCCACCACCCTTCTCTGACGCCTCTGACTCCTCCCCCCCTTCAATCCTAGCTTTAATCCTTATGACCATAAAACCAGAAGATACAGGAGCAGAATTAGGCCATTTATTTGGCCTATCAGGCCCACTCTACCATTTCATCATGGCTGATCCATTTCCCTCTCAGCCCAATTTTTTTGCCTTCTCCCCGTCTCCCTTCATATTCTGGCTAATTAAGAAACCAATCAACCTGTGCCTTAAGGATACCTACCCAATGAGCTAGCCTCCATAGCTGCCTGTGGCAATGCATTTCACAGATCCAGTACTCTCTGGCTCAAGAAATTTCTCCTCATCTCCATTCTAAAAGGGTGCCCCTCTATTCTGAGGCTGTGTCCTCTGGTTTTAGACTCTCCCGCCATAAGAAACATCCTCTCCACATCTACTCTATCAAGGCCTTTCAATATCTGATAGGTTTCAATGGGATCGCACCTTATTCTTCTGAATTCCAGTGAATACAGGCTCAGAGCCTGCAAACGCTCCTCAGATGATGAGCCTTTTCAATCACAGAATAACTTTTGTAAACCTCCAAAACCGCTCACAATACTCCAAGTGAGGCTTCACCGATACCTTATAAAGCCTTAACATTACATCCTTGTTTTTATATTTTAATCATATCAAAATGAATGCTAACGTTGCAGTTGCCTTCCTCACCACCAACTCAACCTGCAAAAGTGCCTTTAGGGAGTCCTGTATCAGGACTCTCAAGTCCCTTTGCACCTTAGATTTTTTAATTTTCTTTCCATTTAGAAAATAGTCTACACTTTTATTTCTTCTACCATAGTGCATGATCATACACTTCCGGACACTGTATTCCATCTGCTCATTCTCCTAATCAGTTTTAGTCATTCTGTAGCCTCTCTGTTTTGTCAGCACTACCTCATACCCCCCCCTAACTTTGTATAGTCTGCAACCTGGTCTACAAAACCATCGTCCTTCATCCAAATGATTGACGTATAAAGGAAAAAGAAGAGGTCCCTACACAGACTCTGATGGATCACCACTCAGTAGTTACCAGCAGCCAATCAGAAATGGCTTCCTTTATTCCCACTCTTTGTCTCCTGACAATTGGCCAATTCTCTATCCATGCTAATATCTTTCCTGTAATACTATGGGCTGTTAACTTGTTAGGCAGCTTCATGTGTGACGCCTTGTCAAAGGCCTTCTGAAAATCCAAGTATACAACATCCACCAGTTCATTTATCTATCCTGCTTGTTATTTCTTCAAAGACTTCCAACAGATCTGTCAGGCAAGATTTTCCCTTGAGGACTGCTGACTATGACCTATTTATCATTTGCCTCCAAGTACCCCAAATCTACATCCTTAACAATTGATTCCAACAACTTTCCAAACAGAGGACAGACTAACTAGCCTATAATTTCCTGTCTCTCTCCTTTCTTGAAGCGTGGAGTGACATCTGTTATTTTCCATTCCACCTGAACAATGGCAGAATGTATTGATTATTGAAAGATCATCCTTGCTGTGTCTTCAACGTTCCTGCCGACTTTCCCCTCTTTGAGGCTGAACGTTCAGACCTCAGCAAGTGCCTTAGCTTTGCCCCTCGCTCACACCTCAGTAAATTCTGCGCCCGCTACAATGCTGAGCTCGTCTTCCATCACCTCCATCTCTGAACCCACTTCTTCAGCAAGAACTCCACATACCACATAGTTGATCCTTTCTCCCGTCTCCAACCCTCTCCTCCTCATCTTGGACATCCCATGCTGGTTCTCTGCCTGCCCTGGATCTTTTCATCGCTAATTGCTGCGGAGACATCAAACAACTCAGCTTCAGCACTGCTCACTATTCTTCGATCGTTACCCCCTTTGAACTCACTGCCCTCCACTCTCTCCACACTAACCCAAACCTTACCATCAAACCCCCGGACAAACAGGGTGCTTTTATTGTGTGGCGGTCTGCCTCCAACACCATCACTGACCTCATCAGCACTGGAGAATTCACATCCATTACCATCAAACTCATAGTTCCCTTCCCACGCACTGCTCACTTCTACCCCCTACCCAAGATCCATAAGCCTAACTGTCCAGATAGGTCTATTATCTCTGCCTGCTCCTGCCCCACTGAACTCATGTCCTCATTTCTCGACTCCATTCTGTCCTCTATCCTCCTTGGTTCAGTCACTTCCTACCTACATTCACGATACTTATCATGCCTTCAATCTCCGCACTGACTTACAATTCCCTGGCTCTGACCTCCTCAATTTCACCAGGGATATCCAATCCTATACAGTTTTATCCCCATCAAGAAGGCCTTAAAGCTCTCTGCTCCTTTCTCAATAAACAAACCAACTAGTTCCCCTCCATCACCAGCCTCTTCCGCCTGGCAGAACTGATTCTCACCCTCAACAATTTCTCCTTCAGCTCCTCTCACTTTCTGCAGACTTAGGGTAGCCTTTGGCACCCACATGGCCCCAGCTATGCCTGCCTTTTTATGGACTACATAAAACACATTTGAAGCCTTCCCCAGTAATGCACCCCAGCTCTTCCTCCACTATACTGATGACTGCATCGGTGCTGCTTCATGATTCCAAGCTCACCAATTTCATCAACTTTGCCTATAACTTCCATCTTGCCCTTAAATTCACTTGGTCCATTTCTGACACCTCCCCCCCCCCCCCCTTTCTCAATTTCTCGGTCTCCATCTCCAGAGACAAATTGTCAACTGACATCTTTTATAAACCTCCTGGTTCCCACGATTGTCTTGAGTATACTTCTCCCCACCCTGTCTTCTGCAAATGCTATTCGCTTTTCTTTCCAGGACCTTCTTCAAAGAATCACGTTTCTTTTCCTCCACCAGTGATGATGCCCTCACCAACATCTCCTCCATTTTCTGCTCACCTACCTGTTCACCTCCTCCCTCACCTCCATTCAGAGCCTCAAATAGTCCTTCCAGGTGAGACAACGCTTCACTCTTAGGGGCTGTTTATTGTGTCTTGTGCTCCCGGTGTGGCCTTCTCTACATAAACTGGGAGACAGTTTCAGCAAGCACCTCTCTCCATCTATCTAAAATGGAACCTCCTGGTGGCCAAATATTTTAATTCCAGTTTCTATTCCCATTCTGACATGTTGGTCACAGAGTCTTCTTGTGCCATGATGAGGCCATGTTCATGGTGAAAGAGCAACACCTTTTATTTCATAGCTTTCCTCTTGATGAAATGAATTTCAATTTCTCCTTCCAGTAGGTAAAAACTTCCCTCCCATTCCTCCCTTCTTCTATTCTCCATTCTGCCTTTTACCTCTTCTGACCTGCCTATCACCTCCCCTTGGTGCCCCTCTCCTTCCCTTTCTCCTATGGTCCTCTCTCCTCTCTAT
The DNA here is from genome assembly GCF_030144855.1 of Hypanus sabinus. NCBI lineage: Eukaryota > Metazoa > Chordata > Chondrichthyes > Myliobatiformes > Dasyatidae > Hypanus > Hypanus sabinus. The sequence continues at coordinate 97,348,667 of NC_082708.1, read as the reverse complement.
CAGATTCCTGCTTCTCCAGCCCTATTCACCTGCTTCACCTATAATCTTCTACCTGTCCTCCTTCCCCTCCCCCCACCTTTTTATTCAGCCATCTTTCCTCTTCCTTTCCAGTCCTGAAGAAGGGTCTCAACACAAGACATCAGCCGTTTATTCATTCCTATAGATGCTGCCTGACCTGCTAATTTCCTCCAGCATTTTGTGTCTGTTGCTTTGGATTTCCAGCATCTGCAAAATTTCTTTATGTTGCAAGGAGATGTGTGCAATGTGGACTAGCATGGGCAAGGCGACTGAACAGCCGTGCTCTATGGACTAATGACACTTGAGAAAGGAAGTTGTTTTCTCCAGGAATGAGAATCTGTTTTCAATGAAGCAATGTTGGAAGAAATTCAGAATCAGGTTTATCATATGCCATGCAGTTTGTTTCGCGTTGCAGTGCAAGGCAAGTCATAAAGTTTACTGTAAGCTACAATATACGAACAACTACTAAATAGTACAAAAGAGAAATAGTGAGATAGTCTTCATGGAACATTCAGAAATCCGATGCTAGTGGGCAAGAAGTTGCTCATAAAATGTTGAGTGTGTGTCTTCAGGCTCCTGTACCTCCTCCTGATGGTAGTTAGAGGGCACGATCCAAATAGTGAGGGTCCAAGACTCACAGAATATGTCCCAGTGAAAGGGTGAGCTATGTGCACATACACACAGTACTCCCCAGCAGCCCATCTCCACCCTCACCTCGAGGTTGCCTCTGAAATTTTGGGAATGAAAACCTTACTCAATATCCCTCTTCTCCATTTGAACAAAAGCAGTGATGAATAAGAGGGAGGCCACCTCCAGTCAACTGCAGGAGAAAATCCACCACCTCTTCGACATAGGCTTTTCCTGGAATCAGCTGGGCAGAATCACTAACTTTGCTTCTTGATGATGATGATGCCATTCCATCTGACTTGATATGGAGTAGATATCTTCTACTGCTGCATCACCTTAATGGCATTTTGACCACGGCTTACATTAGCACTCTTACGCTTTTCTTAGCAGAAGGAGCAGCTGTAAAAAGATCTTTCCTAGCATTTCCCTCTGTCACCTGAATGGCATGAATTATAGCAGACGGAGATGCCAGGAGAGGTGAGTGAAGGTAAAGGAGGGTGATTAGATGATGACCCTTATTTGCATCATATATTGGACCTCCAAGAGCCGCACCATGGATGAGCAAATCAAATTGGAGCGAAGTGAGTCAGACTGAGATATTTTAGGCATGAGTGGGCTCGAGTGCGTAAGGAACTCAGCTGTTCATTAGATGATTGGACCATACATCTGCACGACAACAAAGGATCATAACTGAGAAGCTTTCATAACAGTGCAGATGGAAATAATGAAATGGTCATGTAGAACATGGAGAGGCTCTGTAGAACCATGAGATCATGATCTCCACTCTGAATAGGATGCAGCTTTCTTTGAAATGGCTCTAAAGTCAGTCCTGTCACGCTATCAGTCTGACTGGTTCAGCTGACAGCTAGAATGGAGATGCAGAGAGACAACACAAGAGGCCTTGCAGTTATACTGTGATTGAGTTTAAAGCCTGTGTGCGGCATGGGCCTTCTACAGCCCAACCACCTCTAATTGAGGGTCTGTCAACTGGCTCAGTTCTGGGTGTGGGTTCTGAAGGAATGGCAGTGAAATGTGGGTGACAGCAGATCTTTGGCCATTACCACAAAGAAAGTCAACAAATTGCCCCCAGGATAGCCTCTCGGATAGCAGACTTTGCCGTGCTGCACAGACATCCCAGCCTGCTTGTTAAATTGCTTGAGGTTAGCAATCCTTAGCTGGCCCATCTACGGCAGCAATTCTGAAGGAGCATGTGTGAGGATGCAGTGTTCCAGCAGCCACAGAGAGAACATTTGCATAGTGCTCAGTCACCAAGACTCTTTTTTTCTCTCAGGAGAGTGCTTCTGAATGCGGAGTTTGGCACATCAGCATGAGTAACCACCTGGAATAAAAACGCAAAACGATGCAAATACTCAATCAGAACAGTTCTTTGGAAAAGTTATCGACCTAAAGCATCAATTGGTGACCTTTCAATATGCTGTACCTTGCTTATACAGCAAATAATTATTGGCTGTTTAGGACTGTAATGCAGAGAAGCGGTTTCACTCAAGAGCGCAGTGAACCTTTAGATTTCTCTACCACAGAGGACTCAGTCATTGTGTTCAATAAGGTATAAGTGAATCAGTGGACTGGGGTTCGTGCAGGAAAATAACACTGAGGTAAAAGGGTAGCAATAGCCTTAATCAGAGACAAAGTACACACAGGCCAGATGGCCAACTCTTGCTCCTATTTCTTAAATTCCTCTGTAGAGGGATGTTGCCTGGATTGGAGAACAAGTCATATGAAGCAAGTTTAGCAGAGCTGGGACTTTTCTCTTTGGAGCATAGAAGAACGAGAGGGGACTTGATAGAAGTCTACAAGATTATGAGGCATAGATAGGGTGGATTGTCAGTATCTGTTTACCAGGGCACCAATAGCAAACACCAGAGGACATATGTACAAAATTGAGGAAGGGAAGTTTAGGGGAGACATCGGGGTAAGTTTTCTACACAGAGGGTTGTGAGTGCCTGGAATGACTTGCCAGGGATGGTGGTGGAGGCTAAAACATTAGGGGTATTTAAGAGCCTGTTGGACAGACACATGGATGAGAAAAAAATGGAGGGTTATGAATTAGTGTGGATTTAGTACTTTTTTTTATGATTATATGGGTTGGCACAACATGGAGGGCTGAAGGGCCGGTACTGTGCTGTAGTGGTCTATGGTTCTAAGGCTAAAGGTGGAGTACAAAGAGACTTGTTTTCATATGCTGTATTTCCTTGTGATTTCGAATGTTATTTACCCTATCAATGATGGCTCAGAGTAATCCTATCAATCTGATTTCCTCACTTATTTACCAGTAACTTGTTCTCTCACACGGCCACCAATACCCTCCAATTGTTCTGCAACATACCTCAACAAGGGGTAAACTAAATTAGCCAATTAACCTAAAAACACAAATGTCAAAGGATAACTTCAATTTCTTCAATATATCAGTTATATAGTATAAGGCAGTAGCTGACATTTGTAAATTCCCTGTGCCTCTACTTCCAACTCTAGAGGTGGAAATATTTTCAGGAGACAGTTCTTTGTACCTGTGAGCCACATACTCTGAAAAGACATCATCACCCCTAGATCTTTCCTTTCCATTTTACATTCTCTCCCACAAACAGTCAAAAATGATGCCCATCTTGACCCAAAGTGTCAGCCTCCATAGATGCTGACTGACCTGCTGAGTTCATACAGCAGCATCCTTTCTTTTGCTCTTTCTTTCTTTCTTTCTTTCTTTCTGTCTTTCTTTCTTTTTCTTTCTGTCTTTCTTTCTTTTTCTTTCTTTCTTTCTTTCTTTCTTTCTTTCTTTCTTTCTTTCTTTCTTTCTTTCTTTCTTTCTTTCTTTCTTTCTTTCTTTCTTTCTTTCTTTCTTTCTTTCTTTCTTTCTTTCTTTCTTTCTTTCTTTCTTTCTTTCTTTCTTTCTTTCTTTCTTTCTCATCTGCAGTCTCTTGTGTTTTGGTAGCAATCAGAAGCTTTACTGACTACTGAATTATTCAGCCACAGCATGGGATAATGACCACTGTATTGGGTAAGGGTAACTATGAAGAGAATACATTACGTTCTGAATGGATGAGGGTAAGGGATAAAGGTGAACAGGGTTGAAGAGCATAGATAAAGAAGGCCGATGCTTTATAATGTGACTGGGCTTAAAGAGAAATCTAATGCTAGGCAAGATAAATTGAAATGAAGCCTAAACCACAGAATGCAGTTGAGACAGTTTTTTCTGAACCACTGGGTCAGTAAATCAATTCCAGGACCCTGTCCATGACCTAGCCATAACACTGAAGCTGCTTACTTATTTTACTTCTTCCTTGATAACAGAGATGTGTTTATTCTTCGCATTGTTGAGAAAAAGGATATGTCTTTATGTTCTGTTTTTGCCCAGCAGTATTTCAGAATCATTCATCCAGGGGTTGCCAACATTGATTGTTTAATTTAATTCCCCCAGTTCTGCCATGATGGGATTTGAAGTCCAAGTAGAGAAGAAATCCAGTATTTATTCCACTATACCAAAGCACCCTAATTTCAGAACCCAAGAAATTAATTGTATTTACAGTATTGCTAAACTTGGAGAATCTGACAGAGATGGTTTTCGGTTTCCTTCTACACATCTCTGCCTTTTCTATCAGAATCCTCAGGACTGCACCTCCTCCCTGAAAACTGTCTTCATAACAATATCATAACTGCCATTTCCTCATCCTGTCCGTCTCCAAACTCATACCCTGACACTACAAGTAGGCCTTCCTGCTCTTCTCGTTATCAATTCTATCACTCCTCCCATCAGCAGGTCAAACACTATCCTCAACCCTTCTCCAATCCCTTTCTCCCTCCCATTTTATTCTTCCCTCCATGGCCTACTTCACATTATCCACCTTTGACCCAGGCTGCTACTCCAGCCCTTATCATGTCTTCACTTTCTCCTTTCTGATGCTGAGTGCTCTGTCCTCAGCAGATGCTTCATTTGTACACTTGTACTGCACCTCCTTGAATTCTGAGTCTATTTGCCTATTTGACCTGGACATCTTCTGGTTCTGAATGATTGTATATGCATCTTTAACGTCAAACTCTTTTGTGCGTGTTGCTTTAGATTTCCAGCATCTGCAGATTTTCTTGTGTTAATGATTTGCTACTCCACTGCAAAGTCTCAACTTTGACATCAACTGCCTTGACTTCTCCACTCCTTTCAACCACCTCAACCTTAGCCCCACTGAGCACACAGCTGTCCACTCACTCCACATCATCCCAATCTCATGTCAAACCAGCATTCAAAGGTGATATGTATTCAAATGTAGTCTGACGAAGCTGGTGGAAACGCTTTTACGTCTTCCCCAACCGAGCCAATGAATACCAGTCTGTCACCCTTTCACAGGTCTCGTCACCACAGAAGATCTCTCTCCACAGCCTCCAACTGCCCTGGTGCACCAATTGTTTTTCCCTGCAGTTGTTCCAGAGAACTTGTCTTCTCAACCCTCAACTCTATCTTGAACCCCTTTAAACACACTCAAATTGCTGGTGGAACACAGCAGGCCAGGCAGCATCTATAAGGAGAAGCACTGTCGACATTTCGGGCCGAGACCCTTCGTCAGGACTACAATTAATTTTCGTCAGCCCGAAACGTCGACAGTGCTTCTCCTTATAGATGCTGCCTGGCCTGCTGTGTTCCACCAGCATTTTGTATGTGTTGTTTGAATTTCCAGCATCTGCAGATTTCCTCGTGTTTGCTCTTGTGTCCCTTTGTCCAGTCTCTTCCTACCTACATGGCAACACCATTGTCACAGCTTCCACTTCCTGCCTCCCCCCCCCACCCCCTCATCTTCACCATGAACATCCAGTCTTTCATTTATTTCTAGTGGGAATAGAGTTCCTCTGCACTACCACTCCTCGTTGCCTGGCCAAACTCCATCGCATCAGTTTTCGAAATGAAACTTTCTGTTCCAGTACATCTGAAATTCCTCATTTCTCAGAAAGCATGGATTTCTCTCTACTGTGGTTGAGGTTGTACATGGGGCTATCACCCATGTCACTTCTATTCCCTGGAACCTCCTCCCCCAAGCAGAACAGAGGAGGAGTTACCATGGTCCTTACTTTTCAACCTTCCAGTCTCCACATCCAGTACATCTTTCATCAGCATTTCTGCCAGCTGCAACACGATCCCATTACCGGTCATGTCTTCGCCTTTCTTGTTTCCACAGAGACCACTACCTCTGTGACTCCCTGGTTCATTCATCCCTCTCCACTTTCCTTGTCCCTGTCCCCTCCCCAGACACTTTCTTCTGCCCCTATACCTCTCTCACCACCATCCAGGGAGCCAAACAGTATTTCCAGGTGGAGCAGGATTCCCACGTACCTCCTCCGGTCTTGTCTATTGGATTTGATATTCTCAGTGTGGCCACTTCTGCACTGATGAGAAAAAAAAACATATATTGGGCAACTCTTTTGCCAAGTACCTGTGCTTTATCCATACTGGCCATCTTAAACTCTTGATTAAATCACTCCCCATTCCCACAACAACCCATCTCATCACGGCCTCCTCCACTGCCACTGTGAGGCCAAACACAATCTAAAGCAGGGCTCCCAAACTTTTTTATACCATGCACCAATACCATTAAGCGAGGGGTCCACTGGGCCCCAGGTTGGGAACCCCTGATTGTGAAGAACAGTACCTCATATTCCACCTGGGTAGTCTACAGCTCAAAGACATGAACATTGTTTCAAGTCATCTCCAATTTCAGAATACCTTTTTCTCTCCTCCTGATCAGTCCAAGTCCTCTCATATACACCCTTTCTTTTGAAGCCCCCCCCCCAACACCCCAACCCCCTGTTTCCCCTCCCATCCTGGTCTGTCTGCTTATCAATCACACACGCTGTCGACTATCCCTTCCCCTGCTGTTGCGATCCCCAGCATCCCTCCCTTATTTGTTTACACTCACAACCTTGTTTTCTTATTAAATTATTCCATAGTCTGCAGTCACTTAAATGTCACGAATCACCTCCCAGTCTATCACTCTCTCCACCCGCTCCCCACCCAACCTGGCTCCATCTGCTCAGCAACCCTTCCTCTCCTGGATTGCTTGCCAATTCCCATCTCCCCTGGGTAGAAGATTACACAAGATCTGTTGAATGGGTGAGCAGGCTCAAAGGGCAGAACAGATTGTCCTCGCTCTGCGGTTTGGATGAATTAGTGAACAGCAACACAAAACAGACTATGCATGCTTCAGTGACCTTCACTTCCTTAGCTGTCTGTGATATTTATGACAGGGAACCCCATTTTCATTTTGCATTTTCATTCATCAACAATGTATTGGCACTGATCCAGGAATTGCATTTCCACACTCACATAATGCCATGTCTGAATGCTGGTCTGCTTTACATTCTGTGTCTAGAGGCTGATTTTTATTCTATTTAATCCTTTCTGCTTAAATTAATCTTTACATAATACTGGCCATCTCGCTGGTTTACTTGGGTTCAATAAGAAATCTAAGCAGGAATAAAGGCTAAAATGTCCCCAGCGGCACAAATGTGCCATCACATTGAGCACATCTGCTTCTGTACAATATTTATTCCTTTTAAAATATGAACAAGAATCAATCTCTTTCACAAAACTGATGATGTAAGTAACCTGCAAAAAGAGGCACAGTGCCCAATCTTAACCTACACATGGACAAACTGATGGAAAGACATTGACGCTGTTGTCAAACTGTCCTGATACTTGATCAGTGGCTGGAGGAGACATGGTGTGTTCGCAGTCCAACAGACTCTTGTAGAGGCAGTCAGTTCTGAATATTCATGTTCTGTGTTATCTTTGTTATTGAATTCTCTTTCTGCTTGTCAGCATTGTATTCAAGCAAATCATTTAGCTGTATCTGATCTACTACTGCTGCCATTTATGGGCCTGAGAATAAAATATTCTTTAACCTGCAGTCTGATCTACGCAGTATGCGTACTTAGTATAAATCAGTAATGGTCTGTAGCTGACAGTTACCCTTTTCAGTTTTATAATTAAAGTACACTAATTGCCAGACATCACATTAAAAGTGTGGTTTATTAGATTAGTTTAAGATTTTGTGTTTGCAGGTTACACTGATGACTGTGCTGCTAGTTCCCCAAAACTGCATTGATTTGCAATGCTTTGCTTACTTCAGGATGTTTTGCAGAATATTTTATGCAATTTGCCTTACTTCTAGGAAATTGTTCACTTTAAAAATTGTTAAGCAGAGGGGATATTGCGGCAATCTTTGTGATGAGAAAGCTCTAATTTTAAAACAGCTATTTCCCCACAACTCGCCTCCTCAATAACAGGTTAAGTGTCTGGAATTTAAGTGAGCACATGTGTACTTTCAGCATTATTAAGGATTGTGGACACATGCAATTCATAGTAAAAGACCACAAAATTTTATCACCGAGCAGCAAAAGTATGCTTAGTTCAGAACTGTTTTTTTGTGCCAACATGGACCATTATCCAGGCTGTCAAGAGTTGAGGGAGTATTGATGCAAATGTATATTCCAGTGCTAGATCAGAGTGCTTTGGAGAATTTGCATGTAGAAATATATGGAGTGGTGACTATAGAATCAAACATTGATTACCCTGAAATCCTGATTACAGTTACTGTGAAAGTCAGTGCATCTCCACAAAGAAGGGGGAAACAAAACAAGATGAGTGAAGGTTTGTGTGCTATACTTACTACCTGACTCACCACTTCATATGGGAGAGCTGAATGGATCAGCAAGGAAGCTAAAATCAACGGTGAAAGGACGTTCATAGGAGAATAACACCTGACAAGGATGGAGGAGTGGAAGAGCAATCTACATTCACTCAATACAACATCTGCCGTCTTCAATAGGACCCTAGCAGCACCACACCTTTACCTCCAACACCCCCTTCCCACTCTGCACATCCCACAGAGGTCACTCCCTCCATGATTCCCTGTCCATTTGTCCCTCCCTCAGAATCAGAATCATGTTTAATATCACCAGTGTATGTCGCAAAATATGTTGTTTGCAGTGGCAGTGCATTGCAATACATAATAACAAGAAAAATCTAAATTACAATCAGAAAATAAATAAAAAATTAAATTTAAGTAAGTAGTGCAAAAAAAAGGGGAAAGTACCGAGTAGTATTCATTGTCCATTCAGAAAACAGATAGTGGAGGGGAAGAAGCTGTTCCTGAAACATTGAGTGTGTGTCTTCAGGCTCTTGTACCTCCTCCTTGATGATGGAAATAAGAAGAGGGCATATCCTGGGTGGTGGGGGTCCTTAATGTTGAATGCCGCCTTCTTGAAGCATCATCTTTTGAAGGTGTCCTTGTTGCTAAGGAGGCTAGTGCCCTTGATAGAGCTGTCTGAGTTTACAACTTCCTGCAGCATTTTCCGACCCTGTGCAGTGGCCCCTCCATATCGATGTGGCCAGCTGCAATGCCCTCCAAGAAAGTTGCAAGTCTTTGGTGACAAATGTCAAACTCCAAATGAAATATAGCTGCTGACATTCCTTCTTTGTAATTACATAAATATGTTGAATCTAAGATAGATCTTCAGAAATGTTGATACCCAGGAACTTGAAACAGCTCTCACTGTTTCCACTGGTGATCCCTTAGTGAGGTTTGCTAGTTGTCCTTTAACTTCTCCTTCATGGAGTCCACAATCAATTCCTTAATTTTACTGATGCTTAATGGAAAGTGGTTGTTGCGACTGTCTCGCTCCTGTATGTCACTTTGTCACCATCTGAACTCTTGCTAACTGTAGCTGTGTTGTCAGCAAATTTATAGATGCCATTTGAGCTGTGCCTAGCCATGCAGCTGTAGGTGTAGAGAGAATAGTGCAGTGGGCTAATCACGCATCCTTGAGGTGCACCAGTGTTGTTTGTCAGCAAGGAGGAGATGTTATTTCTGATCCACAGAGACTGTTGTTTCTTGGTGAGAAAATCAATAATCCATTTGTAGAGAGAGGTAGGGAGGCCTAGAGTTTGGATTTGTTGATTACAACTAAGCACATGATTGTGTTGAACGCTGATCAATAAAGAGCAGCTTGACGTGGGTATTGCTCTTACCTGTGTGATCCAAGACCAAGTGGAGAGCCAGTGAGATTGCATTTGTTATTGACTTATTGTGGTGAGAGGCAAATTACAGCAAGTCCACATCCGTGCTTAAGATTCTAGCCATGACCAACCTCTCAAAGCATTTCATCACAGTAGATGTGAGTGCAACTGGGTGATAGTCATTGAGGCAGCTCACCCTTCTCTTCTTGGGCACTGGTATGATAGCCGCCCTTTTGATGCAGGTGGGAACCTCTGGCTGCAGTAATAGGAGACTGAAGATGTCCTTCAACACTCCCACTAGTTGTTTGGTACTGGTTTTCAGTGCCCCACCAAGTACACCATGGGACCTGACACCTTACGAGATGTTCTGACATCGGCCTCCCAGGCAGAGATCACAGGGTCACCAGGTCATGCAGGGATTCACATAGATGTCATTTTATTCTCCCTTTCAAAGGCATTGAGCTCATCTGGGACTGAAGCATCACAGCCATTCGTGATTTTAGTTTTGCTTTGTGGGAAGTGATGACCTGCAAGCCGCGCCAGATGAATACTGTGACAACTGTGGCATTTTCATTCTGAATTGAAAGTGAATCTTTGAATATCATCCAGTCCGCTGACTCAAAGCAATCCTGCAAGTGCTCCTCCACCTCCCTTGACCATAGCTTCTTGGTCCTCACCACTGGTGTTGCAGTCTTTAGTCTTTGTCTGTATGCTGGGACAAGGAGTACAGCCAAATGACTGGACCTCCCAAACTGTGGGCATGGGATGACACTGTAAATGTTCTTGATGGCCGTTTAACGGTGGTCAAGTGTGTCGGCTCCTCTGGTTCCACAGGTGATATGCTGATGATAGCATCCTTCAGCAGGGTAAACCTATGGAAATCATCCAGCTGAGATGGGGTAACTGGCTAAAAAGATCTGTGTTATTCATCTGGCTGGAATGTTTAATCTTTAACCTCTCACTTCTGCAGTCTGAGGCACCTAGCTGCTTTAAGCAGGCTGCATTTTACTGGTGCCTAAGAAGCAGGTGGGATACCTGCTTTAATGATGATTGTCCACAGGGTGGATGTGGACGAGATGTTTCCTATGGAGGGGATTTATGGAGGGCACAGACTTTTTTTGCCAGAGAATAGTAAATCTGTGGAATGCTCTGCCACAAGTCTGTGTATATTTCTAAGGTGGAAGTTGCTCGTTTCCTGATTGGTCAGAGCATCGAAGGATATGGCAAGAAGGTAGGTGTATGGGATTGAGTGGGATCCAGTATCAGACATGATGGAATGGTGGAACAGAGTTGATGGGCTGAATGGCCTAATTAGGCTCTTATGTCTTACGGTCTTATGGTCCAGTAGCAGTTACAGTGCCTATCAAAAATATTCAAACCCCCCACCCCCCCCAACCCACCTCCTGGAAGTTCTCATGTTTTATTGTTTTACAACATTGAATCACAGTGGATTTAATTTGGCTTTTTGGACACTGATCAACAGAAAAAGACTCTTTTGTATCAAAGTGAAAATAAATCCCTACAAAGTGTTCTAATTTGATAATAAATTGATTGCATAAGTATTTACCCCCTTTAATATGATACAACAAACCATCTCTGGTGCCGCTGATTGGTTTTAGAAGTCACATAGTTAGTTAAATGGAGATCACCTGTGTGCAGTCAAGGTGCTTCAATTGATTGTACTAAAATACACCATTTAGTATTTTTGTACAAAAAATACATCTAGAAGGTCCAACTGCTGGCGAGTCAGTATCCTGGCAAGAACTACACCATGAGGACAAAAGAACACTCCAAGCAACTCTGTGAAAAGGTTATTGAAAAGCGCAAGTCAGGCAATGGATACAAGAAAATTTCCAAATCACTGAATGTCCCTTGGAGTACAGTTAAGTCAGTTATCAAGAAATGGACAGGATATGGCATAGTCGTAAACTTGCCTACAGCAGGCTGTCCTCAAAAGCTGAGTGACTGTGCAAGAAGGGGATTAGTGAAGAGGACCAGCAAGAGACCTATGAACTTCAGTGACTGAGATTGGAGAGACTGCATATACAGCAATTGTTGCCCGGGAGCTTTGTGGGAGAGTGGCAAAGTGAAAGGCCACTGTTGAAAAAAACCTCCATGAAATCTCAACTAGAGTTTGCCAGAAGGCATGTGGCATGTGTCTGAAGTCAGCTGGAAGAAGGTTCTATGGTCTGATGAAACCAAAATCGAGCATTTTGGCCATCAGACTAAATGCTATGTTTGGCATAAGCCAAACACCACACATCATCAAAAACACACCATCTTTACTGTGAAGCATGGTGGTAGCTGCATCATGCTGTGGGGATGCTTCACTGCAGGAGACCCTGGAAGGCTTTTGAAGTTAGAGGGTAAAATGAAGCAGCAAAATACAGGAAAATCCTAGAGGAAAACCTGATGCAGCCTGCAAGAGAACTGTGACTTGGGAGAAGATTTGTTTTCCAGCAAGACAATGACCCCAAACATAAGGGAGAAGATTTGTTTTCCAGCAAGACAATGACCCCAAACATAAAGCCAAAGCTACACAGGAATGGCTTAAAAACAACAAAGTGAATGTCCTGGAGTGGCTAAGTCAGAGTCCAGACCTCGATCCAATTGAGAATTTGCAGCTGGAATTGAAAAGGGCTGTTCACTCACATTCTCCATGCAATCTGACAGAGCTTGAGCAGTTTTGTGAAGAAGAATGGACGAAAATTGCAGTGTCCAGATGTGCAAAGCTGATAGAGACCTATCCACACAGTAATTGCTGCCAAAGGTGCATCTACTAAATACTGACTTGAAGGAGTGAGTAATTATTTTGTGTTTAATAATTGTAATAAATTTAGGCCAATTTGTAGAAATTTGTTTCAATTTAATGTGTCTTTTCTGTTGATCAGTATAAAAAAAAATGAATTAAATCAACTGTGATTCATTCAGTGGTGTAAAGCAATAAAACATGACCATTTGGAAGGTTAGGGGGAGTGAATACTTTTTACAGGCACTGTATGTCGCTTGCTTTCACTTGGTGAGAGTGATAGAATTCTGTCACTTTGCCCTTGAGCTGGCTTTCCTGGACCTCCTGTAGTTCTTTACTTGGTTGTCAGACCTGAATATCACTGACCAAGCCTTCAGCAGACTGTGGGTCTCGTGGTTCTGGTAGAGAAGACACTGAATGATTTTGTGGGGACACATTCATCCACAGGTGACCTTGTAAAGTCTGTGATAACCATGGCATATTTGTTCACATCCTATGAGATGTCCTTGAACAGGTCCCAGCCTAACAACTTGAAGCAATCCCATAGCTGCTTCTGTGTTTCCCACAGCCACCTCTTTACCTCTGGAACCTTGCTGTTCAGCCTGATGAACGGTCTTTGACTGATGCATTAAGTATTCATTCACTTCCATCGATGCTACCTGACCTGCTGAGTTCCTCCAGCATTTTGTGCATGTTGTAATGCAAAAATATTCACTGGTATCTAATTAGAGCCTATCACAGTATTTTAATAAAGGAGGGGACTGGTTATAAGACCATTTGTTGCCTATCTACTTCTGATTCTTGCTGCCAAGAAGCAATTATAAAGAATTTCTCTCTATCCACAGAACAGAAACTGGGCATGTGAACAGTTAAGTAAAGTCTTGACTGCAGAGATCCTGCACTGCTCCCATCCTCCAAGTTATTTGGTTTCTATGCTCTTCTGAGTTGACAGTCATGAGTGTTGAAGTGATTATGATTATATTACTCAGTCGACCTTGGAGAAAGATGAATCACACAGCAAAAGCATTTTAACATTTATTACCTTTCCTCATGAAAAAGGTGATAAATACAGGACTGAAGATGTTATATTTGAATGCAAGCAGCATACAGAATAAGGTAAATGATCTTGAAGCACAGTTAGAGATCGGCAGGTATGATGTAGTGACATCACTGAGACGTGGCTGAAAGATCATGCATGGTTGGAAGCTTAACAACCAAGGATACACATTGTATTGAAAGGACAGACAGGTAGGCAGAGGGGGTGGAGTGGATCTATTGGTAAAAATGAAGTCAAATCCTTAGAAAGAGATGATATAGGATCGGAAGATGTAATATCCTCGTTACATACAAGCCCCAGAACAGCAGCCAACATGTGGGAAGTAATTAGAATGGGAAATAGAACTGAAATGAGGCATTTCAAAGAGCAGATAGACTAGGAAAATCAGATTGGTGCTGGATCCCACGAGGGAATTTGTAGAATGCTTACAAGATGGCTTTTTTTTTTAATTGTCAAAGAGTGTGTATACGATCCAACTCTGATATTGGTCTTCTCCAGACAGCCATGATGTACAGACATTAACCACCCCCGCATGAAAAAGAAAAAGAAGCAAAACTTGCAAACCCCAAAACCCTCACCCCTCCCCTGCACAGAAACTAACAAATCACCCACAAAGCAAACAACAGCTGGAACATCAAACCCAAACCCCTAAATCCTTCCCTAAAAAAAACTAGCAACAATAACATCAGACCCCCCGCCCTCCTCCCTCACAATAAAAAACAGTGAAAGTAGCACCAAACCCCCAACCCCTCTCTTTCACACAAAAGCTAACAGATCGCCCACACAGAGAAACTACAACAAGAATGTCAGACTCCAAATCCCCAAACCATCCCTTGCACACAAAGCAACATATCATCCACCCACCAATTGGCAACAAGAAAGAAAGCACAGAAAATGAAAGGAGAAAAACATAAACTACAGTGGATTAATCACACAAGTCTTAGTTTCAAAAGCATCCTCCCGTCAGCATCGAAGTGAGCAGTTGCATGAACTCAATCCTTCCGTGATGAGCGACAGCCACACCGGGTCTGAACACCCACCAACCCAGCTACCAACCGTCATCAACCTCATGGCCTCCATGAAGGGTGACCATTGACCTTCTCTGTACTTGCCTCTATGCTTCAATCTTCCTCAGTGCTTTGGAAGGGAGTCGATCATGGCCCCGCACCCCATCTCTGGTCTTCTCCACGAGGCAGCTCGTGCTCTCGGTCCTCTCCGGGGACAGCAGAACACTAGGTCATTCGATCGCATTCCAAACTGCACGTCACAGGCTCCAAGAGTTTCCAAAACACAGTCATGACAAAAACAACATGCAGAAGATGTAGCCAGTGAAATAATTGAAGGGATTAGCTATATAGAAGATGTTGCCCAAAAAATCTTTGTTCTTTGGCAGGGCAGCTTATGGTTGAGCCCACTAGGGGAAGGGCAGTTCTGCATTGAGTGTTGTGTAAAGAACCAGATTTGATTAGGGAGCTGAAGGTAAATGAACCCTTAAGGGGCATCAATCATAATATGATAGAATTCACCCTACTGTTTCAGAAGGAGAAGCTAAAGTCAGATGTATCAGTGTTACAGTGGAATAAAGGGAACTACAGAGGCAAAGAGAGGAGCTGGCCAAAGTTGATTGGAAGGGCACACTAGCAGGGTTGATGGCAGAGCAGCATTGACTGGAGTTTCTGGGGGCAATTCAGAAGGTACAAAATAGATACATCCCAAAGATGAAGAAGTATTCTAAAGGGAGGATGAGGCAACTGTGACTGACAGGGGAAGTCAAAGACACCATGAAAGCAAAAGAGAGGGCATATAATAGAGCAAAAGTTAGAGGTCTGAAAATCCTCAGAAAACCACTTCTTTGCAAGCCGGCTCAGTGTCTTTTATTTTCAGTCAACCGTTTTCCACAGCATGTTATTGGAGCTCCTTGAACAGCACCAACCTGAATTTCGTTAATGCCAATGGGATGTTTCACGATGTTAAATCTCATAAGGAGATTTTAGAACAAATATCTTGAACAATGAGATAGGTTCAAAGCAGGATAAGAAAAATAGGAGAGAAAATTTTGGAGATGTATTGTGAGAGAGTTGCAGGTCAGGGCTTGCAAGATGAGGGCAGAGCTCCAATGGTGGAGCGGTTAAACTTAGGGTTGCGTAAATACAGTATTGTGGCGACCCTTTTCCTGGCACATCCGAACCGACTCACAATTAGATAGCCTACGGGGGTTTGCGAGCACAGAGCTTTGGAGCCTCTGCGCCATGGGGGGCAGGTTGAGGGAGGCTTACAAGTGAGGCTGAAGATTTCGAATAAAGTTTTTTCCTTCGACTGCAATTACCGACTCCGTGTCGTAATTTTAGCGCTGCGTGTAGCACACCGCTACAGTATCAAAACAGAACAGGCATTTTGGAGATGACAGGCTAGAATGGTTACATTGGTTGGGAAGGACAGTGCTACTTAGGGACTTCAAAGTAAAATTCTGAGGTTTGGAATTGAGGTGTTGCTGACAGCAAGCCAGTGTAGGGTCAGCATGTAGTGACTTGATGGATAAAGTTGGATATTGCATGAGCTATAATTTGGAGCTGGGGGAATTCAAGTTCCAGTTGGGGAGCAGAAAGTGAGAGGACACGAGCATTGTAAAAGCAAAACATTAGGAAGCTTTGGATGAGGGTTTCAGTGGCATGAGCTGAGGTAGGGATAGATTTTGACAATGTAATTGAGGTGAATATCGGCTTGATTGGTAATTGACAAGTGTTTATTCATGGGGGAATCATTAATGGCCTCTTGCTGCTGAGGTCAGGATGATTGTTACCCACCTTAACCCAGTTAAAGTAAAATCGGAATACGTTACTGACCTGACTCAGCTAGTACCGGGAAGGCCATCGACACAGCTATAGATGTAAATATACCCGCGGGCTATATTTACAAATACAGCTGAAAGAGCTTTTACACTGAGCATTTTTTAATTGTCTGATTTTCTGGGTGTGTTCTTGAGAAGATGACCATGTTGAGCACCTTGAACTGCTGCAGTCCTTCTGAAGAAGCTGCTCCTTTATAAAGCTGCAGATACAGGAGCACCTTCTATTCAATCCTGCTTCAATTTTCAAATGTTTTTGGAGAAGCCTTATTAGCATTTCACTAGCTTAAATTATGTCAACTTATAAAAAGATAGTTAAATTAACTAGAAAATATATTGGTGAATATTTGCATTCTCTTTGTAAAATCTATTACACAGTTGTAATTCTCAGTTTTAAAATAAGACTTTTAAACGATTAAACACATAAGTCAACATTCATAAAAAAATATTTATTTATGCTTTCAAGCAATCAATTCAAGTTTTACCAGATAGATGGGGAAAATATTCTCAGAATAGTTTAAGAATGAAAAGGAATGACTTGCAAAACACAGTTAAAATTTATTTTAAAATCGGCATTCAATTTTAATTAAACATGATTGTCTACAACATCAATGAGTACATTTTGAATTTTGTTGTCCCCCACCCTCCTTGAAACCCATTGATTCCTCACCACATTGTGAGGAAGGAATAAAAATGCACAATGGACTCAAGAGTTATCATTATAACCAATAAAATAGAATTTAGCTAGTGAAATAAAGTTTAACTTGAACTTCTCAAGCCACATCCTCAGATATTCAAAAATACTTCCTCATAGAATCAACAAAAGCTATGGCAGAACCTGTGCAGAAAGAATTGGAATTAACTCTTCAAGTCAATGTTCTTCATTGGAATTAAGAAAAGTTGCAAATCAAACCTGTTTTAAGTTACGGAGGAGTGGGAAAGGTGGAGAGAATGATCCCATTCAATAGAAGTCTGTTCGTGGATCTGCGAGACAGTCCTT
Source organism: Hypanus sabinus (assembly GCF_030144855.1). Lineage (NCBI taxonomy): Eukaryota > Metazoa > Chordata > Chondrichthyes > Myliobatiformes > Dasyatidae > Hypanus > Hypanus sabinus. The sequence continues at coordinate 97,331,355 of NC_082708.1, read as the reverse complement.
GTTTCAATCCATTCTTCATTCTTCTCCACTACATTAATGATTCTACTGGTGCACGCTGCTGCTCACATATAGAACTCAAAAGTTTCATCATTATTGCTGCCACTTTCCTCTCTGTTCTCAGACATTCCAGGAAGCTCCATAGATCCAGACTACATCTGACTCTGTGGTATAGAGTAACCGTCCCTGTTTCAGTCCTGTTTATGTTCCTCCATCATCATCTCACTTGCCAGTATATTATAACTTGCTGATCTCATACAGGACTTGAAGTCACTGTACATTTGCTTTGTGATTATGTCTTTGCATTATCCATCTCTGATTCTTCCCTTCTCATTATCCACTTCTCTTTCTCAGCCTCAGCGGAGAGGTTGGTGATCAAGAACCATTGTTAACCCATAGACTCTCTGTGGCTTTCTGAAGCAAATTTCCTCCAGCCCAGGTTTCTGCTTGGACTCTATTCCACTTTTTTTCCAGTTTTCCCCGCCACCATCATATCCGTTCTGATGATAACACATTGCAACACCACTGTTTCTGAGATGAGAAGCACACACAATGTGCTCAAGGGGAAGGAGTCAGGCAGCGTTTATAGAGGGCAGTTGATGCTTCAGGCCAAGACCCTTCATCTGGACAGAAAAGAAGGGGGAAGAAGTACAGGCTGGAAGGTGATAGGTGGGAGCAGGTGAGGGGAAAGGTTTGTGGTTTGGGGAGGGGGACAAGTTAAGAGGCTAGGAGTTGTTGGGTGGAAGAGATAAAGGGCTGAAGAGGGGAGAATCTGGTCAGAGAGGATCATGGATGAAAGGGAAGGAGAAGGGGGACCAGATGGAAGTAATGGGCTGTGAGGAGATGAGAAGGGGTGACAGCATAATTAGAATGAGGAATAGAAAAAGAAAAAAAGGAGGAGGGGGAGATTACTGGAAGTTAGAGAAATGGATTTTTATGCCATCAGGTTGGAGGCTCTCCAGATGAAATCTGAGATGTTGCTCCTCCAACTTGGGTTTAGCCTCATCATGGCAATAGAGGTGACAATGGGCAGATGTGTCAGAATGGAAATGAGAAGGCGAATTGAAATGGGCAGCCACCAGGAGGTCCTGCATTTTGCGGCTCGGCAAAACAGTCTCCAGTGTGTGTCAGGTCTTGTAATGTAGAGGAGGTCACACCGTGAGCATTGCATACAAAAGATGACCCTGACAGACTCGCAGGTGAAATGTCACCTCATGTGGAAGGACTGTTCGGGGTCCTAAGTGGTGGTGAGGCAGGAGGTGTAGGGGTAGGTGTAACACTTGTCACACCTACAGGGATAGGTGCCAAGATTTGTGGGGAGGGTCATATGAACAAGGGAGTCACATAAGGAGCAATCCCTATGGAAAGCGAAGTGAGGAAAGTTGGGAAAGACGTGTTTAGTGTTAGGATCCTGTTGCAGATGGCAGAGGTTATGGAGAATGATGTGCTGGATACGGAGACTTGGAGCTTGATAGTTAATAACAAGAGGAATCCTATCCCTGTTATGATAGCAGGAGGAGGTTGGGATAAGGGCAGATGTGTGGGAAGTGGAGGAGATGCAGGTGGGAGCAGCATTAGTAGTAGTGAGTAGTAGAGGTCAATCATTGGTAGTGCTCTAACGTCCAGTAATCTCTACCCCTTCTGCTTCTCGCTTTCCCCATTCCTCATTCTGATCACTCTCTCATCCCTTCTCTTCTCCTGATCTGCCTCTGAATCCCCTCCTGCCCTTTCTTCCATGAACCACTGTACTCTTCTATCAGATTCCTTCTTCTTCAGCCCTTTTTCCCTTCTACCTATCTCCTCCCAGCTTCTTACATCATCCTTCCTCCCCATCACCTGGTGTCACCTATCACCTATCAGCTTGCTCTTCTTCCCTACCACCTTCCTTCATATTATGACCTTTGCCTCCTTCCATTCAGTCCAGATGAGGGGTCTTGGACCAAAACATCTACTGTTTATTTCCCTTCAAAGATTCTGCCTGTCCCTTCTGAGTTCCTCTCGCATTTTGTATGTTTCTCAGCATCTGCAGAATCTATTGAGTTTGTGATGCTAAAGTGATGACCTCCCCATTTCCTTTACCGTAGTTCCCTCTGTCACAGTTGACAGGACTCTCAACCGCAATGACTTTCTCCTCGCAATCAGAATAAGTGTTGGGGCCCCCTTGTCTGTACATTTCACTCTACCAGTCTTCACATTGGATCATCCTCTGTACTTTACAGTGTGGTGACATTGGTGGCACATCTCCCCTCCTCCCTTTATACCATTTGAAATAAACTAATTGCTCTATGACTCTCAAGTTGTCATCTCTAGTATTCCCCATTCCTCTTTCACATCTCACCACTCTATCACGGGGGGGGGGGGGGGGGGGTTAACAACACCTGCCCTTTTATCTCCTCATTCTTACTATGCGGGGACCCAAATGCAACTTCAGCGTGCATCTCTGCTACACTTCAATAAAGCGATCTCTATTAACGATGAAACCAAATATAGACTGGGTGACTGATCATTTCTATTCAGTCCTCAGGAATGCCTCTGAGGTCTCATTTACCTCTTATTTTAATATGTTGTCCCACTCCCATCTTTACTTTCCTTTGTTTATATTCTTACACTAATGATGCTGAATGCTATCTCATTTTCCACTGCAGCCCATTGTAGCTGTCAGGACTCAAGATTGAATTCAATGGTTTCAGATTACCAGCCTTTCCTGCATGTTTCCAGAGTTGACTAGTTCTGATGAACAATCATGAGCTTGTCTTTTTAACTCTGTTAATCTGATCTGGTAGGTTCTTCCAGCAATCTGTTATATTTTAGATTTCTAGCAATTGCCATGTTTTATGCCATTTTTGCATTTCTTTCCTCTGTTTTCATTCAGTTTCCCCTGTTTACAGTTCCTGCAGACAGATCAGTTGTAATTTCATTACTCATGTTCGGCACCAGATTCCAGTTTTTCTCGATTATCCCCTATCATTGACATTCCCTTTGATTCTCCATCCTTCCGATAACTTTTCCGAGTTCTGATGAAAAGTTGATAATCTGAAAGGTTAACTTTTTTTCTGTGCAGATGCCACCTGACCTGCTGCTTATTTCCAATATTTTATTTTTGGTTTCCAGAATCTCCAGTTCCTTGCTTTTTGATTGGTAGTTTTTATATTTTTGTTTTAAAAGTATTCTGTGGGTATTTGTGAAAGCATATGCTTTGTAGTAATTTAGTGCTGTTGTTGATTTTGAAGAATGTGCAGCTCAAAACTAAGAGATGGCCTTTGATATAATAAAAATGGGAAATAAGGTAATAAAAACGTTCTGTAATATAGTCAGGTTTAAAAACATAATCAAGATGGTAAAGCAAGCCATTTAACTAAGACATAAAGGGATTACGGTTCTGCTCTGCATCTTGTAATGACCTTTTCATATTTCTGCATTATTCCTTTGTAAAAAAGTAAGTAGGAATAGGTCTTTAAAAAGTAGCAGTGGTAATGTGCAGTCCACCACTCATTAATACTTTAACATTAAATATTAAAATAATTGCTAACCCACACTGACAAACACAGGCTGGCAGCTGTCTATGGGTTTTGACACTAAGTTATCAACCAGATAACAATGAAAGCAATCATTTCCCACCTCAGCCTAGTAGCAGAGCAACTCACAGGTGTGAAAACGGTTTTACAAATGGACCTCTGTTCAATGAAAGCAGCAGGAAGTGGGTTTGAGATTGGAGAGGTGAACAACAGCAAAAATGAACAATGGCAGCAAGATAGTGTTTAATAGTTAATGGATAAATTTATTTATAGAATGTAAGGAGCTAAATTAATGGTAAAAATTGAGAGACTTTAAACTATTGCAAACAATAACTTTCAGAAAAAAAAGTTAAAGGAGCCCCCGTTTGACCTAGTCATAATGTGCAAGTTCACATGCCACTATTTTGAAGGTGGGAGAGGGAATTACTGCAAATTATCTGGACAATATTTATTCCTTAATGCATATCAGTAAAAGAGATTACTTACCAATTATATTGGTGCTTTTGGTAGCTTGATCCACATTGCTGCACTTTCTATAAAACGTTTTCTATAAGACCTTGATGACCGTAAAACACAACAGAACATCACAAGATTAGAAAAGATAACTGATGCTGCAAATCTGAAAGAAAAGTAGAAAATGCTGCAAATGCTCAGCAGGTCAGATAGCATCTGTGAGGAAGAATGAGCATTCCTTAGAATGGACATTTTTAATTATTGAAAGTCAACTGGCAGCAGTTATTCATTTGTTACTTGAGAAGAAAATAACTACTTATTGCTGTGATGCGTTGGTATCTAGACTGCAATCATCGCCAGCGAGATGTCAGTCACTTTGAATGGAATAGACCCACAACATGATCCGATTTTGTTCAGATAGACTAAGACTGCAGGGCTTTTCTCAGTGTGGATTTCAGCTGAGGAATTTGTCAGTTTAGCCTGAGTAGGGTAAGATTGAAGCCCACAGGAAAAGCCACATGTTTGGGGTAAAGATTACTGTATCGATATAATGGGCAGAGAATGAGATCCAAGTAGAAATAGATTTACTGCTAGTGGAAGATGCTCCCCATAATGGACCCATTGGCCAGTGGGTGGAATTAAACTCCTCAGCATGTGCTGACAGTAATTGTGTTGTACATAGACAAGTTTAATTCTCTTTCATTTGTCAGTATTCTTGATCATCTTTACAAGAGCCTGATACATAGGCAATTGCTTCCTGTGGATTATTATCTCCCCCAAGTGGAATGTGGGCAAAATGCATAAGTTCATTCAAATAAGTGCATTGGTACAGCCCATTTCCTAAAGTTCTTCAAAAAATTTAAATTTCAAGGACAACTTGTGAGATACTAAACAATTTTTCAGTGAGTTTGCTGCAGACCATAGAGAGAACATGTAAAGAGCCACCCATTGTTGAGAAGACTGTACAGTGTATCTTCCTCCCTGTTAATGCTCCCTGTATATTTGAGGAGCAATGAAGCCTGCTTTTTTATCAACACAAGAATATTATGTGATAGAGTAAAATCTAAGCAATATTATTAATCTTTTAAAAAATTCATTCTAACCTACTTTCTGTTTCAAACAATCTGAACTATTTGGTTTTAATGCTGAAACATTTTCAGTTACACCAGATGTGCTACATCTTCCACACCAAAGTGCGTGAGGAGGGGGATAGAAAGGAAATTTTTTTTTCAGGCCATTGAAAACCTACAGATCAACGATACTTCTTCAAAGGCCAGCAGGACTACGAAGTTGTTGCTTTACTTGTGATTATTAGTTACATCTATTTTCCAGAACAGGATTGTGATTATGTTGTTGGAAAAAATTATCTCTTACTGTAAGCTTGAGAAAGAAATGGAAGCAAGTTGTGGGTTTTCCATTCCATTTATCTTTTACATTTTAGTGTGTATAATTTGCTGGATGCATAATTACTCATTTATTTCAAAACCAGCCTTATGTAAGAGCTAAATCCAAATTATTGTTGCCATAGAAAGAGTCTTTGTACATTGAGGCTGTGGAAGTGGTTCCAAGGGTGTGTTCTATGCATGCGCGCAGATGTTTTGGCAAAAGTTGTGCCAGGTAGTCTCAATGATGAAGGGATGATTATGTGATAACTGTTACTTAATGGAAGTGTGCAACTGGTCATTTGGTGCTTTGTCCTGCACAATTGATCACAGTGGCAATACAGCAGCAAGAGGAACCCTGCACTTTAATAATATATAATATACAATAATAATATGATCAATAACTGGTTGTAAGATGATTGCTGACTGATTTATTGAATGGTGACTCAATCCTGTGTATTCGGTGCTTTCTTCAATTATTTAAAATTGCTAGCGTTTACAGAACCTGGTTTGGCAAGTTCTGAAGAACTTCAGCCCAACTTCATGGCCTGTTCTCATCCATTGTTCAAAGCACAGCTGCATTGCTCAACATTCTCCTTTGATGCGCAAGGATAAGATCGTGAGCAGCAAGGTGTGAAAAAAGGGAGAAAGGGTCTTTGCAGGGTGAACAGGAAGGGAACTGTTCTCTCATACAAACATTTAAAGATACATGTAAAGATGGCCTTGTTAAATTGGTCATGTGAAAATCTGCAGATGCTGAAAATCTAAGCAACACACACAGTCCAGATAGCAGCTAATGGAGAGAGTAAACAGTCAACATTCTGGCCGAGACCCTTCTTCAAGACTGATAAAGGTTCTTGGCCCGAAACGTCGACTGTTTGTTCTTTTCCATAGATGTTGCCTGGACTGCTGAGTTCCTCCAGCATTTTGTGTGTACAGTCGTCTCTCCTTATCCACAGATTCTGCATGCACGGATTCAACCAACCGCGGATCGGGAAAACCCAGAAGTTCTCTCTCCAGCACTCGTTGTTTGAGAGCATGTACAGACTATTGTTTTTCTTGTCATTTTTCCCTAAACCATACAGTATAACAACTATTTGCATAGAATTTACATTGTATTAGGTATTATAAATAATCCACAGATTATTTAAAAGTACAGGCAGTCCCCAGGTTTTGAACGAGTACCATTCCTGAGTCCGTGTTTAATTCGGATTTGAAGTTGGAACAGGTACATCCAGTGTTATTTAGCGTCAGTTAGTAAAATGTTTTTCTTAGTATATAGTATATATTTTTCCTTTCTATGCATATAAAACTTAAGAAACATATGTATTTCAATAATTAAACCACTACGTTGCTTAGTAATAATTGTAGCTTTCATCGGGGCAGGGCCTTTCACATGCTGTATTAAAATTGTTCCGATCATTGACCGACAGTAGCCTAATGCTTTGCCAATGACTGATGGCGTTTCACCTCTTTCTGATTGCTTTATTACTTTCACCTTATTTTCAATCGTGATTGTGATTATTTTCGTGAACAGAAACATTGAGGATTCAGAGCTGCACTGGGTCCTAATGTCCAGCGCACTGAGACAGGTTAAATAAAGTCTGGGGTTCCGCTGGGTCCTAAAGACAACTGCACTAAGACTAAGACTGCATTAAGACTGCACTAAATAAGTGACTTGAGCATCCGCGATTTTTGGTATCCGCGGGGGATCCCGGAACCAATTCCCCGCGGATAAGGAGGGCCAACTGTATTGCTAAATCTGTCACCTATTTCTGTCACAATGGTAGCTGCTGAGTGGGTGAGGACCAGATTGTTGGTGGGTATCAGGATCGTTATGACTATGACTTTTATACTTGTTGAGATAATTCTAGTTTGGAGTTGAAAATACTTGAAGAGATTTATAGACTACTGCCCATTGATGCATAAGAGGGAAGTCAAAGCTGATCTGTGTTTGTCGAGAGCTAATTAAAGTGATTTCTTTCACCAGAGACTTATAAGCAGGGAAAGCAAAGGTTGACGAAAGGGCACTGGAAGGATGGCATTGGTGGGGTTACACATCCAACAGAGCCTGAGGCAACATGGTAGATTTGTATCTGGCAAAACCATTGTTATTTTAGCAATGTTAGTGATTGTTGGGAAGCAAAATCTGAAGCAAAACCTGAACCAAAATCTGAAGCAAAACCTGAAAATGCAGGAGGTACCTAAGCAGGTCAGGTAGCATTTGTGAAAAGAGAAACAAAAGTTAATATTTAAAAGTAAAGAGTCTGTGCAAGGATGCCACTTGACTCATCCATGCTCCACTGGTTTTCAGTTTTACTGCTAATATCCTGAGCATTTCATTAAACATACTAACGCATTAGCCTGCTACTACAATCCGCCCATGTCCCAGACTTCTTCCCAAGTCCATTTTCTCTGTGTGGTTAAGCTCCATATGTCTTTCACACATTAACTGCTCTTGCACCACTTCGTCCTGTAGGAGTTAGAAGCAAGCCAATGAATATAATAAATTGGCTCTTTAGACTGTAATGACTGAAAAGCTGGTGGTGACTAGCTGTAAAAATAAGTATGCGTTTTGGGGTTGTGGGAGCTAAAGGCCAAAATGCAGTATGAACCAAGAACAGGGAGTGGTCAGTGGTCAGACATTATCTTTGGAAGGAGAAACAGAGTTAACATTTCAGTTCAAAGATCCTGAATGCCTGCAGCATTTCAGATTTGCAGCATCAGCAGTTTGTTTTTATTTTCACAGTGAACGATAATGTGAGTTGTTAAGCAGTGTGCAGGTTATTGTGTTATTAATTTATTGAGATGCTGTGAGGAACTGGCCCTTCGAACAACCCCCGATTTAATCTGAGCCTAACCATGGGACAATTTACAATGACCAATCAATCTACCAACCGGTGCGACTTTGGACTGTGATAGGAAACCGCATCACCCAGAGGAAAACCGTGGGGAGAATGTAAAAACTTCTTACAGACAGCGGTGTGAACATGTAACATGGCAATTGAATATTTTTTACTAACCTTGTGTGAACATATCGATATGATTTGAAGCCACTCTTAGCTACCTGACAGTAGCAGTTGTATAAAGAACAGATAGTATGAGGATCACAAGTGATAGGAGTGGAATTAGGCCATTTGGCCCATCAAGCCATATGCGGGCTCATACCTTGCATCAAAAGCTGCAGCTACAAACTATAACCAGCTTATGGTAGTGCAGACATAATGGTCTGAAATTGAAGTTACTCGTATGTCACATGCACACTCATTTAGGGCCATTAGTGAATTTGGCCCCAAGGGATATTGTGTTGTTAATGTTCTGAAGTGTTTGAATTCTGTCTCTGTTGCAGGATCTTTGGCCACGTCAGCTTCCGCTCAGATTGGGAACTGGTAAAAGTGGACTTCAGACCATTGTTCCGCAGACAGTGTTCGCCCAGTGACTATGACTCCTGGGACCTAATGAATCAGGTATTGCAGAGTGAAACAGAGAAATAAAGATATTGCATGTGAATGTCTGATACACAGTCCAATATCATAAACCATTGTTATTTTTATATAAAACTAAAGTCAGCTGAGAATTAGGGAGCACAGCCCAGTTATATATTTCTGAGTAAAGATGATAAGTTTTCTTGAGGGCAAAAAGGATGGATCCTGCAGAATTAATTAGCTAATGGCAACTGATGTCAGGTCAATTATTAATTTTAAATTTAGGAGATAGACTTTTGATAACCAGGAGGATAAATAAAATGTCCCAAAGGCAAAATGGAGTTCAATCGTAAGTCAGGCAGAAGCAGTTAACTGAGAAAATGAATGTGTTCTTATATTTGCCAACCTTCTAAGGGCATCTTCGATTCAAGCCATTAGATTTTTATAGTAGGACACTTTAAAAACATATAAATATACAAAAATATTCAATTTACAAATTCTGCAATGACAGTGAACATTGAGAGTCAATATTGCCTATTTTACACCATTGCACTACATCAGAATTGCTCCTGATGTAGTTACTGTAAATGAATATTACAATTTATTAAAAAACCCATTATTTAAGTGGCAGAATAATCATCAAAACTTTCTATTAATCATTATTACTGGCAGCTTTTGCTGCACCTCAAACAGACGTGGATATCACTTCGGAGTCTGAGATTTACTGTGTCAATGAATAATGTAAATGCAAAGTAATTCATACCGGTACATCATTGTCAGTGAAATAGAATGTGATTGTACTTTAATTTCTGAATTTACATAAAATTGTCATAATAGATAAAGAATTTTAAGTGCAGAAGATGTTCTTTTTCCATTCTCATTTGTGACAGTTTGATGCTGGAGATTGGTACTTTCACAAAGTCGGTGTCCAAGTTAACTGACATGTATACCCACAGGCAAAGTTTTATACAAACACTTGCATTTTTAGACACAAATATTTTACGCTGTGTTTGCAGCTGTTTGCTCTTATCATTCCCATTCAATATTTGGGGGCTCATTTCACTTTGATGGCACACACATCAAAACAGTAGCAACAGTTGTTCTTGCCAGGCCGAGAGTAGTGCTGATTTCACTGTATCTGGAGCTGCCCGTCTGTAAGTAACAAAAACAAAACCTCTGTTAAAGGTCATTCCTGTGATTTCAGGCAAGGCCCCTGCGATATGCTTTGCAGTTGTGTGGTGACAATTTAGCTTGCACCATGTTTACAGACCCAAACTTTGGAAAGCTGCTTTAGTTTTCAGGTGTCTTCAATTAGTTCTCAATATTATTTCAATAAATCCATAAAGCATTCCTCATAGTGTTAATAGTCTTTGATTGCAAAGTCTATTAACACTTCAGAATCAGGTTTAGGATTACGGGCAAATGTTGTGAAATTTGTTGTAGTACATTGCAATACATAATAATAAAATCTATAAATTACAATATGTAGATACAAATAAAATTAAACTAAATAAATATTGCAAGGAGAGAGGGGAAAAAAGTCTTCATGGGTTCATTGTCCATTCAGAAACCTGATGGCAGGGAGGAAGAAGCTGTTTCTGAAACACTGAGTGTGTGTCTTCAGGTTCCTGTACCTCCTCTTTAATGGTAGCAATGAGAAGAGGGCATGTCCTGAATGATGGATGCCACCTTTACGAGCCATCGCCTTTTGAAGGTGTCCTGGATGCTGGGGAGGCTAGTGCCCATGATGGAGCTGGCTGAGTTTCTGCTGCCTTTTCTGATTCTGTGCAGTCACCCCTCCCTTCGTACCAGACCATGATGCAACCAGCTAGAATGCTCTCCATTGTACATCTGCAGAAATTTGCCAGTATCTTTGGTGACAAGCCATTTCCCAAACTCCAAATGGAATATAGCGGCTGTTGTGCCTTCTTTGTAATTGCATCCATGTGTTAGGAACATTATGGAAAACACATTCTTCTGCCTGTTAGTGCACAAAAATGCACAAACCAAGATGGTGCTGGTGATATACAGTGATGTTTTGCAAGCGATTCACAAAACTACTAAATTTACTCTTTTAAACTATGATCGCTGCAATCTGCAGTTTGTGTAATTTCCCTTTAAGAAACGTGCTTTTGAACAGTCTAAATGAACTAGTGATTGTACCATCTCCTGAAGGACTCAATTTGGCTGCTACCAGTGGGCTGGAGGCATAGGAATCCTGGATTCCTCATCACTTGTTGCCCTGCAGCCATTGTGCTCCTGAATCGGTTTCAATGACCTCAGTGCTGAACGGACTCTGTAGCCTGTGGACACACTGTCAGGAACTCCGCAGCTCACCTTCTGAAGTACTTTGTGTTATTTACATGGTTTGTCTTTTCGTGAACATTGAACGTTTGTCAGTCTTGGTTCTGTGTGGTTTTTTGATGGATTCTGTTGTATGTCTTTGTTTTCCTGTGGGTATCAGCAAGATGATGAATCTAAAGGTTGTATATGGTATATATACTCCAATAATAAATTTACTGTAAACTTTGAACTTAACATGGAACATTGACATAGAGGAGTACAGTATGGGAACAGGCCCTTTGGTGCTGATCTAGTTAAGCTAGTAATTAAATGCCTAACTAAACCAATCCCTTCTATCCCTCTACTCTTTGCACAGTCATGTATCTACCTAAGAGCCTGCTCTTGGATTTTCCTCTACTTCCACCGTGGTAGTGCATTCCACGCACCCACCACTCTCTGTGTAAAGAAGCTTGCCCTGCACATCCTCTTTGAATTTACCCACCTTCACCCTGGGAAAAAGATATGGCTGCCTGCCCTTCGTAATCTTCTATCAGGCCTCCCATCAGCCTCTGCTGCTTTAGAGAAAATAACGCAAGCCTGTCCATCTTCTTAAAGCACATGCCCTCTAATCCGAGGAGCATCCTCTTCTGCACTCTCTACAAAGCCTCCACGTCCTTCCTCTAATGGGGCAATCTGACCAGTCTGTATTTGATAAAGCTGCAAAGTATCTACACTCAGAAGCCATGTTATTAGGTACAGGAGAGAAACCTGGTGCAGTCTCCTGCTGCTGTAGCCCATTCACTTCATGGTTTGTTGTGTTGTGTGTTCAGAGATGCTCTTCTGCACACCATTGTTGTAACCTGTCGTTACTTGAGTTACTCTCGCCTTCCTGTCAGCTTGACCCTCTCTGGCCATTCTCCTCTGACCTGTCATTACCAAGGACACCACGGTGATGCAGCAGTCAGCGTGAAGCTTTTGCAGCTCAGGATACCAACGTTTGGAGATCAGTCCCGGCGTCCTCTGTAAGGAGTCTGCATGTCCTCCCTGTGGAATATGTGGGTTTCCTCCGGGTGCTTATGTTTCCTCCAAAGGCATATGAGTCAGGAGGTTAATTGGTCATTGTAAATTGTCCCGTGATTAAGCAGGTTGCTGTCAGCACAGCTCAAAGGGCCTGTTCTGCGTTACATCTCAAAATAAATAGATCAGGCGTTTTCTCCAACAGAACCCAAAACGTCGACAGTACTTCTCCCTACAGATGCTGCCTGGCCTACTGCGTCCACCAGCATTTTGTGTGCATTGCTTGAATTTCCAGCATCTGCAGATTTCCTCGTGTTTGTGAGTTTTAGTGTCAGGTGTGCACAGGCACTCTCCCCCATTCACCTCCAATTCATCACCAGCCTAATTAAATCCAACTCTCATCTACAATCCTTGTTCACTCATTGAAGCAGCCAGCTCCATGTTTTCAGTTACCTTGTTGCCTAGTCATGTTACATATCTGTTCTGTCTTGTTTTGTAGCCCTTGATGGCTCATTATTTTGTAGTTTCGTTTTAAATATTGTTTACTGTTAAAACATCTCCGCTGCTCTGTGTCTGGGTCAGGTCTCCTCTACATCTCCTTACGGGATGAGTGAACCAATGATTGATCCAGCGGTGTAGCTCACCCAGAGGAATTCATCCATCTGCATGAGCACATGATCCCGAAGCAGCAGGAAACTATTGACTATCTGCTCACTACTCTCCATCTTGATCCAGTCAACCTCCCCCCTCAGAGCACCAGATTCAATGCCCAAATGCTTCACTGGATCCCCAACCTGATGACGCAATGTCCCTCCCACTTTGAGCTCCAGCCATTTCTATATTGTATGGACCAAGCCAAAATTGCCCTCGTTGTCTCTCCTGACTGTATAAGCTCTGACCCGGGCCACCACTAACTGGAACAATAAAACCACCACTTTCAATAAATATAAGGAATTTACTGTCAGGTTTTCGACCATCTGGGAAGTGGAAGGGGGACAGTCAGTCAGATACTTCACCTGCTCACTGCTGTCACACCACGCAGTTCTGGACCTTCATGGCAGAGTGGGGCTGGAATGCAGAATTGCACATGGCCCACTACCATCACGGCCTCTCAGAGTGCTTGAAAGATGAGCTGCCTACCCAGGAGACACCCACCAACTTCAAAAGCCTCATCACTCTGACCCCCGAATTGACAAACGTCTCATGGAACCAGATCATCAGCCAGAATCCCAGTTCCATTCCTAGATCCATGTCAGGCTGCAGGAACACATCATCAACATGTGGGAGAGCATCAGAGAGCACCATGAGTCCATCCAATTCCTCCTTATCGACTCACCCAATACTCCTCTTATCTTGGGTTACCACCGGCTCTTCTCTCACAACCCTCGCTTCACTTGGTCATCCGTGAACTGCTAAGCTGGGGACCCACCTGCCTGCAACCTCAGTTGATTTCATGGAGACCGAGGAAATGCTTGAACTCACCAAAACCGCACAGGAATATCACAACTTAGTCACGGCCTTCAGTAAGAGAAGCTAGCACCCTGCCACCTCTCAGACAACGTGACTGCACAATCGATCTCTTGCCAGGCACCACCCTTCCCTAAAGTTCTCCCTCTCCTCTCCTGAGACACAGGCCATTAATGACTACCTCACTGAAGCTCCTCAGCAGGACTTCGTTCGACCATCCCCGTTCCCTGGCTAAATTCTTCTTTGTCAGGGAGAAAGATGGGGGCTCTCTGTCTGCATTGACTATTGTGGACTCAACAAATAAGAACTGCTACCTTCTCCCCTTGATGGATAACATATTTGAAACAATCTGCGAGGCCCTGATCTTCATCGGATTGGATCCATGGAGTACACACAACTGCCGGGGAGATGAGTGGAAGACGGCATTCATAACATCCACTGGCCACTACAAATTCTTGGTGAAGCCTTCCAGATTTTCCAATAGCTACAGCGCTTCTTGGGTTTCCCTGACTTCTACCACTGTTTCACCAGGAAAATCGCCGCTCCTCTCACCTGCCTCACAGGTGACCTGGTCTGCTGTCGTGGATCACGGGTTTGAGGAGTTCAAGAGACGGCTCACCACCTCTCCGTTCTCTGGATCTTTTGTGGTAGAAGTGGACATGGTTGATGTGGGCTCTGGGGCCAGACAGGAAGACCATTAGACATAAAGTCAGGATTAGGCCATTTGTCCCATTGAGTCTGGCATCTTTCCATCATGGCTGATTTATTATCCATCTCATCTCCATTGTCCTATTACACCATAAGGCACAGGAGCAGAATTAGGCCATTTGGACCATCAAATGATGGCACAAAGGTGCGTCATTGAATAAAAGACACACCCTTATGCTGCCTTCTCATGCAGGTTCAACTCTACACAACTCTGTTATGGTGTAGAAGACAGGGAGTTACCTGTCATTAAAGGGGTCGTGGAGGAATAGAGACTGATGGGAAACATCGAGCCTTTCCTGACTGAGTGGACCACCAGAACCTGACATCCATACAACAGGCCCATCACTCAACCCAAGGCAGGCTCGCTCAGCCCTTTTCTTAGAGCATTTCAGCTTCACTCTCTCTTACTCCAAGAACACCAAGGCAGACACCTCAGCTGAAACTGAGATTGACTCTCAGCCCATCATTCTGTCCTCCCAGATCAACTCCCTGATCATCTGACATCTTGCGAACCAATCCACCAGACCCTACAGTGGAAGCCTGCTCCTGCCAACACACCCGGTATGGCAGCCTTGCACTCTGAGGCACTCCAGCTTCATCCTGCTCCAGCCATCCAGGCAGACGATGGACTCTGGATTTTCTGCAATGCCTGTTCTGTAGCTCACCTTGATCAGAGACAGACGCCAATTCATTGTTGTCTGCCCTCAGTGTATCCAGTCCAGTTCCTCCAACTAGAAACCATCTGGTCTTCTGTGGCCTCTACTGGTTCCTCTAAACCTGTAGTCTCACATTGCATGGATTTCATGACAGGTTTCCACCTTCCAGTGATTGTGACAGTAGTGGGCCGGTTCGCCAAGGTGGCCCAATTTATTGGTTTCCCTAAACTTCTTTCAGTCGCTGAGATGACAGACTTGGCTCTCCTATATGTAGTTCACCTCCACTGTTTCCTTCAGGCCATTGTGTCGAACTGGGGCCCACAATTAATCTCACGCTTCTGGCACCTCAGTGCATTTGTCTTCTGGCTATCATCTGCAGAGCAACGGACAGTCAGCAAGTGGAGAAGTGTCTGTGATGCTCCACCGTCTCTATCCCTTCCACATGGATGTAGCATCTGCTCAGGGCCAAGCTGTCCCACAATCTGCACACCTCGTCTGCCACCCTCTGAAGTGCTTCGTGGCTACCAGCCCCCATTGTTCCCTGTGGAGGTCCTGTCACCAGGGCTCTGGTTCTCTGATGGCACAGTTCTTGGAAGAGGGCACAGAGGGCCATCCATGCTTATTGTCACCACCATCAGTGCTCAGCCAGATTCCTTCAGCCTGGAGACCATGTCTGGCTGTTCCCTGCACACCGACTCCTGCAAACGCCTGTCCTGGTCCATTGGTCCCTTTAAGATTACCTGTCACTCACTACCTCTGGCTGCCATTGCCCCTCAGGATCACACCTGCCTTCCTCATGTCCTATCTCAAGCCTGTTTTCCATGGACCACTCAGCTCACCTGAGCCTGCACCTCTGGAGCCCAGGGTGGTGGAAGGTGGTCCAGTGTACACGGTTTGCCCATTGATGGATTCATGTTGTCGAGGACTGGGTGTGCCATACCTGGTTGACTGGAAGGGTATGGCCCAGAGGAGAGGTCTTGGGTGCTGTCCAGTTTCATCTTAGATCCATTGCTTATCAAGGAGTTCCACCTATCCCATCCAGATTGTCCTGGGCAGTCGAGTGCCAGCAAAAGGAGGGAGAAGGGTCCTGTCAGACCTGCGTAAGCCAGCACCTCTCAGTCTCCACCCAGCCAGCAGGAATCACCTGCCACTTATTTCCAACTCATTTAAACCCAGCTCTCATTCCCAATCCTTGTTCACTCATCCAGCCTCATCCAGTTGCTCCTAGCCTTTAATTACCCTGTCTTGTTACATATCTGCTCTTTCTTGTTTTATGACCCTCGAGGCTCATTATTTTACAGCTTACCAGTAAATTATCGTTCACTGATAAATCATCTCCACTGTTTTGCCTTTCATTCATTTTCTATTCATTCTCTGCATGCTCTGATAACTAGAAACTGTGTGTGAAAATCCCAGATCAGTTTCTGAGCTACTCAAGCCCACCAGCTCTGGTCCCAAAAATCACTCCATAGTCAAAGTCAGTTGGATCACACTTCTCCCCCGTTCTGGTGTTCCCGAATATCCTTTTGACCATGTCCGCGAGCTGTTATGCATCGAGTTGTTGCCACAGAATCAGCTGATTAGATATTTGCATTATGTTAACAAACGGGTACAGGTGTACCTAATACTGAGCGTAGTTTTCTGGCTCTGAAAATCAATGCCTTGCCTACTGAAGGCAAGCCTACCATGCAGCTTCTTTACCACCCTATCAACCTGTGCAGCCACTATCAGGGAGACCCGCAGAACCCTCTGGATATCACCACTGCAAAGGTTCCTGCTGTTAACAGCATATGTTTACGTTTGATCTCCCAAAGTGCAACACGCCACAGTATCGCAGAATGGATACTTATCGATATTTCATAATGTAGGCATAGTTTAAAAAGAAGAAAAAGTATTACAGTTTAGTGAGATACTTGGAGGTTTTATGAAGCAGGTCCTCAGCCTGGCATTAGTGGAGGCTTTGTGTACAGAGAGAGAGAGAGAGAGAGAGAAGGATTAGCTGGGTCAGTCAACCTAACATCAAATCTGGGCATATTAATGGAAAAAAAATCCAAGTACAGCAGGAATCAGCATTTAGAGTGACACTGATTTTTCAAGGATAGCATCAATTTGTTAAGGTAACACTGATTTTTCAAGGATAGCATCAATTTGTTGTAACACTGAGACATTAGCAATTGAAATTGCTGGAAGAAAGCAGAGCAGATACTGAGAATACTGTCACAGATATGAAGCACGCAATAGCCTTCTGAGTGGAGTCATTTCTCTGAGGTGTTAGGTTGTGGATACTCACCATCAGTTTGTCTTTCTTTAGGATAAGCATTGCATCATGGGAGAGAAGAGACAGTTCCGCAAGCGAAAAATATCGTCATGGTGCATTAAGGGGAAGGACTTTACTTCAGCGCTTTCATCAAAACCTTGCCAGTGCACAGAATTTGACTTTGAATGGTAATGAATTGGCTTTTGTGAACAGACTAGTTTTACTACATTAGAATTATAAATACAGTAGAATGGCTCAAAGTTAAAGTTTGCATGGTTTAGCAATTAGTTTACAAAAGCAATGTCATTCATCTGCATCGCTTAATTAAATACAGTAAATCTCAAAAGCAGAGTTTGTGAAACATGTAAATTTATTGCATTGGCTATTCTATGGAATGCACTTTGTATGTATTTATTTGAATGTGTTGCAATTGAAGCTCCAATCCACAGATAACTGTTAAGATAATGGGAAAAATCACTTGAATTTCCTGGCACAAAGTCTCTTGCAACATTTGTACAAGTATCGGGGCATTTTGTTACACATTCATAGGAAGCTATGGCACAGAAACAGGCTTTTGGCCCACCTGGCCTATGCAGAACTATCAGTCTGCCGAGCCTCATTGATCATAGCCCTCCATACCCCTCAATGTACCAATCCAAGTGTTACAATCAAACCCATATCCATCACTTCCGCTGACATCTCATTCCACACTCATGACCCTCTGAGTGAAGTTCTTCCTCATGCTTCCCTAAAACATTTCATCTTTCACCCTTAACCCATGACCTAGTCTCACCCTGCCTCTGTGGGAAAAAGCCAGCTTGTATTTACCCTATCTATACTCTTCAGAAATTTGTGTACTCTATCAAATCTACTTTCATTCTTCTACATTCTGAGGAATAAAGTCCGAACCTATTCCACATTTCCCAGTGACTCAAGTTTTCAAAGCTCAACAATGTCCTTGTAAATTTTCTCTTTCAATCT
Source organism: Hypanus sabinus (assembly GCF_030144855.1). NCBI lineage: Eukaryota > Metazoa > Chordata > Chondrichthyes > Myliobatiformes > Dasyatidae > Hypanus > Hypanus sabinus. The sequence goes on along the minus strand of NC_082708.1, from coordinate 97,313,214 downwards.
TATTGATCTATTTCCTGTAGGTACTCTAGCTGACCAGAATTGCATATATTGTTCCAAATTGGGCCTCACCAATGTCTTATGCAACTTCAGCATGACATCCCAGCTTCTCTGCTCTGTACTTTATTTATGAAGGCCAGTGTGCTAAAAGCTCTCTTTACGTCCCTATCTACTCATGTTGCCACTTTCAAGGAATTTTGGATTCGTATTTCCAGATCCCTCTGTTCTACTGCACTCCTCGGTGCCCTCCCTCCAAAGTGCAAGTCTTTCCAGCTGGTCCAGATCCAATTGAAAGTTTTGTTAGTCTTCCTCACTGTCTACTACACTCCCAGACTTGGTGTCATCCGCCATTGGCTGATACAATTTGCTACAGCATCATCCTGATCGTTGATATACATGACAGGCAATAATGGACCCTGCAGCACTCCACTAGTCCCAGGCCACCAGTCAGAGAGGCAGCCATCTGGCTTCTCCTGTGAAGCCAGTATCTAGTCCTATTTACTACCTCAACCTGAATGCAAAGCAACTGAACCTTCTTGACCAGCGTCCCATGGGGGACCTTGTTAAAGGCATTGCAAAAATTCATGCAACATCCACTGCCTTTTCTTCATCAGCTTTCCCGGTAACTTCCTCAAAAAACTCTGTAAGATTGATTATATATGCCCTAATCGCACACACCACAATGTTGACTATCCCTAATCATTCCTTGTCTACCCAATACTTAGATATCTGGTCCCTTAGAATACCTTCCAATAACTTTCCCACTACTTGATGTCAGGCTCACTGCCCTGTAATTTTTTGGTTTATTCTCAGAGCCTTTCTAAAACAGTGGAACAACCTTGGCTATCCTCCATTGCTCCAGTACCTCACCTGTCGCTAAGGATGATATAAATATCCCTGCTGGGGCCCCTACATTTTCTGCACTTGCCTCCTGCAGCGTCCAAGGGAACCCCTAGGGATGTATCCACCCTAATTTGCCTCAAGACAACAAGCATCTCCTCCTCTGTAATCTGTGTAGGGTCCATGACCTCGCTGATGTTTTGCCTCCGGAATGTCTACAAAGAGAAAGCTAATGTGTAAAATCTGTCCAGCATTATTAAACTGAGTATTTCAACACTTCCCAGTGCAGAAACATCAAAAGATGAGAACAGTAAAAGGCCTTTCAACCTTTTAATTCTGTTGCACGATTCAATATGATCATGACTGATACTCTATCTCAATGCCATAATTTCCACTCTTTCCCATGGATCCTTGATACCCTTTGTGACTCAAAATCCATTTACCTCCTTAAATATATTCAGGAACGGCCTTCACAGTAGAGATGCAGCACTTCGGGCCCAGCTGATCCCCTGCTGCCCAGTTACATCCATGTGACCAATTAACCTTTACATCTTTGAATGTGGGAGGAAACTCCCTTGGTTACGGGGAGAACTTGCAAACTCATTGCAGACAGCAGCAGAATTGAACCCTGGTTTCCAGCACTGTAATAGCATAGAAACAGAAAACCTACAACACAATACAGACTCTTCGGCCCACAAAGTTGTGCCAAACATGTTCCTACCTTAGAAATTACTAGGCTTACCCATAGCCCTCTATTTTTCTAAGCTCCATGTACCTATCCAAAAGTCTCTTAAAGACCCTATCGTATCCGCCTCCACCACCGTTGCTGGCAACTCCGTTCCACGTACTCACCACTCTCTGTGCAAAAAACTTACCCCAGACATCCCCTCTGTACCTATTTCCCAGTACCTTAAACCTGTGTCCTCTTGTGGCAACCATTTCAGCCTGGGAAAAAGCCTCTGACTATCCACACAATCAATGCCTCTCATCATCTTATACACATCTCTCAGGTCGCCTCTCATCCTCCGTCACTCCAAGGAAAAAAGGCCGAGTTCACGCAACCTATTCTCATAAGGCATGCTCCCCAATCCAGGAATCATTCTTGTAAATCTCCTCTGCACCCTTTCTATGGCTTCCACATCCTTCCTGTAGTGAGATGACCAGAACTGAGCACAGTACTCCAAGTAGGATCTGACCAGGGTCCTATATAGCTGCAACATTACCTCTCGGCTCCTAAACTCAATCCCACAATTAATGAAGTCCAGTATACCATATTCCTTCTTAACCACAGAGTCAACCTGCGCAGCTGCTTTGAATGTCCTATGGACTTGGACCCCAAGATCCCTCTGATCCTCCACACTGCCAAAAGGCTTATCATTAATACTATATTCTGCCATCATATTTGACCTACCAGAATGAACCACTTCACACTTATCTGGGTTGAACTCCATCTGCCACTTCTCAGCCCAGTTTTGCATCCTATCAATGTCCCGCTGTAACCTCTGACAGCCCTCCACACTATCGACAACACCTCTAACCTTTGTTTATCAGCAAACTTACTAACCCATCCCTCCACTTCCTCATCCAGGTCATTTATAAAAATCATGAAGTGTAAGGGTCCCAGAACAGATCCCTAAGGCACCCCACTGATACCGACCTCCATGCTGAATATGACCCGTCTGCAACCACTCTTTGCCTTCTGTGGGCAAGCCAGTTCTGGATCCACAAAGCAATGTCCCCTTGGATCCCATGCCTCCTTACTTTCTCAATAAGCCTTGCAAGGGGTACCTTATCAAATGCCTTGCTGAAATCCATATACACTACATCTACTGCTCTTCCTTCATCAATGTGTTTAGTCACATTCTCAAAAAATTCATTCAGTCCCGTAAGGCATGACGTTTCCTTGACAAAGCCATGCTGACTATTCCTGATCATATTATACCTCTCCAAATGTTAATAAATCCTGCCTCTCAGGATCTTTTCCATCAACTTACTAACCACTGACATAAGACTCACTGATCTATAATTTCCTGGGCTTTCTGGACTCCCTTTCTTGAATAAAGGAACAACATCCACAACCTTCAAATCCTCTGGAACCTCTCCCATCCCCATTGATGATGCAAAGATTATCGCCAGAGGCTCAGCAATCTCCTCCCACAGTAGCCTGGGGTACATCTCATCTGGTCCAACTTGATGCTTTCCAAAAGCTCCAGCACACTCTCTTTCTTATTATCTACATGCTCAAACTTTTCAGTCTGCTGCAAGTCATTACTACAATCACTAAGATCCTTTTCCATAGTGAATACTGAAGTAAGGTATTCATTAAGTACCTCTGCTATTTCCTCCGGTTCCATACACACTCTCCCATTGTCACACTTGATATGTCCTATTCTTTCATGTCTTATCCTCTTGCTCTTCACATACTTGTAGATTGCCTTGGGGTTTTCCCTAATCTTGCCCGCCAAGGCCGCCTCATGGCCCCTTCTAGCTCTCCTAATTTCCTTTTTAAGCTCCTTCCTAGTAGCCTTATAGTCTTCTAGATCTCTAACATTACCTAGCTCTCTGAACCTTTTATAAGCTTTTCTTTTCTTCTTGACTAGATTTATTGCAGCCTTTGTACACCACGGTTCCTGTACCATACCATAACTTCCCTGTCTCATTGGAATGTACCTATGCAGAACTCTACACAAATATCCCCTGGATATTTGCCACATTTCTTCTGTACTTTTCCCTGAGAACATCTGTTCTCAATTTAAGCTTCCAATTTCCTGCCTGGTAGCCTCATAATTCCCCTTACTCCAATTAAATGCTTTTCTAACTTGTCCGTCCTATCTCTCTCCAATGCTATTGTAAAGGAGATAGAATTATGATCACTATCTCCAAAATGCTCTCCCACTGAGAGATCTGACACCTGATCAAGTTCATTTCCCAATACCAAATCAAATACAGCCTCTCCTCTTGAAGGCTTATCTACATATTGTGTCAAGAAACCTTCCTGAACACACCTAACAAACTCCACCCCATCTAAATACCTTGTTCTAGGGAGATGCCAATTGATACTTGGGAAATTAAAATATTCCATCACAACAACTCTGTTATTATTACCTTTCCAGGATCTGTTTCCTTAGCTGCTCCTCGATATCCCTGTTATTATTGGGCGGCCTATAAAAAACACCCAGTAGAGTTATTTACCCCTTCCTGTTCCTAACCTCCACCCACAGAGACTCCGTAGACAATCCCTCCATGGTGTCCACTTTCCCTGCAGCCATGACATTATCTCTGATCAATAGTGCCACGCCCCCACCTCATTTGCCTCCCTCCCTTTCCTTTCTGAAGCATCTAAAACCCAGCACTTGAAGTAACCATTCCTGTCCCTGAGCCATCCAAGTCTCTGTAATGGCCACCACATCATATCTCCAAGTACTGATCCACGCTCTAAGATCATCCGTTTTGTTTTCAATACTTCTTGCGTTAAAATAGACACATCTCAAACCTTCAGTCTGAGCATGTCTCTTCTCTATCACCTGCCTCTCCCTTCCTCACACTCTGTCTACAAACTTTCTTTATTCGTGAGTCAAAAGCCTCTTCTACAGTCGCTTCAGTTTGGTTCCCACCCCCCCCCCCCAACAATTCAAGTTTAAACTCTCCCCTGTACCCTTAGCAAACCTCCCCAAAAAGATATTGGTCCCCCTGGGTTTCAAGTGCAACTCGTCCTTTTTGTACAGGTCACACCTGTCCCAAAAGAGGTCCCAATAATCCAGAAATCTGAATCCGTGCCCCCTGCTCCAATCCCTCAGCCACACATTTATCCTCCACCTCCTTCTATTCCTATACTCACTGTCGCGTGGCCCAGACAGTAATCCCGAGATTACTACTTTTGCGGTCCTGCATCTCAACTTCCTTCCTAACTCCCTGTAGTCTTTTTTCAGGACCTCTTCCCTTTTCCTACCTATGTCATTGTTATCAATATGTACCATGACCTCTGGCTGTTCTCACTCCCACTGCAGGATATTTTGGACGCGATCTGAAACATCCCAGATCCTGGCACCTGGGAAGCAAACTACCAACCGAGTTTCTTTCCTGCGTCCACAGAATCACCTGTCTGACCCCCTAACTATAGAGCCCCCTATCACTGCTGCCTTCCTCTTCCTTTCCCTACCCTTCTGAGCCACAGGGCTAGATTCTGCCAGAGGCACGGCCACTGTCAGTTCCCCCAGTGGGGTGTCCTCCCCAGCAGTACTCAAACAGGAGTACTTATTGTCAAGGGGTACAGCCACAGGGGTACTCTCTAGTACCTGACTCTTTCCCCTTCCCTCTCCTGACTGTGACCCACTTGTCCGTCTCCCTTGGCCCCGGTGTGACCACCTGCCTGTAACTCCTTTCTATCACCTCCTCGCTCTTCCTGACCAGATGAAGGTCATCGAGCTGCACCTCCAGTTCCCTAACTTGGTCCCTTAGGAGCTGAAGCTCAACACACCAGGTGTAGATATAGCCGTCCGGGAGGCTGGGTGACTCCAGGACCTCCCACATCTGACACCGAGCTCAGAAAACTGGCCTCACACACAAACTACTTCCTTTCCGCAATTAACACAGGTAAACCTACCTCGTCTCATTACTGCCTAAGCCCATTGAGCCAAAGCCCTATCACTCTGCTGCCTCTCACTCCGCTGCCCACTGGATATGGCAGTCTTCTTTTTGAACTTTTCTCACTCTACTGCAGGCATGGGCAAACTACGGCCCGGGGGCCATATGCGGCCCGTTAAGCTTTTTAATCTGGCCCGCAGAACTTGATGAAATTATATTAATAAACCTTGTTAACGTTTTTTCCCCGCAATTCTGGCGTTTTCCCAATAGATGACGCACTCTATATACATTTGTGGCGACCCATTTCCTGGCACATCCGAACCGGCTCACAATTAGCCAGCATTCCAGCTAAGGAAGATAGCCTGCGGGGATTTGCGAGCACAGAGCTTTGGAGCCTCTGCGCCACAGGGGGCAGGTTGAGGGAGGGTTAAAAGTGAGGCTGGGGATTTCGAATAAAGTTTTTTTCTTCTGCAGTTACCTGCAGTTAACTGCAGTTACCAACTCCGTGTCGTAATTTTAGCGCTGCATGTAGCACACCGCTACACATTGACCTTTGTTGAGGTGCAGCGTATTACTCCACATTTGCGCTTTACTCTTTGTTCGGCTCGACCTATTTGTGTGAACAGGCGTTCAGCGTCATGAACATCAACAAAGCCAGCCACAGATCCAAGTTAACTGACCAACACCTCAGATCCATCCTGAGAATCGCCACAACAAAACTAAATCCAGACTTTGATGCGCTGGCTATAAAGGGAGACCAACAACACTGTTCCCACTGAAATTAAAAATAAGTTTCTTCGTTGTGTTATGTAAAAAATGCATTTGAAAATATTTTTTTCAATAAGCCTTACATGTTACATGTCATTTCTGTTAAGTGATGGACATGAGTAGTGCGCAGGTGCACGTACGTTCTCAAAATAAAAAATGCGCTCCAGATCAAATAACGCGCTCCGCATACTGGCGCGCTGTCACTGTTCTGTCCTTGTGCTGGTCGTTGTTGAGTTTTGGCACAGGGGACAATTGAATAAGAAGGAGCAGGACAAGTAGACCTGCATCTCCTACCGTTTTTAAAATAAAGACAGTCAGGAGGAGAGTGATGATGATAATATCTTGAAGGATAACAGAATTTTCAGTGCTTTAAAATAATAACTGTTACTATTTAAAAAAGCTGTATTTTATTCATTTAATTTTCAGTGTTTTAAAAGTCATTTCAATAAATAGCTAAATACCATGGGACTTCAAAGACAGATATTTTGTTGTAATGCATTTGTTCATTTTCAATTGAAATTAAAGCACATGTTTTCTACATATCCCATGATATTTTATTTTCTCTTATGAGGTGTATTACCAAAACACTCTGTCCATCTGCTCCTGGTCCGCCCCCCCACCCCTGTCAAATTTTAGAACCTTTTGTGGCCCACAGGTCAAAAAGTTTGCCCACCCCTGCTCTACTCGCTGACATCATGCACTTGTGCAGTCTTGCTTCTCTTTTACCCCGACTAGTAAAACTGCCTTCACTCCGGAATTCCTTAGCCGTTCACCAAGCCTTCTTGCTCCAAGTCAAAATTTCACTAACTATTTTGCTACCATGCTGCCTTATCTGTGCTAGAGAATTCCATAGGCTCACTGTGCTGTGAATGAGCAGATTTCCACCCTAGTTTTCATATTCTGAGACTGAGAACTATGTTTCTGGATCTGTCAGCCCGAGAAGCATCACCTCAGCTGAGCCCCAGCAGACAGTTGTTAGTTTCAATGAGATCTCCTCTCATTCTAAACAAGCCAAGTCAAACTAATCTTTTTTCATACATGTTTTCCACCATCTGAAGAACTGTTTTCGTATTGTAGCCATACAACCTGCTTCAGATTGTGCTCAGTTGAGGTTAGTAGTTTCAACATCCACGTTGCAGAGCAAGCGTATGTGAGATGTTAATGTAATCAGCTTCAAGAACTCTGAAAAGATGTTGCAGTATTTAGTAGTGCATAATAACTTTATTGTGTTTTGCTGATTAATTTTGACCACCGAATTGTGAGGAGCCAATTTTTTCCTTCATTGTAGCAATCAGCATGCTTAAATAATTAATATTTAATACATAAAACGTAAGATTGCAACAGTAATCTTGGCACAATCTATCAATTCCACATACTTACTCAGTAAAAATGGGATACCCAAGTCATTTACAGATTTCAATATGAGACTATGGTTCCAGTCAGACACTAAATTAATTAAAATTTAACAAAGACCGGAGAACGGAACAGCACAAGAACAGGTTCTTCAGCCTAAATTGTCATGCCGACCCTGTAAATCTAATTCCTCCTGCCAACACAATCTCCAGATCCCTCTACCTTCCTCACATTCATGCACGAATCATCAGGTGCCTGATCACGTGCTTGACAATATAAAATCCTATGGCATTTCAGGAAAGATACTGGCATGGATAGAGGAATGGCTGACAGGCAGGGGGCAGTGAGAGGGAATAAAGGGGCCTTTTCTGGTTGGCTGCCAGTGACTAGTGGAGTTCCTCAGGGGTCAATATTGGGACCGCTACTTTTCACATTGGTTGTATTTGATTTAGATAATGGAATCGATGGCTTTGTGGCAAAGTTTGCTGATGATATGAAGATAGGTGGAGGGGTAGGTATTGCTGAGGAAGCAATGTGATTGCAGCAGGACTTAGACCAATTGGAAGAATGGACAAAAAAAGTGGCAGATGGAATACAGTGTTGGGAAATGTATGATAATATATTTTGGTAAAAGGAACAATAGTGTGGACTGCTATCTAAATCAGAGGCGATTCAAATATCACAGGTAGAGAGTGATTTAGGAGTCCTGTGTAAGACCCCCAGAAGGTTAATTTATAGGTCGAGTCTGTGGTAAAAAAGGCAAGTGCAATAGTGGCATTTTGTTCGAAGGGAATAGAATATAAAAGCAAGGAGATAATGCTGAGGCTTTATAAGACACTAGTCAGGCCACACTTAAGAGTATTGTCAACAGTTTTGGGCTCCATAACTCAGAAATAATGTGTTGTCATTGGAGAGTCCAGAGGAGGTTCATGAGAATTCTGGGAATGAAGGGGTTAACATATGAGGAGTGTTTGGCAACTTTGGGCCTGTACTCACTGGAATTTAGAAGAACTTGTGGGGATCTCATTGAAATGTACCAAATGTTGAAAGGACTAGATGGGTGGATGTGGACAGGATGTTTCCAATGGTTGGAGGTATTTAGAACTAGAGAGCACAAACTCAAAATTGAGTGGTGACTCTTTAGAACAGAGGTAAGGAAGAACTGATTTAGTCAGAGACTAGTAAATCTGTGGAATGTCTGCCACAGACTGCAGTCCATGGGTATATTTAAAGCAGAATCAGTTTCCTGATTGATCAGGGCATCAAAGGATAAGGCGAGAAGACAGGTGTATGGGGTTGAGTGCGATCCAGGATCAGCCATGATGGAATGGCAGAGCAGACTTGATGGGCTGAATGGCCAAATTCTGTTCCTATGTCTTATAATTTTATCTAAACATCTCTTAAAAGCCTCTAATGTATTTGCCTCTGCCACCATACCGAACAGTGCATTCCAGGCATCCTCCACTGAGTAAAAAAAACTCAACCCTCACATCCCTTTTGAACCTTCAATGGATGCCAGTGTATTAGACATTTCTACCCTAATTTAGAGCTTTAGTGAGGAATTTCTACCCTCCTATGCTTAATGCAGTGTTGTTACTTGAAAGTTATTTAGAATCTGTACGGTAGTAGATTGTCAACCTGTCTGCCAGGCATCAGCCTGCATAAATCATTATCTGTTTAAAAACATAATTGGAAAAGAACATTGGGGTGTAAACAACAGGTTTCTCATTTTCCATGCCTCATAGTAAGTTATAAATCTACTCTTATGTTGGAGAATTTCTAATTGCTCTTTGTTTCTTTTTGTTTTGCAGTGATTATGGATTTGAGCAGCAAAGTAATGGTAGATGTGTCCCTGCTTTCTGGTACAACCCAGATTCCCCTTCTGAGGACTGTAAGTTGGGACAGTTGTACACCAGAAGCTCTGGGTAGGTACTGCATGTCTGTCAATGACAATATTTCATAACCTCTGATTCATTAAATCAAAATACAAACCCTTCCTTCCTTCTCATTCACTCTTCACATCTTTTGGTTTGCATATGTTGTTTCATGTGATAAGGTACTAATAGCATTCTTCTAATGTGTTTTTTTTTTACTATAAGCAGCAGTCTTCTCCTCATCCCTTCTCCCTCTCAGTAACAGACTTTCATGGATGCAGTATTGGTGATTTAAGAACATAGGGCAGCACAGTGGCACGGTCCTGACCTGTGGTAGAGTTTGCACATTTTCCTCCTGACTACATAGGTGGCTTCACACATCCTGAAAATATGTGGGTTTATTGCCCACTGTAAGTTATCTCTAGTGTCTAGCTGAGCAGTGGAATCTGAGGGGAGTTGATAGGATCGTGGTGGGAATAAGATGTGGGGCAGCAGAGTAGGATAGTGGTTAGCACAACGCTTTACAGTGCCAGCGACCCAGGATCAATTCCTGTTGCTTCCTGTAAGAAGTTGGTACATTTTCCTTGTGACTGCGTGCGTTTCTCCAGATGCTCTGGTTTCCTCCCACAGTCCAAAGTCATACCAGATGGTAGTTTATTTGGTCATTGTAAATTGTCCTGTGATTAAGCTAAGATCAGGGAGTGCTGAGCAGTGTGTCTCGAAGGGCCAAAATGGCCTATTCTGCACTGTATCTCAATAATTAAATAAAAAAGATGTATTAGGGTAGAACTGGTGTAAGAATGGGTGCATAATTGCCTTTCCAACTCCCCAGCACCACACTCAACTGTCGGTGTGGATTATTGTGCTCGGGTTTCTAGCATTAAACTGATTAGAAGTACTGTTGAGTCATGGGTGACACGATACAACAGAGCGAATAGTCTTTGTGTTCTTGATTCCACCTGGTTTCTATTTCTCATAAATTAACGTTCAGCAATGTACACACATTTACTAAATAAGTATAAATTTTCCCATATTTCATTGTGTTTTCTATTTATTATAGACGTTGGAGAGACTTATTTGGCAGAAAGCTAAATTAATAAATTTCTTACTTTAAAAATATGTGCTATCAGGAATATATTCTGTTTAGTATTCATTGCTTCTAATAAATATGGACAAATCATTATTCTGAAATATTTATATACAGTGGATTCTAGTTAATTGGGCCATCAGTTAATCAGGCCAGCCACTTATTTGGGACAACTTTTAAAGAACAAAAACTAATTGAGAAATAGCCAGGATTCCATTCATTTATTTGGACACCATACCGATTAATTAGGGCAGGAGTCTATTGCTGAACAGTTTCTAACTAGCGTCAGTCGCATGCATTTGCATTGCTGTTAGACACACACTGTGCTTCAAGCAAACTATTTTTAATAGTGTCAGTTGCATGTGTTTATGTTCAAAATTAGTGACTTTTTATCACTGATAGTTATCAAAATAAGCTGTAAGACAATTTAGAACTGTTTTGCTCACTACAGTTTCAAGCATTCAGGCTTGGAGATGTCAGAAACAGACGGGAGTGATTTCACTACTTCAACAAGTTAGAAACTATGAAGAATTTAAAGGTATCAACAAGCATGTTGAATGTTACAATGAAAATGAAGATTTAGAGGATGCAATCATCAATGGCATTGTATGAATGCAGTCCATTATCTACACTAAGTGTCTGTGTTGATTTAGTTCATTTAAAGAAGACGAAGAAGATACTTTATTGATCCCAAAGGAAATTACAGTGTCACAGTAGCATTACAAGTGCACAGTTATACAAATATTAGAAGAGAAGTAAAAGAGAATAAAAAATGGGTTACCTCAAACAGTCTGACAGGAGGGGTCATCACTTCCCCAGCTGTAGGTTGACTCATTATAGAGCCTAATGGCCGAGGGTAAGAATAGCCTCTTATAGCGCTCTTTGGAGCAACAAAGTTGTCTTAGCCTATTACTAAAAGTGCTCTCTGTTCAGCCAAGGTGGCATGCAGAAGGTGAGAAACATTGTCCAGAATTGCCAGGACTTTCCATAGGGTCCCTTGTTCTACCACAGCCTCCAATGTGCCCAGTTTGACTCCTGTAATAGAGCCAGCCTTTCTAAACAGTTTATTCAGCCTGTTGGCATCACCCATGTTGATGTCATTGCTCCAGCACACCACTGCATAGAAGATCGTACTGGCAACAGAAGACTGGTAGAACATGTGAAAGAGAAGCCTGCATACTCCAAGGGGCCTTAGTTTCCTCAGAAAGTAGAGGTGACTCTGGCCCTTCACAGCCTCTGTGTTGGTGCACCTGTCAAGTGTCCCATTCAGGTGCACCCCCAGGTACTTGTAGGTCCTGACCATCAATAGTAACAGGGAGCAGTGCAGGCTTAGTCTTCCTAAAGTCCATCACTATCTCCTTTGTCTTACTGATGCTGAGCTGCAGGTGATTCAGCTTGCACCATTTAACAAAGTCCTCCACAAGGTCCCTGTGTTCATCCTCCTGTCCTCCCTTTATACACCCAACTATTGCAGAGTCATCAGAGAATTTCTGCAGATGACATGACTCAGCATTGTATCTAAAGTCCGAGGTGTACAGGGTAAACAGGAAGGGAGTCAATGCAGACCCCCTGGGGGCCCCAGTGCTGCTTATAGCCATGTCTGACACACAGCTCTGACGCCACACAAACTGTGGTTTGCCAGTCAGGTAGTCCATTATCCACTGATACAATGATAGTGCAAACCTGCATTGAATGGAGCTTTTCCCCCAGCAGTGAGGGCTGCATGGTATTGAAGGCACTTGAGAAATCAAAAACATGATCCTCACAGTGCTGCCCTGCTTATCCAATGGGAGTAGGCTCTGTTCCACAGGTAGATGACAGCAAGGAGATTCTGGTTGGCAAACTGCAGGGGATTGAGGGCCATTCTGACCAGGTATCAGGGTGAGCCAGAACCAACCTCTCTAGGGTCATCATTTAAGACTTTCTGTCAGCCCTTCTTGAGAACTGGGACCAGACATGATGTTTTCCACAATCAGGACCCTTTCCAGACTGAGACTCCGATTGAAAACGTGCTGGAAAACTCCACACCGCTGCTCAGCACAGTAAAAAATAATGTGATGGGGATGAATTCCTCTGCCAATCCGTATTAGGAACTGATACATAGTTTTGTAGTATTGCATGAGTATTGTTAATGTTTTAATTAATTTTGTCTTTTATTTAAATACATAATTCGTTACTCAGTTTGTCTTTTAAACCATTTCCATGAAACTTTGACTGATTGGAGCAGCCACATAATTTGGCAAAATGCACTGGTCTTGATATATCCCAATTAACCGGAATCCACTCTATATCTGGCATCAGTATATGTAGTACCACTTTGAGGCAACGGTAGTGCTAGGAGGGCAATATGGGCATTGTACATGCATAATTCCTGATCTGTGCTAATGCTGTATGATCTTGATTAAATTATGAAACGTTTTGACACAAATGCAAAGCAGTCACGGAAATGACATGTGCTTCATTTTGAGGTGTTTCTGCAAAAAGAAAGTGACACTTTAGGTGTTGATCAACCTGCTGATGGCTTGTTTTCATTCAGAAGCTCATGACTGGCTGTGAAATTGTCAAAGCTGCTGCTTTGGAGTAATTTTGATTAGTACTTTTCGCTCTAGACCGGGAAACATCCTGGGGAAAAAAATCTAACTGGCAGGAAAAAAGATACAGAGAGACATGCATGAAGTATTCAGTGTGCTAACTTCTCTCTCCTTCACTCTATCTATACTTAATGTGTGTGATTGTATATATTGGTCTGAAGGCTTAAACATTCCATGTGTTGGGCAGTTACAGGAAGGTGACACTCAACATCTGTAAAGGTGGTTTGGACAAAAGGCAAGGCTCCATGCAGTTCCGATGCCCACTAATGGCTCCCAGAGGGCTCCGGATAGTCACAAAAGGAGAAAGACTAGCTGTCAACCCTGGCGATGATGTTACATTCTTGATATCTCAGAGTCAGGTAACAGGTGCTTTTCTGATTGTAGATGAATATAATTATAGTTTTATTACAAATTAATATAATGTTGTGACTGTGCGTGAAGTCACCAGAGAGAGAGAGAGTGAAACAGTTGATATGAAAGTCTTTATTCATTGCAACAAGCTGGCATTCTTCTGGAGACACTCACAGTGGACTCTCTCAAATTAAAAGTACATTTCATTTTTATACCCTTAAGATCAAATTTAGTAGAGGTAATTCAATAATTACAGTGACATCATCTACCCCAATATTTTGGGTTGACAATGCTTCCTTTGCATTACATATAAACAGTGGGAGACATCTCTGAATGTTTGAACAACCCTGTTGGGACAAACTAATTGACGTGTACTCTTAAAAGCTTCTAAAGACAGAAAGCCAGTTGCCCAAGAGTGGTGTTTGGCGAGCTGACTTCTGAGTCCACAGTAGATCAGTTATTGATTGCTACTATACCTGTGACAATGTTTGATATGCTCAGTAATAACATCAGCCTGATCTGCCAGCTTCAACTTATGTCACAATGGTGCAAATAACTTAGCTCATGTGGCCTGGTTAGATGCAGGCCAATTAACACAACCCTATTGTCTTATCATTTGGCTGATGCATATTGTCACCATTTTGCAAACCATAACTCTTGGTCTGCTTTTAACTTCTATTTTCTGCTTGCAAATTACAATTAAAATTAAGAACTGAAGACTGATTCTTGTTTGAATTAATAGTTGCTATATTCACATAACTCCAGAATACTCCCTAACATCATAGATGCACACTAATACAAAAAAGTGGATATTGTTAGGAGATACAAGAGATTGCAGATGTTGGAATCTGGAGCAACACACAAAGAGCTGGAGGAATTCAGCAGATCAGACAGCATCTATGGAGAGAAATGGACAGTCAATGTTTCAGGTCAAGAGCCTATATCTGAGACCTTTCCTTTGTTTCTTTGTTTGTTGCATCTTGATATTCTTACGTAGCTTTCACAAAGAACGAGTACATTCATCCGTTCAGTGTAAGTGTAGTTTTACTTCCATCACTATACAGCTGAAATATCATCAACCATTATTTAATTGGCCCCTTACTTTTAAAGCAGGAATCAATGAACTAATTAGTGCCAATGCAATTAATATGGATCAATACTTTTAAAGATTAAGCATACATAGATAATTTACCTGTTGTACATCTTTAGCCAGTTAATGCAATTAAGTTCAAATGCATATATTCTGTAATTATTACCATTTTGTAATAGCCGTTGGACTATTTTTATCAAAGCAAATGCAGTCTATAGAACACAAGTAACTTATCACTTTAAAAAAAATATGCTCATTTCTTTTGTCATTCATCACATTTTTGATTGTGAGTCAGTGCACACACTGTTGGTAGTCTATTGAGTGTATCATTTCCATCCTCAGTGAGACTGGGGGCTTCATCATAGACAACAGACTGATCCAGGAGCCTTTTTAGTTTTAAAGCTGCAACTTCCAGTGCAATTACCCAGCTAGTGATTAGAGAAATTCACTTATTTCCTTTTGCTTTTTAAGTAAATCAGACTAACCTGTAGCAATGACACAAAGTCAAAGTGAAGATAATACTTTTACTAAAATTCATCTATAAAGATACTGATTCAGGAGCAACAAAACCAGATAATTTTGTTATTGTGTATGTTCTTAGTGTAAAGCCTTGACCCCTACCGTTTAAAAGATGATAAATTGTAGTATATTTTGGCTAGCCACTAAAATCCTTTGAAATGTAGAAAATTCAAGAGGTATAGAATATAATGGCAGGGATGTGATGTTGAGGTTCTATAAGGCACTCGTGGGAGTATTGTGTGCAGTTATGGGCTCCTTATTTTAGAAAGTATTTACTGACATTGGAGAGGGTTCAGAAAAGATTCACGAGAATGATTCCAGGGATGAGAGGGTTACCGTATGAGGAACGTCTGGCAGCTCTTGGGCTGTATTCCTTGGAGTTCAGGAGAATGAGGAGGGATCTCATAGAAACATTCCAAATGTTAAAAGGCCTGAACAGATTAGATAAGGCAAAGTTATTTCTAGGACAAGAGGGCACACCCTCAGGATTGAAGGATGTCCTTTTAGAACAGAGGTGCAGAGAAATTACTTTAGTCAGAGGGTGGTAAATCTATGGAATTTGTTGTCACAATCAGCTGTAGAGACCAAGTCATTGGGTGTATTTAAAGCAGAGATTGATGGGTTCTTGATTAGCCAGGGCATTAAACGGTATGGAGTGAAAGCAGGGGAGTGGGGATGACTGGAAGAACTGGATCTGCCCATGATTGAATGGTAGAGCAGACTCGATGGGCCAAATGGCCTACTTCTGCTCCTATATCTTATGTTGAAGTGGCATATTTGAATTTTAATTTTTGAAGACATTATTAAAACAAGAAAGGCCAGGGTCACCTCTACTTTCTGAGGAGACTGAGGTCCTTTGTTTGTTAATCATGAGCAACTTCAACATTTTTGAAGGTGTACAGGCAGCCCCCGGGTTACATATGAGTTCCCTTCCTGAGTCCGTCTTTAAGTCGGATTTGTACATAAGTTGGAACAAGTATATCCGATATTATTTAGCGTCAGTTAGTCAAACGTTTGTCTTAGTATATAGTATATATTTTACCTTTCTATGCATATAAAACACCTAAGAAACATATGTATTCCAATAATTAAATCACTGTGTTGCTTAGTAATAATTGTAGCTTTCATCAGGAAGGGCCTTTCACATTATCCATTATTCTCACTTTATCCGTTATCCTTTAAAATTGTTCCAATCATTAACCGACTGTAGCCTAAAGATCTTCCAATGACTGATGGCATTTCACCTCTTTCCAAACGCTTTATTATTTCCACTTTACTTTCAATCGCGATCGCTTCCCGTCAATGGAACAAAAACACTGCAGGCGGCGGGTCCCAAGGTCCGCTAGGTCCTAAGGACCACCACACTGAATTCCCCAAGTCCTAAACTCCAGTGCACTGAGACAGGTTAAATGGGACAAGTGGGGGCTGTGCTGGGTTTGGGTATTTGATCCTCAACAATATTCCGCGTGGGAATTTAAACTGGAGGTGGCAGTGTTTTTTTTTACGAGGTCGAGTTGCGAGCTGAACATTAACCCGGCACGGATGGTACAGGAGTCACAGGATCAACATCAACCCAGCACAGGAGCAGTCTGTCACTAAATCGAACTCGGGAAACTCCGTTCTCAAGCCCAGCGCTGATCTCACTGTGCCACCAGCCGACCGAAGTGGGGGGGGCGGGGGGGCGGGGTCAGGGTGAATCTTACTAAGAAAAGTTTAAGCTAAATACAAAGTTAAACACTCAACACAGTGTCAATGGCAATGACTTAAAATGGCGGACAGCATCGCAATCCAACTTAAAATGGCAGACGGCATCGTGATCTGACTTAAAATGGCGGACAGCGTGCTCCTTCCTTGGTTTGTAAGTATGAGTTGTCCGTAAATTGGACGTTCGTAACTTGGGGACTACCTGTATTGAATTTAAAATTACGTAAGATGCCAGATGTTCAATGTGTGGTTACAACAATTTAGGTGTGTTAACTTTCCCCTGGCTGAGGTGAAATATCCACCTCATGTTCTGAGTATCACATTTGTTACATCAACTGACAACCTTTCTTCCATGAAACTCTCATTCACTAAGTGGAATATCTCAAGGCTTTCTCGTGGTTCTGATATTCACAGTTACTATCTGATAATTATTTTTGTAATAAAGTACCCTGGTTAATATTTTCTATACCTCTGTCCCAATGGTACTAAATACAGTATCTGTACTACAGAAATCAAAAAGCCTGTGGTATGTCAAATTATCAGGTGAACGAGTAGATTTTGGGGTACTACAAGTCTGTGTCTTTATTGATGCTTTGCTACACACGAGTGCTCGGTGGAGGGTGCTGATGCTTTTTTGCTGGTGGGGGTGGGGGGGGGGTCATTGCTTTACTGCTGTTTGTGTGTGAGAGGGGGGCTTTGGGGTTTTAACTTTGGAGCACTTCTCTGTTTTTGTGGATGTTTGCAAAAAAGAATTTCAGGATGTATATTATGTACATTTCTCTGACATTAAATGTACCTATTGAAGGCACTAGCCTGGAATTACATTTGGTGGCTGAGAATTGATGACGACTTTGAACACATTGTTCATGCATGCAACACGTGCCAGCAGTCTTGACCTTTGAACACTCCTGTAGCATTGGCCAACCAAACTCTGGAGATGTTTACACATATACTGCGCAGGCCCATTAGACAGTCACATGCTATTAGTAGTTGT
This sequence comes from Hypanus sabinus, assembly GCF_030144855.1. NCBI lineage: Eukaryota > Metazoa > Chordata > Chondrichthyes > Myliobatiformes > Dasyatidae > Hypanus > Hypanus sabinus. Next base: position 97,295,462 of record NC_082708.1, on the reverse strand, counting down.
CTATGTGCTTTCGCAATGGATGGAGACCAAAGCGGTGAAGACCTCGACCAGCCAGTTGATGATAAACATTTTACACACACTATTTCGTGCACATGGAATGTCTGATACTGTTGCCTGTGATAATGGTCCCGTGTTACAAGTAAAGAGTTTAAATTATTTTTAACATGACAATAGAGTTTGGTTGCTACATACGTCCCCTTATCATCCATCATCAAACAGTATTGCTGAAAGAGCTGTTCAGTCTGTCAGGCAATGGATATAGATGTTGAATGGGAACATACACACCAGGATCAATCGGTTTTTGTTTGGGTACTGAATAATTCCACAAACTACCACAGATTTCTCACCATCTGAGCTATTGATGGGCTGCAGGTTGCATTCCTGATGGGATTTATTGTGTCCGGAGCTGGAAAACAAGTAAGAGTAGGTTACATGGTTAGCACAACATGATGGGTTGAAGGGCCTGTAATGTCCTGTCGGTTTCTATGTTCTATGAAAAAGTGGGTGTGAGATGTAGCAGTGAGCATGATAGCTGGGATGGGGTTATATACAACTTCTAGTGTACAGTATGTTCTATCCACTTTCCTTTGAAATTCCTGATAAAACCTGCATTAAAATCCATGCAAAAATGCATGAACATTCATCTGGAAATATACATTTCCAATTTATGCCAGCAAGTAGAATCAATTACAGAGAGCCTTCAGCATCAGCTGTAACTCTGACGTAAATTACAGGAATAAAATCAACTGCATGTGTTAACAAGATCACAGCTGCTGCCTTTGATTATAGTTGTCAGTAAATATATATATTTTTTATGATGATCACAACATTCTATTAATAGTCTCAGAATGGGCTAAAGATTCCAACATTGGTCTGGTTTGTAACTGTGCACAGCTGAAAATGATGCAAAACTCATCAGAACTTCCTTTGTGAATATGGCATCATTCAATTGACAAATCATTTTCCAAATTTAGATTTTGTTTTTGTAACAAAATTTCTATAATGCCAGCGTCAGAATATGTGTAAACTAATTGTGTATTTTTTTGCAAAATCCTCATTGAAATGTTAAATTGCTTCTCCCAACTCATTCGGATTTAAGAAGTAAATAGCAATTAGAATACAGCAAATATTTTGAAGAATTAGGCTACAATTGGCTGATCATTGCAGTAGGAAATCAGAGCTTTCAAAAAGTAGCAGACTTGTACTTTCAGAATCTGTGTAATTCAAAATAAAACTTATCAAGACCGTAAAATCAGAAAGCAAGTTGAAATAATTCTTTCTGATCTGCCTCTGCATTTAGTCATTTCCTGTGGCATTTATTCTAATCCACGCCCATTAATAAAAGCATCCTAAAGGGCCATCTCATTGTTGTCTCATCACCTGCTTGATGTTAATTTAGGGAAATAGGGTTAACAATGGACTAGCATCGCATGCTAGAGCTTAATGTGTCCAAAGTCAGCAATAAAATAAGACCAGCACTAACATAGTCTCAAGTGAAAGTGTCCAAAATAAAATCTTCTTTGATCGGAAGTAAAACTTCTTGTAGTTCACAATTACAAAAAATATGGCTGTGCCAGCTGGACTAGAGTTATATATGTGTATTGACTCACTGACCTACAGGCTGGACAGAGCTAATCCGTAAATGCCAGATGTTCACATTGGACTAGAAGTGCAAAAGTAGCCCTTTCCTCACGTTAACATCCACTAAATTAACAATGTGGGTTGAGTGGGAACACCAGTTAGTGATGCTGCCTCAAAACTCCAGGGACCCAAGTTTGATCCTGACCTCAGCCTCCATCTGTGATTCTTGATTGATGCAAACTAAATTTTGAACAATATTTATTTTCTGAAAGGATTGTTTAAATGAGCTTACAACAGCAGAAAATTGAATGAAAAAATGTTGGCATGATTTTTTGTCACACTCACATGGAGGCATCAGTAATGCTCTTTCAAGAATCACTAGATTCTGGAATGGTTCTGGAAGACTGAAGAATTGTAAATGTCACTCCACTCTTCAAGAAGGGAGAGAGGCAAAGGAAGGAAACGAAAGGCCAGTTAGTTTGGCTTCAGTGCTTTGGAAGGTGTTGGAGTCAATTATTAAGGATGAGGTCTCAGGCTACTTGGAAGCACATGATAAAATAGGCCGTAGTCAGCTTGGTTTCCTCAAGAGAAAATCTCGCATGGCTTTGTCAAAGGCCTTATGAGCCTGATTCAATCTTTTGAGAATGTGACATTGATGAAGGTCAAGCAGTAGATATAGCGTGTATGGATTTTAGCAAGGCATTTGATAAGGTACGCCATGCAAGGCTTATTGAGAAAGGGGTTCCAAGGGGACATTGCTTTGTGAAGCCAGAATTGGCTTTCCCACAGAAGGCAAAGAGTGGTTGTAGACAGGTCATATTCTGCTTGGAGGTCGGTCACCAGTGGTGTACCTCAGGGATCTGTTCTGGGACCCCTTCTCTTCGTGATTTTTATAAATTACCTGGATGAGGAAATGGAGGGATGGGTTAGTAAATTTGCTGATGACACAAAGGTTGGGGCGTTGTAGATAATGTGGAGGGGTGTCAGAGGTTACAGTGGGACATTGATAGGATGCAAAACTAGGCTGAGAATTGGCAGATGGAGTTCAACCCAGATAAGTGTGAAGTGGTTCATTTTGGTAGGTCAAATATGATGGCAAAATATAGTATTAATGATAAGACTCTTGGCAGTGTGGAGGATCAGAGGGATCCTGGGGTCCGAGTCCATAGGACACTCAAAGCAGCTGCGCAGGTTGACTCTGTGGTTAGGAAGGCATATGGTGTATTGGCCTTCATCAATCGTGGAATTGAATTTAGGAGCCGAGAGGTTGTTACAGTTATATAGGACCCTGGTCAGACCCCACTTGGAGTACTGTCACCTGGTCACCTCACTAAAGGAAGGATGTGGAAACTATAGAAAGGGTGCAGAGGAAATTTACAAGGATGTTTCCTGGATTGGGGGGGGCATGCCTTATGAGAATAGGTTGAGTGAACTCATCTTTGTCTCCTTGGAGCAACGGAGGATGAAAGGTGACCTGATAGAGGTGTACGAGGTAATGAGAGGCATTGATCGTGTGGATAGTCAGAAACTTTTTCCCAGGGCTGAAATGGCTAACACGAGATGGCACAGGTTTAAGGTACTTGGAAGAAGGTACAGAGGAGATGTCAGGAGTAAGTTTTTTTACGCAGAGAGTAGTGAGTGCAAGAAATGGGCTGCCAGTGACGGGGGGTGGAGGCGGATACGATAGGGTCTTTTAAGAGACTCCTGGATAGGTACTTGGAGCTTAGAAAAATAGGGGGCTATGAGTAACCCTAGGTAATTTCTAAATTAAGTACATGTTCGGCACAGCATTGTGGGCCGAAGGGCTTGTATTGTGCTGTAAGTTTTCTATGTTTCTATAAATTCTTTGAAGAAATAACAAGCAAGATAGACAAAGGAGAATTGGTTATTGTTATGTACTTGGATTTTCAGAAGGCCTTTGACAAGGTGACAAACATGAGGCTGTTTAACAAGCTATGAGCCCATGGTATTACAGGAAAGACTCTAGCACGGATAAAGAAGTAGCTGATTGACAGGAGGCAAATAATGGGAATAAAGGGAGCCTTTTCTGGCTGGCTAGTGGTGTTCCACAGGCATCTGTGCTGGGACCAATTCACTTTACATTATATGTCAATGATTTGGACAATGGAATTGATGGCTTTGTTGCAAAGTTTGCAGGTAGTTTTGAGGAGGTACAGAGGCTAGAGAAGGACAGACAGATTAGGAAAATGGGTGAAGAAATGACAAATGGAATATAGTGTTGGGAAGTGTATGGTCATGCACTTCAGTAGAAGAAATGAAAGAGTTGACTATTTTCTAAATGGAGAGAAAGTACAAAAAACTGAAGTGTAAAGGGACTTGCGAGTCCTTGTGCAGGATTCCCTAAAGGTTAATTTGCAGGTAGAGTCAATGGTGAGGAAGGCAAATGCAATGTTAGCATTCATTTCAAGAGGACTAGAATATAAAAACAAGGATGTAATGTTAAGATTTTATCAAGCACTGCTGAGGCCTCACTTGGAGTATTGCGAGCAATTTTGGGACCCTTATTGAAGAAAGGATGTGCTGAAACTGGAGAGGATTCAAAGGAAATTCATGAAAATGGTTCCAGGATTGAATGGCTTGTCATATAAAGAATGTCTGATGGCTCTGGGCCTGTATTCTCCAGGATTCAGAAGAATGAGGAGTGACCTCATTGATACCTACCGAACGGTGTAAGGCCTCGATAGAATGGATATGGAGAGGATGTTTCCTCAGGTGGGAGAGTCTAAGACCAGAGAACATAGCCTCAGAATAGAGGGGTGTCCTTTTAGAACAGAGATGGTAAGGATTTCTTTTTCCAGAAAGTGGTGACTGTGGAATTTGTTACCATAAGCAGCTGTGGAGGCCAAGTATTAATGTATATTTAAGGCAGAGTTTGATAACTTCTTGATTGGCCAGGGAATGAAAGAATACGGGGAGAAGGCAGGACATTAGGGCTGAAAGGAAAATTGGATCAGCAGTGATGAAATGGCAGAGAAGATTCAATGGGCCAAATGGCGGAATTCTGCTCCGATATCTTATGGTCTTATCTATGTGATGTCAACACTGAGTTGTTGTTATTTCTCTGACAGAAACCTAGTTGAACATCACAATTTGCAGTGTCATGATTATGTAATTTGGAAGCAGAATGGTTATAACTCCTTATGGATATTCCTTACTTTTGCAAAAAAATCCCTATTTATTAGGTTTACAAGGAATAGAAGAACTTAAATTGCACAGGTTGCAGCATGTGATATATTGGAATGGGTGTTGTTCTGTGTACTTCTCCATTATAATAGTAACCTGTCCAATAAGATTATAAGACATAGGCCATTCAGCCCCTCAAGTCTGCTCTACCATTCCATCATGGCTGATCCCTGATTCCACTCATCCCATACACCTTCCTTTGCGCCGTAACTATAGACTAGAAGAAAATCTACAATTAAATTAGTGTGATATTTGCTTGTGAAATCCTTTATAATTTTATCGTGTTTAAGAGTTTTTCTTTTAAAATGGTGACACTCACACCAGAAGGTATATTGTCTCTACTTTCTGCAAAGGCTGAGGAAATTCCATCTCCCACCCCCCATCCTCATCACATTCTACAGAAGTTGTATTGAGAGCATGCTAAGCAGCTGCATCACTGCCTGGTTCAGAAATTGCACCATCTCGGATTGCAAGACCCTGCAGTGGATAGTGAGGTCAGCTGAGAAGATCATCGCGGTCTCTCTTCCCGCCATTACAGACATTTACACTACACATTGCATCCACAAGGCAAACAGCATTATGAAGGACCCCATACACCCCTCATATAAACCTTTCTCCCTCCTGCCATCTGGGAAAAGGCTCCGAAGCATTTGGGTTCTCACGACCAGACAATGTAACAGTTTCTTTCCCCAAGCAATCAGGCTCCTCAATACCCAGAGCCTGGACTGACACCTTGCTCTACTGTCCTGTTTATTATTTATTGTAATGCCTGCACTGTTTTTTGTGCACTTTATGCAGTCCAGTGTAGGTCTGTAGTCTAGTGCAGCTTGCCCTGTGTTTTTTTTACGTAGTTCAGTCTAGTTTTTGTACTGTGTCATGTAAACCATAGTCCTGAAAAAAGTTGCCTTATTTTTACTACATACTGTACCAGCAGTTATGGTCCAAATGACAATAAAAGTGACTTGATGTTGTTTTGGATACACTGTCCAGAAATTAACATATAAAACTTTATCTGTTCTGTAGTTATTTTACTATTTCCCTTTGTTATGGAGGCAGTGACCTTCATTAGCATTTTCTGTGCTCCAAGTGGCCATTCTTTATATGCAATGTTAAATGTCAGAAAGCTTTTTGTCTGTGGTTGGCCCTCTAACAGTGCCTGATTTTGTTGTCATTGAATCTTATTAACTCTTCAGGGTTTACAATGAAGACTTTAAGTTAGGTACCTTTGGGTGATAGTTGGCTCTATCACTTACTAATGTTAAGACTATAGTGAAGCTTCCAGCCATTATACCTTGCTGCTACATCGTTGAACTGTTGGGAGTAGGAGGGAGGAGATTGACAAACAGATATACTGTGAAGGACAGAGAACATTGTATGCTTCCAGTATATGTGAAAGAGCTAGCCACAATTCAACAGGGACTTTTGGATTTGAGATAGATCAGGTCTGAAAGACTTACTAAATCTATAGTAGATCTCTTCTTAACCTACCTTTGTGAGCTCTCATTCTGGCACTTTTTTTTGTTAGGGTGATACGTTAAACACCACTTATCAGGTGAATCTTGGAGATGGTTTTAAGGCGATTTATGTGAACCGCACACTGGTGGATGAACCAATTCAACACAGATATGAGAAACCAGGAATCTACCGTGTCTCTGTCAAAGCAGAAAACATTGCAGGCTCTGACGAAGCCATGGTTTACATTCAGGTGAACTGTAAGTTGTTAATTCACAATTTCACTATCATATTCATTAATACGTTTGACAATCTTTTTCAAAAAGAAAATACAAGATGGGGCAATGTTATAAATAGTAACATTTTACTCTATCCTGAGATCAGGACATTTGTATGTTTCGGATTGATTTTGAAGGATCTGTATATTTCAGCAGAGGAAAAAAAGCACAGCTGAGTACTTCAGTCCTGAATTAGCAGTTTTCTGCCACCAGGAATCTTGAGAAGAGAGAAATTTATTTCCCTGTACCTCCACACAAGCCTTCAGATAACTGTTAAAATGCGGATTTGTTCTGATCCTTAAGAGTGAACTATCTAGCAAGAACAGGTGAAATGGGATTATTTTCCTTTAGTTTTGTTGTGTTTGTTTTGTGACCCTTGTCTTGTTTATGAGAATTGTAGACTTCACATCTTTCAAGCGGGATTGAAAAGTGAAAAGCCCTGTGTACCTGGGGTGGGTAGGCTACAGTGTCAGCCACCACACACCAAGCTGGCTGAGTTTTCGTATCAGAAGGTGGCGAACTAATCAGAGGCCAGCAGTCTGTACCGGCATTAGAATGCTGACTCTTCCTTCCATGATAAATGGGAAGTCAACCCCTAGGTGACTCTGTCATTTAGTAGGATACAGGCTTGACCTCAACACCACTTTGCCCCTCTCTTCCCATTTCCTTGGACTTCCTTGTAACTTAAATGTCAGAATCTGATTTGAATGTATATCCAATGATTCTATATCCATACCTCCCAAAGAGTCATGAATCTGAGGAGAAATTTGTCCTCTTCTCCATCCTAAAGAGCCTATACCATATTGTGAAACTTTGCTCCTAAATTCAGATATGTATAATCTGAGAGGTATTCTCTCAGCATCCACTCCATGAACCTGTACTAGAATTCGGTACGCTTAATTTTCATTCTTTTGGACTCCAATCAGTATAAGCTCTGTCTTTATTTATTTGTTACCTCCTTTGATCTAGGAGATGATACTGCTTTGATTGCAAGCACATCCTTCCTTAAATAAGGAAACCAGATCAGTGTGCTGTTACCCAAGGTACAATCTCAGCAGCACCTTTTAAAGTTCCATCAAAACTCCTCCACTTCCTGATTACTTGTCGTCCCTGCATGCTCACTTCTTGTGTTTCATACATTGGGACTCATTGGAGTCACTCTGCATAAATGACAACTTGCTTTTCATTCCTTCTTCTAAAACATGTAACATCACTGTTTCCTGCATTTGTCTCCATCTGTTGACTTCTTGCCTATCCAGTTAACCCTCTGCAGGCTTTTTGCATCCTGCTCATAACTGTTTTAGCAAACTTGGCTTTAGTGCACTCAGTACCCGAAGCATTAGAGGCCCCAGTAATGATCCCATGGCAATGCCCATCTGAAAATGACCCGTATCACTGTTCCTTTACTTGCTGCACGGCTTCAGTCTGGGCATCCCCTTTAAGTCTTTTAAGAAAGCAGTTCACCACCATTTTAAGAGCTATCAATAAGGAACACTAAATTCTGGACTTACCAAGTATGTGTAATTCTCATACATAAATAAACATAATGGCAGGACAAGTATTGGATAAAATTTCAGGTTAAAAACTTTACATTCTAAGGAAAGCCCCAAGGGTTCACAAGGGATCTCTGGATTTTAAGCTGACCTCGAGCTATAATATCAATTGGGAGTTTGTTGCCAAATTAATTAAAAGTGGGATAGGAATCTGCAGGAAATAATTGGATTCCATATTGTGCAAAATTGCATCAGAAGAAAAAAAGAGTTTGTTTCTGATTTCTGAACCTGTATCAAACCATGCTATCAAAAATTCAAACTTTATCAAGTTTGTTTGAAAGTCAGTATGTGAAATGAAATGAATTAACTGAAGTATGTAGGGCTTTTAAACTGCCTTTTCATGTGCATTCTTGCACAGACCTTGATTATTTGAGTAGCATTGTGTGCTGATATTTTGATGATTTATTTTACCCGGCTCTCCTCAGCTCCATTACAGTTTGTGCATCTGGAGGTATTGCCAGTTGTCCGTAGGAACCAGCAAGTGAATCTGACAGCGTTAGTGCAGCCCAGTAACTCCAACCTCACAGTCTTTCAGTGGTGGCTGGGAGATAGCCTTGAGGTGGGTCTCATTTCTCATGTATCTTGCCTATAATGTGCTCTTCCTTGTAGTAAAATGTAATAATCACCACACTTTTGTACCATCTCTCGTAGCCTCATCTCACTCTGGAAAACAGTTTAATAACCAGCTTTAGTGAGAACAGTCAGATTAAAGTCACAGTCCAGGCTTCCAGTGGTAGTTCCATGGTTCAGGACTCGAAGGTGGTGAGGATATTTGGTAAGTTCAATATTTCTTTTCCAAATCTAGAGAATCTGGCACCTGCGCTCTTTACTGAGAAAACTTGTCTGAGGAATATAGGCACACCCATCTTTCCCAGAGGAATGTAGGAGCACTAAATCTCTTCTGATTATTAGCAGACTGCCATGCAAATAATATTTCATGTTATAAATTCATATGTGGTTTTGGACAGAGCCATAGAGTTATACAGCTTGGAAATGGACTATTCAGCACATCATGTCCGCACTGATTAATCTGCGTTGAACCCACCTTCCAGTATCTGGCCCATAGCATTCTATGCCTAGGCAATTTAAGTGCTCATCTTGATGTTTCTTACATGTTGTCAGTGACTCTCTCAGATTGTGTATTCCAGATGCCCACTACACTGTGGGTGAGAAAGGAATCCTTCAGATCCCTTCTAAATCTCATATTCCTGACCTTCTATCTATATCCTCTTGTTTTATCTACATTTGATATAGGAAAAAGATTTTTCAATTGTGTCCACTAATAATTTCCATCACTCCAGTGAAAACAGACCCAGCCTCTCCAGTTGTTTTACTGCACACTATACTCCTGTTGAGCTCCAGCCATATCATGTTTGACCATATTCTCTCTAATCTTCTACTCATTCCCCCAACTAATCTGAGAGGTAGCTTCTCCCACCCCGAGTGTGGTCAATATATGGAATGAGCTGCCAGAGGAAAGGTTGCAACTGGTACATTAACGGCATTTAAAAGATAGTTGGACAGGTACAGGGATAAGAAAGGCTCAGAGGATATAGGCCAAAAGCAGGCAATTAGGACTAACTTAGACAGTAAACCTCAGAAGGATATGGGCGAAACATAGGCAAATATAACAAACTGCAATAAACATCTTGGTAAGCATGGGCTAGTTGGGCCAAAGGCCTGTTTCCTTGTTTTGTGCCTCTTTGACTCCGACTCTGATGAAGTCGAATGTCCCATATGCTTTCTTAATCACATTACCTTCCTGCACTGCTACCTTCAAGGATCTTTGGATTTGCAAAGCAAGGTCCCTCTCTACCTCAGCCTCCCTGGGACCTGGTAATTTCATGGTGTACATCTTAGTCACATCAGTATTCCCAAAATGTATCAGCTCACATCTATGATGTTTAAACTCCTCTTGCCATTTCTCAGCAAATTTCAACAGCACATCAATATCTCCCTCTAGCCTAAAGACTGCTCTCTGGACTGTCAACAACAGTGTGGTGGGTAGACATAGCTGTCTATCAGGAAACTTTTTAAGAGATTTCTCCCATTGATCTTTTTTGTTACACTTCAAATTACTTTCAATGCAAGGTGTTCAGAAATAAATCAAAACAAAGTGTAAACTTTTTGAATATATCTAGCCAATATTTTTGGATAGGAATCTATAGAAATTCCAGGTACAGATTCCAATTTTACAGGATGGTTATGTAAGGTTGTGTCTTCGAGCACACACTTGGTGAACTGGCCTTTGAGAGATGACATGAATCATTATATCACTTCATACCAAAATAACACCAACTATTTACTAATCAAACAAATGAAATATAATTTACAAACTGTTGCCAGTCTATAACTTTTAAATAAATAGTGCCTCAGCCTCCATTCTACAACAAATACATCCTTTTTTAGATCAGTTGGAAGTCCTGCCTCTGGAGTTTTCTCAGAATATTGATAGTTACAACCCTAATGTGCCGGAATGGAGAGAAGATATTGGGCACGTTATATCAAGGATTTTAGCAGAGGTAAAGTATATTTTTACCTTATTCACATGTGTGTTGTCTCATCAAAATTCGGCAGAATATTGTAGTCGTGTCAAACTGGACAGGGGAAGGAAAATAAACTAATAACTATATGGTTTGGAACTTATTCTCAGTTGGCCAGTTAAAACTATACCCTAGTGTGGGAAAAGCTACATAATCTTACAATGATTTTATTACTACAGAATTACAAAATTATTTTGGCAGGGACAGAGAATATTCGGTCCATCAAATTGAAGTCAACCTTCTACAAGCACAACCAAGTTTCCTCATTTCTCAGTCTTGCAGTTTCTTTCCTTTCTCATACTTGAATTTGCCTCCTTTCAGGTTTAAATGGTTTAAGTATCAGTAATTATGCAAAATTAGATCAATTTTCACCAGTCACTATTAACCAAAAATTACCCTAAGATATTACAGCATTGCCTTCATAGTTTTGTCTGGCCCAAATTACACAAACTGCTTTTTCCGTTGACCAAGAATGTGAAACGATAGAAACGAGTTGTCTGACATTCACTGAGGTCATATGATCATACAAGACCAAAGTTCAAAGCAAATTTATTTTCAATGTACATATACTGTGACAGGAAGCCGCCATAATATATTGCACAGGCTGTCTTGAAGGACAATTTACATTGTCCCCTTTCCTGGTTTCTTTTGAATCTTCCAGTAAGAAGGTCTATGTTTGAATTTCCATTTCACTTTGGATATTTGGATTTCCTTTGGGGTGTTTAAACTGAGAAGATATTTCATTCAGTTTCATACACTTTGATAACATTTTGCCGGGTGGCTAATTGAAGTGGGTGTTTTCATTTTTGTCGCCAATTTTTTTCTTAGACAAACTCTAAATTAGATGTGTATATTGTAACTTAACTTCAAAGTGACACCCTTAACCTCCTCCCCACCACTTTGCTTTCAAGTAGCCGTGCCATTTTGTAACCTCCTACCTTGCCCACTCTGCATTTTCACCTTCTCTCTGTCTTGTCCACTCTGCCATCTTCCTCTTGCCCGATTTGTACAGGCTCCTTGTTCTCTTGCCACGGTTTCCTCAGGCAAAGTCCTCTCTATTGTTTGTTTAGCTTCTACCCAATTTTGAAATGAAGCAAGTGTGCAGGCTCTCCCTTGGTTAATGCTTTGTTTTATCCTCCAGAGTAGCATTGCATTAGTGCAGGAAGATCTGGTGAGTGATGGCAGGCATGGAGAAGTGGACACCAACTTAAAATTAATTAAATATGCCCTACAAAAATTGTAATATTAATGTTCAGTACTCACCTAAGAGCTGCACAAGGAATATTACGTATGGGTCTTCCTCTTTTGACCTCATCAGATCCAAATTATTCTACTCCTACTGTCAATGAATATTTAAGTTTTAGAACAAATTTTATTAACCAGTTCATTAGTATTAATTTAATCTGTAGAAACAAATGTATCTCTTATTCCGTTCAATCATTTGAAAGAAGATCAATTAGCATTTGGAATAATCTCAGTGTAGAACAATTTTAAATTATACTGTTGTTGTGTTGTTTTAGACAACAGGTATCCCTGAGGAATTACTGCTGACGGTGGTCAGAATAGGTTTACCCACCACAGCAGAACTGTACCTGCTCCCGCCACTGGAAAAACCAAAGAGGAGAAGGAGCACAACTACTGACAAGGTGATGTGAGCTGACATTATAAAGATAACTCAAAGCCACCATGGAAACAGCCAATGCTATAGAATTGATTATGTCATGAATTACATAGGGACAAGTTACATTTGGATCGTGCATATGACAGAAAGCATATGTGGGTGAAAATTCACTGCAGGTGCTGGAAATCTGAAACAAAAGCAGGAATTACTGGAAAAACTCATCAGATCAGACAGCATCTATGGAAGGTGAATTCTAGGCATAACTCCAATATATAGAAGGCAAGTTATGCAATATTAGCTCGTTAAATAGAAACATGGTGGAATATTAGCAGTGAATTGCATTCCATCACCTTATAGCCACTAATCTGGCATTGTAAACCTAATTCAAGAGAACACTGAGGACGGTGGTAAAGTACCAAGCTGGAAATACTTAGTGGATCGTCTGTGTTAGCCTTTTTCTGAAGTTGCTGTCATCAAAGACTCCGGTCTTTAGCTAACTGGGTTTTCTGTGAACTCAGAATGGTGGGTGGATCTCCAGCAATAATGTGGCAGTGATGCTCTCTTGGGTAGGTTGTTTCTGAGTGATTACCAGAGCAACACTGGAATCTCAGTGACAAACTATTCCTCTATTATTGGGTCAAAATCCTGGAAATCCCTACCTATGGGGAGAGGTAATTTCAAGCCAATCAGCCCAATTTCCAGCACAATATTGGGATAAAGAAGGAAATACCCGGAGGGAAGGGGGTATTGCATATGGTGATAGGGAAAATGTGCAGATGCCACAGCGAGGGGACACTGAAGGTCATACTGGCTGGAACTGTAAGACAGCAGCACCACAGGATCATCTGGTAGAATGGAATACAGCACAGTAGCATTGTCTGAAACCTCAAACTTCCTCTCAATCAGAGGCTCCCTACCTGGCACCCATGAATCCCTTGCTGAATGGTATTGGCCCACGGCATAAAAAAGGTTGGGAACCACAGCTCTAGATAGAATAAACCCAATTTTTCTCTATTGTCTAGTTTTGAGAAGTTAATCCAGGTACATTGTTAATTGTTACATTATTTGTAGAAACATCCTTTTCCATCACTCAGATCGTTCAGAGATGACGGCTGCTGCTGTGTTCTTGTGGCAGTCTAATGGATAATTAGACAATTAGCAGGTATTTCAGCCACTTTTATGGGGTTAGGGAGAGTTTCATGTTGGGTTAGAATTAGTCTCCAACACATAATAAACTTGGTGAATTATTGGTACTAATTTTAATTAGGAAGTAGGAAAAGTAAAGACATAATACACTTTCAAAGAACTACAAATTAACCTGCTTATTTCACTCTGTGTTTAGTAATTGCTACCAAATTATCTCAGTAATCAAAATGCAATGCTCAGTGTGATGTTTGCGTAGAATTGCTGCTGTTAAGAATGGTGTGAGTGACTTGAGTATGGGGCTCTATTGTGATTCATTCAGTTGATAGATTGATTCTTTTATTTGTCCACAGGGGATTGATTCTTTAATAGAAGCTCTGACAGAAAGCCAAGTCAAAATTTCTCTGAAACCAGGGGTTGAAGTGGCTGTTACACTGGCAGATTACAGAGCCGGTAAGGTCACAATAAAAGTTGCATTGAAACAGGTTTGAATGTTGTCAAAAATGTCATATTTTAATGTGCACATAAACATTTTCAACAACAATGTTCACAGTTCCAGTTGTCTGCAACGCATGGGTATACTGGAGTCAAAAATCTGACCCCATCCCAAAGTGTAATTGTCTGGGCTACTGAATCAGGATTGATGAGAGAAATCTGCTCACCAGCCCTACCACCAGTCATGTCAATTTTGAGTGAATTTACCGAAAACCAATAACCCTCTGGGAATTGATGAAAAACCAAGGGGGTTGGGGGGGGGTGTGAGAGGGGAAGAGGGGTCTTTAAGGTAACCGGGTTGAAATGTAGAGTTTAAACAGTACCACCGAGATTGAAGGGTTTGGGTGTTGGAGAGAGCCTGAATGTTGTATGTAAACCATTGAAACTTTGCATACAGGTACAGTGCAGCAAGCACTTGGTAAGGTTCCCGTGTGTTGGCCTTTATTGCAAGGAAATTTGAGACAAGTATAAAGATGCCTTACTGGTATTTAAAGGCCGTTGAATAGATATATTTTGAATATTATCTATCTGTTTACCCTACCTAAGGACTAATAAATTGTGATAGAGACAGTGCAAAGTGCTGGTGGAACACAGCAGGCCAGGCAGCATCAATAGGGAGAAGCGCTGTCAACGTTTCGGGCTGAGAACCTTCATCAGGCCTAACTGAAAGGAAAGATAGTAAGAGTTTTGAAAGTAGGAGGGGGAGGGGAAATGCGAAATGATAGGAGAAGACCGGAGGGTGTGGGTTGAAGCTAAGAGCTGGAAAGGTGATTGGCAAAATGGATACAGAGCTGGAGAAGGGAAAGGATCATGGGATGGGAGGCCTAGGGAGAAAGAAAGGGGGAGGGGAGCACCAGAGGGAGATGGAGAACAGGCAGTGATGGGCAGAGAGAGAGAAAAAAACAAACAACACGTAAATTATTCCTCTCTTATTAGGTCAAAATCCTGGAGATCCATACCTATGGGGAGAGGTAATTTCATAGCCAATCAGCTATTTTACAGCACAGTATTGGGATAAAGAAGGAAATACCCAGAGGGATGGGAGTATTGCATATGGTGATAGGGAAAATGTGCAGATGCCACAGCGAGGGGACACTGAAGGTCATACTGGCTGGAACTGTAAGACAGCAGCACCACAGGATCATCTGGTAGAATGGAATACAGCACAGTAGCATTGTCTGAAACCTCAAACTTCCTCTCAATCAGAGGCTCCCTACCTGGCACCCATGAATCCCTTGCTGAATGGTACTGGCCCACGGCATAAAAAAGGTTGGGAACCACAGCTCTAGATAGAATAAACCCAATTTTTCTCTATTGTCTAGTTTTGAGGCGTTAATCCAGGTACGTTGTTAATTGTTACATTATTTGTAGGAATATCCTCCTTCGCTACATCGATGACTGCATTGGCGCTGCCTCCTGCACGCATGCTGAGCTCGTTGACTTCATTAACTTTGCCTCCAACTTTCACCCTGCCCTCAAATTTACCTGGTCCATTTCTGACACCTCCCTCCCCTTTCTTGATCTTTCTGTCTGCATCTCTGGAGACGGCTTATCTACTGATAGCCTACAGACTCTCACAGCTACCTGGACTATTCCTCTTCCCACCCTGTCGTGCAAAAATGCTATCCCTTTCTCACAATTCCTCCACCTCCGCCACATCTGCTCTCAGGATAAGGCTTTTCAATAGACAATAGACAATAGGTGCAGAAGTAGACCATTCGGCCCTTTGAGCCTGCACTGCCATTTTGAGATCATGGCTGATCATCTACTATCAATACCCGGTTCCTGCCTTGTTCCCATATCCCTTGATTCCCCTATCCATAAGATACCTATCTAGCTCCTTCTTGAAAGCATCCAGAGAATTGGCCTCCACTGCCTTCCGAGGCAGTGCATCCCAGACCCCCACAACTCTCTGGGAGAAGAAGTTTTTCTGTAACTCTGTCCTAAATGACCTACCCCTTATTCGCAAACCATGCCCTCTGGTACTGGACTCTCTCAGCATCTGGAACATATTTCCTGCCTCTATCTTGTCCAATCCCTTAATAATCTTACATGTTTCAATCATATCCCCTCTCAATCTCCTTAATTCCAGCATGTACAAGCCCTGTCTCTCTAACCTCTCTGCGTAAGGCAGTCCAGACATCCCAGGAATTAACCTCGTGAATCTACGCTGCACTTCCTCTACAGCCAGGATGTCCTTCCTTAACCCTGGTGACCAAAACTGTACACAATACTCCAGGTGTGGTCTCACCAGGGCTCTGTGCAAAAGCAAGAGGATTTCCTTGCTCTTGTACTCAATTCCCTTTGTAATAAAGACCAACATTCCATTAGCCTTCTTCATTGCCTGCTGCACTTGCTCATTCACCTTCAGTGACTGATGAACAAGGACTCCTAGAACTTTGTATTACTCCCTTACCTAACTTTACACTGGTCAGATAATAATCTGCCTTCCTGTTCTTACTCCCAAAGTGGATAACCTCACACTTATTCACATTAAACATCATCTGCCAAGTATCTGCCCACTCACCCAGCCTATACAAGTCACCCTGAATTTTCCTAACATCCTCATCACATTTTCATTCCAGGATGAAGGGGGTGTTTTCCTTTTTTAAACAAAGGGGCTTCCCTTCTTCCACCATCAACTCTGGTCTCAAATGCATCTCTTCCATTTCCCGTACATCTGTCCTCACCCCATCCACCCACCACCCCACTCAGGATAGGGTTCCCCTTGTTCTTACCTACCACCCCACTAGCCTCCGGGTCCAACGTATAATTCTCCGTAACTTGCACCACGTCCAATGGGATCCCACTACCAAGCACCTCTTTCCCTCCCCCCCTTTCTGCCTTCCGCAGGGATCGCTCCCTGCGCAACTCCCTTGTCCATTCGTCCCTCCCATCCCTTCCCACCGATCTCCATTGTGGCACTTACCCTTGTAAGCAGAACAAGTGCTACACCTGCCCTTACACTTCCTCCCTCACCACCGTTCAGGGTCCCAGACAGCCTTTCCAGGTGAGGCGACACTTCACCTGTGAGTCAACTGGTGTGATATATTGCATCCGGTGCTCCCGATGTGGCCTTTTATAGATTGGTGAGACCCGACGCAGACTGGGAAACCGTTTCGCTGAACACCTACGCTCTGTCTGCCAGAGAAAGCAGGATCTCCCAGTGGCCACACATTTTAATTCCACATCCCATTCCCATTCTGATATGTCTATCCATGGCCTCCTCTACTTTCAAGATGGAGCCCCGGCATTTTGGGCTGCTTCATCATTTCCCACAAAGAGAGGACAGCTCAGTCTTTTAAAGGAAGAGGAGGTGGAGTATGCTTTATGATTAACTCATTGTGGTGCACAAACATGGCAGTTCTGTCTCAGTCCTGATCACCCAAACTGGAACATCTAGTGGGTTAATGTCATCTATTTTATCTGTCAAGATAGTTTTCCGCTGTCATCCAAGTAGTGATGCACATTCCACCTCAGGTCAATGTCAGGTAGGCACTGAAGGAGCTGAGCAACGTAATCAGAGGGCACAAGACTGCACACCATACCTTCCCTATTATTGTGGTAATTTCAGCCAGGCCAGCTTGATGAAGTCTCTGAACAACTACCATCAGAGGAACCAACACATGACCACCATCAAGAACCCTTACTGTGCCATCCTTTGTCCACACTTTGGAAAGTCTGATCACCTGGCTGTCCTAGTGTATAGGCAGAGACTAGAGAGGGCAGTACCATGGTGAGGACCGAGAAGGTATGGTCAAAGGAGGTGGAGGAGCACTTACAGGACTGCTTTGAGACAGTGGTCTGGCTGTTATTCAGGGATTCATCTTCAAATCAGAATGAATATGCCTCAGTTGTCACCAACTTCATCTAGACCCGTGTGGATGAGTGTGTGCCTTTGAGAACATGCCGGTTATATTCATACCAAAAGCTGTGGTTGAACAAGGAGATTTGAAGGCTGCTGAGGACGAGATCTGTGGCATTCAAGACCAGTGATCCAGAACTATACAAGAAGTCCAGGTGCATCCTACAGAAGGCTATTTTAAGAGCAAAAAAAACCAATTGAGGTTAGGGATGGAATTGAATGCACGTCAGCTCTGGCAGGGTTTGCAGGCTATTATTTCTTACAAAGTAAAACCTAATGAATGGCTGTGATGCTTCACTCCCAGATGAGTTCAATGGCATTGATGAGCACATTGAAAGAGAGAATACAACTACTCTAGTTTTGCAGTGTCTGGTCTCCCTGTGATCTCTGTCTTGGAGGCCAATGTCAAAAGGGTGAACCCTCACAAGGCATCAGGCCCTGATCGTGTACCTGGTAGAACTCCGAAAACCTGTGCCAACTAACAGGCGGGAGTGTTCAAGGACATCTTTAATCTCTCAGAGCTACAGCTATAGATTCTCATATGCTTCAAAAGGGCAGATATCATACCAGTGCCCAAGCAGAGCCGGGTGAGCTGCCTCAATAATTGTCACCCAGTGGCTCTCATATCTACTGTAATGAAGTGCTTTGAGAGGTTGGTCATGGCTAGAGTCAATTCTTACCTAAGCAAGGACCTGGACCAGCTGCAATTTGCCCATCGTGGCGATGGTCTGCAATGGATACAATCTCACCGGCTCTCCACTTGCCCTTGCATCACCTGGACAATTATAATACCTACGTCAGGCCATTATTTATTGACTACAGTTCAGCATTCACCACAATTATACCCTTAGTTCTAATTAACAAGCTCCAAATCCTGAGCCTCTGTACCTCTCTTTGCAACTAGGTCCTTGTCTCCCGAGCCACCATCTGTGCGAATTGGAAATAATATCTCCTGCTCACTGACAGTCAAAAGTGGCACACCTCAAGGATATGTGCGTGGCCCCCGCTCTACTGTCTATACAGCCATGACAGCTCAAATCCCAAATACAAATTTGCCAACAACACAACTGATATTCACAGAATTTCAGATGATGACGAGGAGGCATACAGGAGCTGGTTGAGTAGTGTCACAGCAACAACATTGTACCTAACGTCAGTAAGACCAAGGAATTGATTGTGGACTTCAGGAAGGAGAAGTTGAGGGAACACACACCAGACCTCGTCAAGGAATCATAAGTGGAATGGGCAAATGGTTTCAAGTTTCTTAGTGTCAGCATCCCTGAGGATCTATCCTGGAACAAAAATATTGAAGCAATTACATTATTTCATTAGGCATCTGAGGAGAATTGGGATATCATCAAAGACACTTGCAAATTTTTATAGATGTTTTATGGAGAGCATTCCAACTGGTATGGAGGGGCCACTGCACAGGATCAGGAGAAGCTGTGGAAAGTTGTAATCTCAGCCAGTTCCATCATGGGCACTAATCTCCCCCGCATTGAGAACACCTTCAAAAGGTGATGGCTCCAAAAGGTGGCATTTATTAGTAAGGACCCCCGACACCCAGCAAATGCTCTCCTTTCACTGCTGCCTTCCAGGAGGTTGTACAGGAATCTGAAGGCACACTCAATATTTCATGAACAGCTTCTTCCCCTTCACCATCAGATTTCTGAATGGACAGTGAACCTATGAATACCACCTCAGTATTTCCCATCTCTTTTAGCACTACTTAGTAATTTGACTTTCTTATTTTGAATGTAGTGATTGTAATCTAGTTATCACTATGTATTGCAATATACTGCTGCCCAGATTTCCTGACTTATGCCAGTGATGTTGAACCTGATTTTAATTCTGAAGTACCTAAGAGTTCATCCATTATGATTCTAATTTTTTATTCTGACTATTGTAAGAATAAGGTGACTAGAAACAAAAATCACAATCTCAAATTGTGTTATCCATCCAGAATTAAGATGAGAAGGAATTTATTTTAGAGAGGAAAGTAAATTATTTTAAAAGTTGTAGAGGCACTGTTGCTGAATATGCACAAGGCAAGATTCTAGTTTATTTATCGCGTGAATGTCGAAAACTAAAGTGCAACACATTATTTGCATTAACAACCAATGCATCCGAGGGTGCACTGGGGGCAGCCCACGACTGTCATCACACATTCTGATGCCAGCATTCCAGCAGAATTCAATAGATTTTTTTGGATGTTATGGAATCAAGGGATATGAAGCTGGAAATGGTGCTGGGATTGAAACCTACTGACATGGTCTTGCCTCTGCTTCCTGTATTCCTGTGTTTCTTCCACCAGACATTTTCAACTTAGATTTGTGCAAACTGAGAACTTCTTGTTATTTCCAGTGATTGTGTACGTTGAGCAACTGATAAAAGAATATTACTTTGCAAGGAGTAACTATTGAACAGTAATCCCAACAAAACACTTATTAACTTCATTTGTGAAAAGTAATTTTTAATTCTTATTACCATTTCAAACTTTTGAATGGAAAGATAGAAAATTAATTTTATTCAGTTCTTCTTTAAATTTGTTTTTAACAGATTTGCCGAAGGATAGAAAGCCTTGTTATAATTTGATGTCAGGTTATTAAATTGCTTTTGACTGCTGGTTTCAATATTATGTCACATTTTCTTCTTCAGTTTCCCAGAAGAGCATTGGAGGAAAAGGCCTGTGGGTTATAGTGATTATGTTCGTATTGTGCCTGTTAATTGTTGGCGCTTTCGTTTTGCGCAAGTTGAAAAGGTAAGTGCTTTTCAAGGCAGATCCAATAGTAAACAGTTTTGTTACTTGTTCAAGAATGCATAATCCAGCCAAGGAAACTCTCGCTGCTGTTATCATAAAAGTTGTGTAGAATGAGATGGAACGAGAAGAGAAGAAATCCAATCTTTGTACTCAGGTGACATGTATCCAGAGCCTCTTTCATTGTGGTATAGGAGGTTTCAGCCTCCAATGCTAGCAGTGCTATTGCAAATTATAGGCCACCTAATTATAATTGTGTATTATAGGCCACCTAATGGGGCGCGTGATTTGGAAGAGCAAATGTGTAAGGAGATAGCAGATATTTGTAGTAAACACAAGGTGGTGATTGTGGGAGATTTTAATTTTCCACACATAGACTGGGAAGCTCATTCTGTAAAAGGGCTGGATGGTTTAGAGTTTGTGAAATGTGTGCAGGATAGTTTTTTGCAACAATACATTGAAGTACCAACTAGAGATGGGGCAGTGTTGGATCTCCTGTTAGGGAATGCGATAGGTCAGCTGACAGATGTATGTGTTGGGGAGCACTTCGGGTCCAGTGATCACAATAGCATTAGCTTCAATATAATTATGGAGGAGGACAGGACAGGACCTAGAGTTGAGATTTTTGATTGGAGAAAGGCTAACTTTGAGGGGATGCGAAGGGATTTAGAGAGAGTGGATTGGGTCAAGTTGTTTTATGGGAAGGATGTAATAGAGAAATGGAGGTCATTTAAGGGTGAAATTATGAGGGTACAGAATCTTTATGTTCCTTTTAGGGTGAAAGGAAAGGTTAAAGGTTTGAGAGCACCATGGTTTTCAAGGGATATTAGAAATTTGGTTCAGAAAAAGAGGGATGTCTACAATAGATACAGGCAGCATGGAGTAAAGGAATTGCTCAAGGAATATAAAGAATGTAAAAGGAATCTTAAGAAAGAGATTAGAAAAGCTAAAAGAAGATACGAGGTTGGTTTGGCAAATAAGGTGAAAGTAAATCCGAAAGGTTTCTACAGTTATATTAAAAGCAAGAGGATAGTGAGGGATAAAATTGGCCCCTTGGAGAATCAGAGTGGTCAGCTATGTGTGGAACCGAAGGAGATGGGAGAGATTTTGAACGATTTCTTCTCTTCGGTATTCACTAAGGAGGATATTGAATTGTCTAAGGTGTGGGAAACAAGTAAGGAAGTTATGGAACCTATGATAATTAAAGAGGTGGAGGTACTGGCGCTTTTAAGAAATTTAAAAGTGGATAAATCTCCGGGTCCTGACAGGATATTCCCCAGGACCTTGAGGGAAGTTTGTGTAGAAATAGCAGGAGCTCTGACGGAGATCTTTAATATGTCATTAGAAACGGGGATTGTGCCGGAGGATTGGCGTATTGCTCATGTGGTTCCATTGTTTAAAAAGGGTTCTAGAAGGAAGCCTAGCAATGATAGACCTGTCAGTTTGACATCAGTTGTGGGTAAATTAATGGAAAGTATTCTTAGAGATAGTATTTATAATTATCTGGATAGACGGGATCTGATTAGAAGTAGCCAGCATGGATTTGTGCGTGGAAGGCCATGTTTGACAAACCTTATTGAATTTTTTGAAGAAGTTACGAGGAATGTTGACGAGGGTAAGGCAGTGGATGTAGTCTATATGGACTTCAGCAAAGCCTTTGACAAAGTTCCACATGGAAGGTTAGTTAAGAAGGTTCAGTCGTTAGGTATTAATGCTGGAGTAATAAAATGGATTCAACAGTGGCTAGATGGGAGATGCCAGAGAGAAGTGGTGGATAATTGTTTATCGGGATGGAGGCCGGTGACTAGCGGGGTGCCTCAGGGATCTGTTTTGGGCCCAATGTTGTTTGTAATATACATAAATGATCTGGATGATGGGGTGGTAAATTGGATTAGTAAGTATGCCGATGATACTAAGGTAGGAGGTGTTGTGGATAATGAGGTGGATTTTCAAAGCTTGCAGGGAGATTTATGCCGGTTAGAAGAATGGGCTGAACGTTGGCAGATGGAGTTTAATGCTGAGAAGTGTGAGGTTCTACATTTTGGCAGGAATAATCCAAATAGAACATACAGAGTAAATGGTAGGGCATTGAGGAATGCAGAGGAACAGAGAGATCTAGGAATAACTGTGCATAGTTCCCTGAAAGTGGAGTCTCATGTAGATAGGGTGGTGAAGAGGGCTTTTGGAACGCTGGCCTTTATAAATCAAAGCATTGAGTACAGAAGTTGGGATGTAATGCTAAAGTTGTACAAGGCATTGGTAAGGCCAAATTTGGAATATTGTGTGCAGTTCTGGTCACCGAATTATAGGAAAGATATCAATAAATTAGAGAGAGTGCAGAGACAATTTACTAGGATGTTACCTGGGTTTCAGCAATTAAGTTACAGAGAAAGGTTGAACAAGTTAGGTCTCTATTCATTGGAGCGTAGAAGGTTGAGGGGGGATTTGATCGAGGTATTTAAAATTTTGAGAGGGATAGATAGAGTTGACGTGAACAGGCTGTTTCCATTGAGAGTAGGGGAGATTCAAACTAGAGGACATGATTTGAGAGTTAGGGGGCAGAAGTTTAAGGGAAACACGAGGGGGTATTTCTTTACTCAAAGAGTGATAGCTGTGTGGAAAATGAGCTTCCTGTAGAAGTAGTAGAAGCCAGTTCAGTTGTGTCATTTAAGGTAAAATTGGATAGGTATATGGACAGGAAAGGAGTGGAGGGTTATGGGCTGAGTGCGGGACTAGGTGAGATTAAGGATTCGGCACAGACTAGGAGGGCCAAGATGGCCTATTTCCGTGCTGTGATTGTTATATGGTTATAAATTGCAGAATATAACAGGAAAAGCAGTTGAAGTGTGTTGCAGTGAACAGATATAGTGAACCGAAGCAGTGGAGGTATGATAATTCAATAATAAGGAAGCAGGCAGTAACAATCCCAGCTTTGAGCAAAGGATAAGTTTGAAACCTTGACAGAATTGCTCAGGTCATTAAATTTATTGTAGTATTGTTTCTTTGCCCTAGGTCCTTTGCTCTTCATATGAACCTTTGCTTAAATCTCCTTACGCAGTTTCTAATAACTTGGTTCCTCTGCTGAGCAGAAGATGCTTTAACCTTACCTCCTTCTTCCTGCCAACTCCATTGTCTGTTGCAGACCACACCCTTTTGTTGTGTAGCATTTTCAGATGATTGTCCTGATAAGCTGAAAAATGAATTCTATTTCTCTGCAAAGATGTTCTTTGACTTGCTGTGCAATTCTGTCATTTTCTGCATCTTTTTCAGTTACTCAGCATCTGTAGTTTTTTTTTGTTTATTGATTTTCAGAAGTATACTGACAAAATTTTAAGAACAAACATACCAGTACTCTTATACTCTCTTTAGCAAACCATTTGAGTCATAGAACATCACAGCTCAAACTCTCTGTATTCATGTTTCATTTATGTTTGTTTAAAATTAATAAAAAGATTTTTTTTAAAAGAATATCACAGCTCAGAAACACTGGCCCTACAAGTCCATGCTGATTTATTGTTCTACCTAGTTCCATTGGCCTGCACCTGGACCTTCATATCCTTGAACTTCTCCAAACTTCTCTTATCCACCACTTCCCCTGGCAGCTTGTTCCACATTCACACCACTTCTGAGTGAGGAAGTACCCCCTCAAGTTTCCCTTAAGTTTTTCACCTTTCACCCTTAACCCATGACCTTTAGTTCTAGTCTCACCCAGCATCAGTGAAAAATGCCTGCTTGCATTAACCCTATTCATACTCCTTTAGAAATCTAGATATTGCACATTAGACCTCAATTTTATCAAACAAGTTTTAGTAAATTTGTAAGTAGAACTGGACCATCAGTTTGGTTGTCCTGAACAGTGGCTTTGTCTCATGAAGTTTCAATATTCTTTGAGCAAAGCTGGTTAGCCACAGGGAGGAGAATATATAGTGTTAAAGTGTTCTCTGCAGATGCATTGCCTTTAAGTTACCAACAAATTGATATTGACATATGTCTGCAGTGTAATAACATTCTCATTGAGTTACAGCATTAGTTGTACAGACAGATGCAACTTCACTTTGTTTTATGCCATGTCACTTGCGGTTGTAAAGGTCACTCATTCCTCCTGGAATGAACAAACACAGGGGTTTGCTCCTTGCCAACTGAACCGCATAATTTGACAACCACGAAAGTGTTCTCATAATGCAAGCAACTCTGTTTGAAAACTTTACAGCTGACTGATAGTGATCTGTATGTGGAACAGAAGATGGCACATCAGGAGATCAGAGGCATTTATACAGTGCCTTGAAAAAGTACTCAGCCCCCACAACTATTTCACATTTTACTGTCTCAATTTATAAATTTAAAATATATTAAAGTTGGATTATTTTTTTTAGCTAAAACGCTGTGCATCATGTCAGATCAAAAGAAACAATTGAAAACCTGTCAACAATTTACTGAAAATTAAAACAGCAAAATTCTGAGAGTGAAAAAGTATTCATCCCCTCTGTAATTACTGCACAACTGTCTTCAGGTATAATACTGTCTATTACCTTACCAACTCACTCAATTTGTTGACGTAGAAAAATTGAGGATCACCTGAATAGATACCCCCACTCTCTATATGGTCCAACAGTACGGTACATTTTCAACAGACCAAACCAAAATGAAGACAAAAGAGCATTCAAAACATTGATAATAGGGCAGCTCAAATCCGGGGAAAGGTATCAGACCGTCTCAAAGATACAGAACATACCTCAGAACTCAGTAAAGTCTATTGTGAAAAAGCAGAAAAATATGAAACTGCAACCACTCTGCTTGGGTCCCTCTACATGTTGGACAGGTGACTGTGACTCCAACAGCCACTCTGAGGGAGGTGCAGAAGTCAGTGGCTGCAACTGGAGATGAAGTTCATGACTCCACAATCTCCAAGGCCTTGCACAAAAAGGGTATTTTTGGAAGAGTGGCAAGGAAGAAACATATGATTGCCTGTGAAAACTTCACAAAGTGTCACTTAGATGATACTATTAAGGACATGGAAGGAAGTCTTGAGGTTGGATGAGATTAAAGTGGAACTTTTTGGCCTCAGACTGAGCAGTAGGTGTCATCCATCCCTACTGAAATGTACTGTGCTCTTCAGCAGCAGGCACTGGAAATCTGGTCAGGATTGATGGGAAGATGAATGCTGTTAAATCCTGGCTAAAAATCTGCTAGCCTCTGCCAGAAAGCTTAAACTGGGAAGGAAGTTTGTCTTTCAGCAAACCCAAAGCACACTGACAGAGAACCACGGAGTGGCTTCAAATGAAGAAAACCGATGTCCTTGAGTGGCTCAGTCAGAGTCCTGACTTGAACCCGATCGAACATCTCTGGCAAGACCACAAGATTGCTGTCAACCAGCACCCCCAACTAAACTGACACAGCTTGAGCAATTTTGCAAGGAGGAATGGGCAAATCTCATTCCATCATGCTGTGCAAAACCAGCAGAGACCTAGCCAAAAAGATTCCTGGCTGTAATAGCTGTGAGTGGTGACTCGACAAAGTACTGAACAGAGGGGGACGAATACTTTACTCAACATTCCAGTTTTTGAATTATTTGTTTTTTGTGTTTTATAATTTTCCCTGTTTTTTTTTTTGGCTCTACTGTAAAAAAAGGAGCATGTGATTCACAAAAAAAAAATTCTCAGTTAAATTGATCAAAATCTCAGGTTGTTCAACCCTATGTGAACAAAGGGTGGGGCAGGGGGCTGAATACTTTTCCAAAGCACTGTATGTATTTGTATAATTTGATAGTACCTTTTTAAATTACTTGGCAACTAATAAAATATTTTGAGGGAGAAAATAGAGAATAGTTACAGGTGTAATTTTCAAATTAGGTCATTTGTTAGATCCAGTATGTGACAGTATTTTGGTAATATCATGGTCTCATATTATAGTCCTCACCGACATTCCTCATTATTGCAACAGTTCAAACGATCAGATGGTCCTTCATCTCATTTGCTACTACAGTAATTAACTTCTGATATGTTGCAACTTCGATGTGATATTTCCCTTGTAATGACAAAAATTGCACTTTGAAACAAATATTGACGCTGCAGAGCTCTGAGATTTAATGGGGATATGATGGAGAAGCACATAAATGCATGTTTATTCTGCAAATATGCAAATGATGCCGATTCACATTCAAATATCCATTCCACTCCATGGTTAAATGAGCTGTACTGTAAATCTGAGTTTCAGCTAAAATTCTCCCAAAATTGGCCAAATCAGTCCAAAGGATCATAAAATATCAAGTGTAATTTACAGGAAGTGCAAATTTTCCTATTTATTTTAAATGATTTTGCTCTGGAATCTGTTCAAATCACCTTGGATCAGCCCACTTTTCCTACACTGACACACTTAATCATGAGTGAAGAGTTTCTTTTAATTATCCCTATATAGAATTCCTCAAGACTAATTTTACGTGCAAGGATACAAATATTAAAAATTGTTTGACTGATCCCCGAAAGCTAGTAAAAGATTATATACTATTTTGTAAATTAAGTTATTTAAAAGCAGGATATTACAGGTGCTGGAAATCTGGAATTAAATGAACAGTTCATCAGAACTCAGAGTTTCTGGTATTAGTTATTTCAATTAGATTACTCACAGAATAGACATTCTGATTAAAATACGGATCTTTTGTGATGAATTCAATTACATTAATAAAACTATAACTTAACAACATAGAGTCATAGAACATTACAGCACAGAAAGAGGCCCTTTGGCCCATCTGGTTTGGGCCAAACTATTATTCTGACTAATCCCAACAACCTTCACTGGGACGATAGCCCTCCACAACTCTCCCTCATGTTAGCATACTTTAAACATTTATGCAAATGAAGCAGTCTGCAGTAATCGCACCATTAAAATAATTTATATCGAATGTACAATTGATTTAGCAAAAATTCAAGCAAAATAAATAACTCCTTAAAATTAGCACAATCTGTCTTCTTGTCTGCCTCAAAGTGGAAATCCTGAATGCTGCAGCTATGAAATGTTAATTTCTGCCAGTCTTTTGTGCCTAGAATGTGCCAAAGAGAGGACAAGACTACACAGGTGGCATCCAGACAGTTCTAAAGCAAGGCAACTCGTTTTTTCTCCTATTTTCACTTCTTTCTGGGGGAGTGAAATTCACCTGCTTATAACTCACCACTTCTCAATTTGTTTATTTAAGGGTGTCAGTTGTGATGCATTGCTAAATTTATCATATATAATTTCTGATTTTCTCTTTCATCAACTGCTGGTGAGCTGACACCTTAATTTAGTTGAGCACGTCTGTGACATTATAGTTGAATCTAGAGTGTTTGATTCATATCCTGGAGATGCCAAAAATTTGTTTATTTATCAAAATATTAAATCTACATGATCATTTGTTCTTCAATTGTTTACACTGCATCTTATCCTGTACCTCTTGTTCAATTTTCTGGAATTAATCCCATTTCTATGTTTCAGTCTGTTGCTGTTGGTTTTATGTAGAGCTTACTTCCCGTTTCTCCCAGCTGAGAAAGGTCCCCCACTGATGTACAATTCACTTCCCCTCTACCCACACTATTATTACAGTAGTTTTGGTGCCAGGAAATTGTTCATAGAATTCTTGCCAAACTTATCAACTGGAAAAGATTGTGTTCAATCTGCTTGACAGTTCGGCTGTGAACAAAGATGGGGCTTTATTTGATCCACGTACATGTGAGCAGTGAAGAAAATCCAAAAATAAAAAACCACAGGTGCTGGAAATCAGAAATAAAAGCTGAATTTTTTGGAGATATCGGCAGATCGGGCAACGTCGATGGTGCCCAGTCCCTCTTAGGTAAAGCCCTCTCCACCATTGAGCACATCCACAGGGAACATTGTAACAGGAGAGTAGTGGATATGGCCCAGTCCATCAGGAGCACATCTACACTGAGCACTGTCACGGCGAAGTAGTGAATACTGTTCAGTCCATCACAGGTAATGCCCTCCCCACCACTGAAAACACCTGCAAAAAACATTGTCCCAGAAAAGCAGCATCCAAAATCACCCCCCCCCCCACCACACCACCACCCAGGCCATGTTCTCTTCTCACTGCTGCCATCAGAAAGAAGGTCCAGGAGCTTCACAGCACCAGAGTCAGGAATGGTTACTAACCCTCAGCCATCAGGTTCTTGACCCAAAGGGATAACTTCATTCAACTTCACTTGCCACAAATGTTCCCACAACCCATGGGACTCACCTTTAAGGACTCTTCATCTCATGTTCTCGCTATTTGTTGCTTATTTATTTATTTATTATCATTCCCTTTCTTTTTCTATTTGCACAATTTGTTGTCTTTTGCACACTGATTGCCCAGGTGGTCTTTCATTGATTCAGTTATGATTATTATTCTATTATAGATTTATTAAGTATGCACACAAAAAATGAATATCAGAGTTGTATATGGTGACGTCTATGTACTTTGATAACAAATTTACTTTGAACTTTGAGAGAAATAAAGGTAACTTTTTAGATGTCTGTAAAGGTTCTCAGTCATCCAGGTCATTATCTATCTAGCTGTAGTAAATCAGGGCAACAGGACTTCCTGGGTTGTCTAGAAGATGTTTTTCCACTCATCCAAGAGGATTCTTCAGTTCTGATCCACGGTGCATAGTTTTCTGGTTTATAAACTCTGTGAGTTGTTGAAAAGTATAACAATCACGTGAGGGTCGTTAGGAGTCATAGAGGTAATGAGAGGATTATCAGTCTTATCTTTGCATGAATGAAGGTATGAACTGTTGTGGAGACACCGGAGTGGAGATGTTAGGACTGCACTGTAAGTAGCTGATAGGTGGTGTCCTACCACACCCCCTCTGTTCAGGGATGGGTTTTCCAGTTTGACAGAGATGGCTTCTTTAACCCCGCTTTTAAATCACCTGTCCTCCCTGTGCAAAATATTTACATTTTTATCATCAAAGGAGAGTCCCTTGTCCTTGAGGTTTGGATATACAGCCGAGTCTTGACCTGAGGTGTTAGCCCTCATATGTTGGATGATTGTTTAAAGTGGTTGTTTTGTCTCACTGATATACAGATCTGTGCAGTTCTCACTGCATTGGATAGCAAGTACAATATTGCTCTGTTTATGGTAGGGTGTCGGGTCCTTGGGGTGGGCGAGTTTCTGTCTGAGTGTGTTTGTAGGTTTGAAAACACCTAAGGGACAAGGAACACTCCTTTGATGATACAATGTGCACATCTTGACAGGGAGGACAGGTGGTTTGAAAAAAGCCATCTCTGTCAAACTGGAAAACCCAGTTTTAAAACATAAAACATAAAACATAAAATATAAAACATAAAGCTAATTGAAAAGAAATTCAGGAGAATGGGTCATAGTTTTGTTTTTTCCTTTTAGCAAGGCACTTACATATCACATGGTGGCATAATAACCTATGCCATTTACATAATTTTGCATGTAATTCTAATGTGTTAGATAAACCACAAAAATGCTTAGTCAAACAACATATTTACAATATTACTCAAATATTAAAATAGACAAGAGAGAAGGAAAGGATACAGGTGAAAATCATCCATTTGAAAGAAAAATCATTGATCTTTCTGGGGAAATGCCGATAGATTATGATGAATTTGGGTAGTAAACAGTTGTCTCTCTACCTTGTCGTCTCATTTCTGTTTATCAACAGTACTGTAGCAAGGATGAAATGCTGAGGATGTATAAAGCACTGGTAAGGCCTCGCTTGGAATATTGTCAACAATTTTGAGCTCCTTATCTGAGAAAGGATGTGCAGACATTGGAGAAGGTCCAGAGGAGGTTTACGAAAATGATTCAGGGAATAAAGGGGTTACCATATGAGGACTGATTGAAGGCTCTTGGCCTGTATTCCATGGAACCTATCAAATGTTGAAAGTCCTCAGTAGAGTGGATGTAGAGAGGGTGTTTCCTATGATGTGGGGGAGTCTAGGACCAGATGGCACAGCCTCAGAGTAGAGAGATCTCCATTTAGAATGAAGATGAAGAGGAATTTCTTAGCCAGAGAGGAGTGAATCTGTGGAATTCACTGCCACAGGTGGCTGTGGAGGCCGAGTCAATGGATATGACAGAGTTTGATGGATTCTTGATTATTCAGGGAATGAAGGGTTCGGGGAGAAGGCAGGAGATTGGAGCCGAGAGGGAAATTGATCAGCCATGATCAAGTGGCAGAGCAGATTCAATGAGCCAGATGGCCTAACTCGGCTCCTAATATCTAATAGTCTTATAGCTTAGGTCAACAGTGATTAACAGGCATACTGCAGACATGGGTGGCACCAACAAGCTTTCTGTTACCTGGACAATCTTGGAAACACACTATCATAAATCATTGCTGTAGCAACGGCAGTTATTCATAAAATGGTACTCTTTCTCCTTCTCAAGAATAATTCTGTATATCTGAGTAATAAATATGACCCTGCATGCTATAACCATTTACCAAAACAAATAAAAAACGTTTCTCAATATTACAGCATGGCACAGTACCAGCAACCTGTGTTCAATTCCTGCTGCTGCTTGTAAAGAGTTTGTACATTCTCCCCGTGACTGCTCTGGTTTCCTTCCACAGTCCAAAGAAGTACTGGTTGGTGGGTTAACTGGTGGTTGTAAGTTGTCCTGTAATTACGCTAGGATTAGATTGAGGGCTGCTGGGCGGCACAGTTCAAAGGGCTGAAAGGACCTGTTCCACTCTGAATGTCAGTAGGTAAAGAGGTACAATAATATTGACACTTTAAAGGCACATATTTTACTAATGTGACATGTATAACAAGAAGACATCACTTTGTTTCCATGTTTTAGTGGTTTTTAACGCCTAGGTTGAAATGACTTTGCCTTTATTTTCCCAGCTCCAACAGTGCCACTGCACTATACTTCCATTTTGTACACATTCAGTAAAATTATGCATGAATTAAAATAGATCTAGACCTGTATCTTAGCAAAAAATAAGTGTTTTAAAGAATCTTGCAATATTTACTGTTATTAACAAAACTTCAAAACAACACTTTGCATGTTTTTTTGCAATCATTTAATAGAGTAAGAAAATCAGGGAGAGTGTACCACAGGTTACAATATGGCCTCCTAATGGGTAAGACAGGCCACTGATCATGGAGTCAAAGTATTAACTCTTTAACATTAAATAAACGGCATGCAGATTTAGAACAGTAAATACATTATTACCTTGTGTTACAGGAAGATACCTGGGCGGAATGTTTATGCTCAAATGCATAATGAAAAGGAGCAGGAAATGACTAGTCCTGTCAATCACAGTGAAGACACACAGAACATCATCCAAGGGGAAGAATATATTGATGATGATTTGGATTCCCAGATGCTAGGTATCGGAAGAGGTAGCCTGATCTTTTTCCAATTTTTCCTATGTAAAAGTGACAATGTATTACATTCTCTCTATAAAACTGATAGCACCGTCCAAACCTGTGTGAATACGGAAAATGCTTTCGGTCTCGCATTGCTCCTTCACAAGGTGTCCTTGACATCGAAAGCAGAATAAACTCAATATTATAACATGCTCTACATCTGTTACTCATTTTCCACCATAAAACCATCATAACTAGTTTTGATGAGGTTTAACAAACTGTTTATATTGTATCAAATCATAACTTTGTCAAACAATGTTCACCCCCTGATAACTATTGGCATTTTTTTAGTATTCTATAAATGTCATTTTCTCCAGTTCATAACTTTAAGCGTTCTATGGACTTTCATGATGATCAAAGTTAGCTTTATTTTTTGAAGATTCAAGTGAATCTTTCATTTTCTTTGGGGATTCCATAGACGTGTCCAATTTGTTTTTCATCCCTAAGGTTTTAACAGTGTTTTATACTTTCTGTTTAATGGCTTAATTATTTAATTGTTGTCATCAGCACTGTCCCCCTTTACATGGGATCAGTTGAATGTCTTGCAAAATTCGAATCCACTGCAGTGTTGACCTTGGTAGATAGCCTTCCCTTTACATGGGCAGTCTGTAAAGTCTCGTGTAAATCTCATAAATATTTGGAATCAAGTTAAGCTATATTAAACTATAAACTATAGACTGACACGGAGCAGGAGTAAGTCATCTGGCTCCCAAACAATACTATATTTCAAAATCAGAGCAGCACACACAAAGTGCTGGAGGAACTCAGCAGGCCAGGCAGCATCTATGGAGAAGAGTACAGTCATTGTTTTAGGCTGAGACCCTTCTGTTGAGGGTCAACCTTCTGTGGATGCGGCCTGCTGAGTTCCTCCAGCATTTTGTGTGTGTTGCTCAGATTTCGCTGGCATATGCAGAAGCAGTACAACGCAATACATGATAAATGAAAAATCATGAATTGCAGCAAGAGTGTATATATAGAAACAAAAAAGTAGTGAGGTAGTGTTCATGGGTTCAGTGTCCATTCAGAAATTGGATGGCAGATGGGGTGGAAGAAGCTGTTGCTGAATTTTTGAGTGTGTGCCTTCAGGCTCCTGTACCTCTTTCCTGATGGTAGCAATGAGAACAGGGCATGTCCTGGGTGATGGGGATCCTTAGTGATGGATGCTGCCTTTCTGAGGCACCGTTCTTTGAAGACCTGGATACTATGAAGTCTAGTACCCATGATGGAGCTGATTGTTTTCAACTCTCTACAGCTTACTTCGATCCTGTGCAGTAGAACCCCCCCACACCCTCAACACTAGACAGTGATGCAGCCGGTTGACTTTGTTCCAATCTCCTGTTCTTTATCAATTGTTTTCATTTTTCTCTTTATGTAGTTATTCAATTCTTTTTCAGAAGTTAGTGTGGGATCTACTACCACTTCCCATTGAAACAGTGCATTTCAACCACAAGAGACTTGTGTGTAGGGGGGATAAACCTTCATGATGATCTCATGTCATTTACCAATTGCCTCAATTTCTCTCTGGTCACCAAGCCAGCAATCATGATTATATGGGAATCCCTATCAAAGTTTGTCTTTATTTACCCACATGTGAAGAATAGAGTGTTCATACTCCCGACATCCTCAAAACCCTTCGCCCTTGCTATCATGCAAATAAATCTCTTCAACACACTCTCTCTAAGGTCTTGCCTTCTTTCCTGAAGGAACATGTTGAGAGTGAGATGGTGTTGCTGTTTATATTTTCCTGAAGTCTCTGGAGCTCCACGCTCCACAAAAACCCAGAAAGAGACTTCTCTTGGATGAAACAGCAGTAAGTTTTGAAACTGCGGATTGGGATCAGGCTGCATTGTAAGAAGCCACACACTTATGCAGGAAACACTGCAACTTTGATCCCAAGTAGGCACTAGAAAAAGTTTGTTCTGTTAGGATAATACTATTGCTACAGACCACTTCAAAGATGGTGCAGTGACTGAGATGGGAAATCCATAGGTACTTATGGACGATAAACATTGTTTAATCAGTGGAAATTTGGTCACAGCCAGTTAGGGAAACAGTGTCGGGTACTGCGGTTGATTTATGTGAACCAGGATTTTTTTATATTCGATCTTGCAGCTGTGAAGTGTAAACTCAGTATGTATAACAGATGGCATTCACTCATGTTCTTTGGAGCAGGGAGTCTGCCATCTGTATTTGTTCTGCACTGTATGTGATTTTTGGATCACAATGTGGTTCCCGGATAAATATTCTTTGAAGTGGCCTTGCAAGCCCCTTGAACCATGCTGAATTGATCATACTGAATTGCACAGGATAATTTCTTTCAATTCAAGAACAACTGGAAGCTTCCAATGGCATTTGTGTTGTTTTATCAATCTCTTTACTTAAATCAAAATTTTAGTGCTTGCTGAATACAAAGCATGGTTTTGCTTGCTAGCATTCTTCTTTGGAATCTCATCTGACACTACTGAGTGACTGCTGCATTATCACCAGTGCTGTATTTCACATGGAACTGAAACTAACACACTTCGCTAAGGAGTCAGTAGTGTGGAGAAAGGACAGATGGTTGCTGCCTCTCACCTGTTTAGCAAACATGTTCATAGGGGAGTTGGTGTTAATATATTCACGAATTACCTGATTTTGCTTCCAAATTCTGTAATTCCAAACAACATCTGACAAGTGGTAATACAAGAAAGTTACTGGCATGGTTAGAACACTGGCTGATTGGTAGGAGGGGGTGAATGGGAATAAAAGGATCTTTTCTGGTCGGCTGTCAGTGATGATTGGTGTTCTGCAGGGGTCTATGTTGGCACCACTTCTCTTTTATGCTGTATATCAATGATTTAGAAGATGGAATAGATGGCTTTGTTGCTAAATTTGCAGATGATATTGGTGGAGGGGCAGATAGTGTTGAGGAAACAGGTAGGCTGCAGAAGGACTTAGACGAGTTAGGAGAATGGGCAAGAAAGTAGCAAATAAAAAACAATGTTGGAAAATGCATGGTCATACACTTTGGTAGAAGAAATAAATGGTGCAGATTATTTTCAAACAGGGAGAAAATCTCGAAATCTGAGATGCAAAGGGACTTGGGGGTCCTTGTGCAGAACACCCTAAAGGTTAACATGCAGTTTGAGTCAGTGGTGAGGAAGGTAAATGCAATTTTAGCATTCATTTCAAAAGGTCTAGAATACAAGAGCAGAGATGTGATGCTGAGGCCTCACCTTGAGTATTGTGAACAGTTTTGGGCTGCTTATCTAAGGAAAGATGTGCTGGCATTGGAGAGGGTCCAGAGCATGTTCACAAGAATGATATCAGGAATAAGAGGGTTAACATATGAGGAGTGTTTGATAGCTCTGGATCTGTAGTCACTGGAATTTAGAAGGATGAGGGGTGATCTCATTAAAATCTTTTGTATGTTGTAAGGGCTGGACAGAGTAGATGTGGAAAAGATGTTTCCCATGGTGAGGGAGTTTAGGACAGGAGGGCACAGCCTCAATAGAGGAGCATCCATTTAAAATGGAGATGTGGAGAAATTTCTTTAGCCAAAGTGTGGTAAATTTGTTACCACAGGCATCTGTGGAGGCCAGGTCATTGGGTGTATTCAAAGCGGACATTGTTTGGACACGGCATCAAAGGTTATGGGGAGAAGGCTGGGGAGTGATGCTGAGGGGAAAAAAAGGATCAGCCATGATTGAATGGTGGAGCAGACACAAAGGGCTAAATGGCCTAATTCTGCTGCTATGTCTTATAAGACCATAAGACATAGGAGCAAAATTAGGCCATTCAGCCCATCAAGTCTTCTCTGCCATTCCATCATAGCTGATCCTGGATCCCACTCAACCCTTACTATAAAAATAAGTATCCTAATAAGTATCGCAATCATGCGAGGCCCTTGAGAAGTATAGAGGCGCAGAAAAAAACTTCAGAAGGTAATGAAGAGGGCAAAAAAGAGGTCATGTAATATTCATGACAGGTAGATTAATGATAATCCTCAAGCATTCTGTAAACATTACAGGAGCAAGGGGAGAGTTAAGGAACCAAGATGAAAGGGGTAATCTATTTATGATTTGGTAAGGACCTACAGGAAAATGTCTTTCCTATATACACCAAAGAGAAGTATGTAGGGGATAATAAGCTTAAAGTGGGAATGTCTAAATCATGTGGGTATCAGGAAAGTGGAGGTGTTAGAAGCCTTGAAGCACGTTAAGGTGGATAAATCACACGACTGGATGAGATCAACCCAAAATGTTTTGGGAAGCAGGATAGAGATCGCTAGAAAGGACCACCTTTAGGCTGCTGAAGATCTGGTAAGGTCAAAGTCCAAGTAAATTTATTATCAAAGTACCTCTACTGCACCGTACACATTATAATCACCGCACACTGCCTCGTCACCGTACACATTATCATCACCGCACACTGGTTCATCACCGTACACATCATCATCACCGCACACTGGTTCATCACCGTACACATCATCATCACCATACACTGGTTCATCACCGTACACATCATCATCACCGTACACTGGTTCATCACCGTACACATCATCATCACCATACACTGGTTCATCACCGTACACATCATCATCACCATACACTGGTTCATCACCGTACACATCATCATCACCGCACACTGGTTCATCACCGTACACATCATCGTCACCATACACTGGTTCATCACCGTACACATCATCGTCACCATACACTGGTTCATCACCGTACACATCATCATCACCGCACACTGGTTCATCACCGTACACATCATCGTCACCGCACACTGGTTCATCACCGTACACATCATCATCACCATACACTGGTTCATCACCGTACACATCATCATCACCATACACTGGTTCATCACCGTACACATCATCATCACCATACACTGGTTCATCACCGTACACAGCATTGTCACCATACTCTGGCTGGTCACCATATGCAACCTTGAGATTCATTTTCTTGTAGGCATTCCAGGATAATAGAGAAATACAATTAAATTTATGTACAGCTACACATAAACAAATACTGTCAAACAACCAATGTGTAAAAGAAGGCAAATTTTGCAAATCAAGTTCAGGACCAAAAGGTATAAAATTGATGTTCTTGATTCAGCAATTCTGACCTGCATTCACCTCTCTCCACATTTCTCCCTTGTCACTCTATCTCCCCAGGACTTTATTTTCTGCCTGCTTTTCCAGACTTGTCCACGAGCCAGATACTGCATCTGAGCTTCATTTTCCAATGTAAATTTGTGGATCTGACACCCACTCAGGATATCTAATTTTCCAGTCTTTGCTGTATGCAAGAGTATTGAGTCCTGGAACAACTGCAGACATCAGGATTTGAAAATGCACTACTGATGACTGGAGCTCATTTATGTGTTTCTTTCCTGCAGGTGGACACTCTGCTGTAGTTCTCAGCATCAACTCCCGGGAAACACACAATTATTTGAGCAGCTGATGTTTGCTCTGGATGATGGATTAAGACTCAGCTCCATTTTATTTTGTTGTTCCTGGGGATGAGAGGAAGTGAGGCAGTGAAATGAACTTCAGTGTGCTGATGGGACAATGGGCAATCTTGCCTCCAAGAATTACAAAGTCTCTAAGTATTAGTGTGTTAAAGACACTTTTACAGAGAGAATGGATTCACTAGTCAGACCCCTGAAGCTCTCACTGCCACGCCAAGACCTGTATCCTCCTGTGAATGAGTCCTGCCAGGAAGAAGAGCCCTGCCTTCAATAAGTTGCTGTCTGAGTCTCTCCCTTTCCCCCTCTTGCATTCTTTCTGAGAAAAGAAAATCATATTGCATAGTATTTTCATGTTCCACTATTTCCATTCCACTCTAATGTTTTTACATCTAAATTAGTTTTTGAAGTGTTTTTATAAAGAAGTAAATATGCTGTTAATCCTCACTTAGATTGTCAATTTAATTATATCAAACAAGTAAGAGCAATTTTTATCTCCACCACCTTTAGAGAACCTGTCAATTAACAGGAAGAAAATTACACGTTTTCAGTGGACTACCTTCCCAAATGAGACCTTTCACAACATTTAGCTCGTCGGTTTCTAGCTCATTCTTACACTTTATTAATCATTCATGAATTTTAATTAATTCTCCAGTTAATTTCCATATTTTTTAAACTTTCCTTGAAATCTGCAAAAGCTGTTTAAAGTTGAGAGATTTGTACTGATCGGTGAAAGAGCAGGAGATTGAGGCTCTCTGGAAGGCTCATTTCAAAGAGCTGCCACAGGCACGTTGGGCTGATGGACTCCTACTATTCTGTATGATCATGCTTTTGAAAATTGCAAGTGTTTGCTGACTACCCTTTGAATACTTTTTTTTTAATTCACCATTTATAGTTGAGAAAAATAGAGATCTTGAATTGCCAGGTAAATAATTGGAAGTGAACATATAGGTGAAAAGAAAGTGCATTAGAATATTGGATAGCACCATTATTATGATCAAGGTGCTTAAAATGCAAATAGATTTGACTAGGACACAAGCAGTGAAGCTACTTTCCATTTGGGAGTTATCTAGAACGTGGTGTGTAGAAGTGAAATCAGCAAGTCTTTCACTCAGGTGGAATGGACTCTGTGAGACAAATGGATCTCTCTAACAGAGACTCATAGGTTTTATATGATAAGGATACAATGTGAACTGAATCAGGAGATCAAAACGGTTTTGAGGTTCATAATCAGACCTGAATGATAGAAAGGGGCCATGTGGTTGAATGACCCCTCTTGTTCCTAATTTTTCTATGCTGAGATGTGATACACCACTGAAGCAGTTAATATGATCTTCTCTGATATTAACTATATTAACATTTTTATAGTGCTTTTCAAATTAATCCTCACTGTTTGGTGAGTATGCAGTATACTGTAGACTGTTGCTAAAGGCAATAGTATTAAAAATAACCAAGCTTGAAGGGATCCCTGGGGGAATGTCCCATTATTTTCACTGTCAGCATATTTAAACATTGCAGGTGAAAATGAAAGGTGCTTTTCACCTGTTTGGGGGTGTGCAGTTGTTAATATTGGTGTGTTGTCTAGTGTACTATCAGTTCTTGTGGCATTGAAAAATCTCGTCCAAAAGATCCTGCAGTGGAGCCTGTTTTATTTAACATTAATTATATGTGCATGTCCATCAATGATTGCTTCAACATCATATGCAGATTTCCATGTGTATTTGGGCTGAAATGGCTGACCACCTGATATTCTTTCATTATGTCACTGTGTAGTTGTCTTTTCCATTTTGTTTTGCCATGCCATTTTGTGACCCTTGTAGACCTACTAGCTGAAACGAGTGAAGAATATTGTTCACTTACATTTCTACATATTGTGTTATACCCTGCATTCCAACGACACTAACCGTAGGGTTCACTTTTTGGTGCTAGACTTATTATATTACTGTCCCTGTCTAAAAATGTCTTCCTGCGTTGCCTATTTTTGAATTATTGTACTTATTGCTAAATCTCCCTTCCTCCCTTGGGCATTTTCTGCTACTGCCCTGCCGTGATCAGTCTGCTCCCATTTAATCTACTATCCTTAATTCACAGTAAATTTATTCACAGAAAATACAAAGAAACACAGGAGAATCAATGATAAACAGGCAGTGTGCAACAAGTTGTGCAAATACATAAAGGAAAAGCACAAACAAAATAATAATGATAAGTAGGCAATAAATATCAACAACATGAGATGAAGAGGTGAAGACAAGATGAGGGCTTGTGAAAGTGGAGTGAATGTGAACAGCCCTGTTGCAGTGCAGTATAGCATCAGAACCAGTAATTATATGTGACAACAGTTGGTTCAGCAGCATGTTTTACTGAAGCCTGTCTACCCAGAAATGGAGAAAATACAAGCATCCTGAAATAGAAATGTCTGTTACATCAATCTTAGACATGCCTTGAGTGCTGTGTTTAAATAAACTTAGACTACCTTATTCTTCTCTATTGGTTGTTACTCCAGTAAGGTCTCTTTGCTCACAGTCATCTCTTTCAGTTAAGGAGAGTCAAAAGTTACAAAGAAAGCACTTCCTCATTGTGACATTACTAGGACTAACTGGCCAAGAGCAAAATATTCAGCTGATGGAAATACTCAGCAGGTCAAGCAGCAACTACGAAATGAAAAATGAAAGTAATGTTTCAGGTGATAGTAAAAACTATCACCTTGGCTCACATGAAGTCCATTCTTTCATTTGTTCCTTCCTCCACTTAGTCCTTCTCTGAGTTATCAAACATTGCTTATCTCTCCCTAAGTCAGTTGTCGACTTAATGAATGCGATTGGCTGAAAGGCTCATTGGTCTGTCGTAGATTGCCCGGCTTTTGAAAATCCACAGTACTGAGTCTTTTAGAAACTTATTGATTGATGTCATGTGGATGTTAAACATGAGCTGTAAAAGGTACATTTTCAGATAGTTGATATAGGTCTGAGATAAGGCATCCTTGAAGTCTCTCTAGTCCTGTCTCAAAATGTGCTCTAACTTGATCCCATTCAGTTGAGGATCTCCTGTTAATGATGCTGGTAAAACCTCAAAAAAGTTCAAAGTAAATTTTATTATCAAAGTATATGTAAGTTACTATATGCTGCCCAGAGACAAGAAGTAAAAGAGCCAGAATGCAGGAATGACAGAAGTGTCCTCCCTCGATCAGTTGCATTCCTCTGGATAAAAATGTAGCAACAGGGTCTGCTTTCCCAAGGCTAAGGAGAGTAGGGGGGCATCAGAACCCGGCTCTTGGTTGGATTACAGATGTGAGAAGTGGAGAGAGTGGGAGGCTTGTGGGAATAAGGGATTGCAATCTGGGGGATGTGGGAGATTGGGTGCCCTGAGATGAAAAGATCACCTGGAAGAAGAGGTAGGTGAAAGAAGCAGAACCGATAGCAAAGATGGTGGGAGTGTGGGGATGGACACAGAGTTATCCCGATGGTGGGAGTGCGGGGACGGACACAGTGTTATCCCGATGGTGTGAGTGTGGGGATGGTCACTGTGTTATCCCGATGGTGGGAGTGTGGGGATGGTCACTGTGTTATCCCGATGGTGGGAGTGCGGGGACGGACACAGTGTTATCCCGATGGTGGGAGTGCGGGGATGGTCACTGTGTTATCCCGATGGTGGGAGTGTGGGGATGGACACAGTGTTATCCCGATGGTGGGAGTGTGGGGATGGTCACTGTGTTATCCCGATGGTGGGAGTGCGGGGACGGACACAGTGTTATCCCGATGGTGGGAGTGTGGGGATGGACACAGAGTTATCCCGATGGTGGGAGTGTGGGGATGGTCACTGTGTTATCCCGATGGTGGGAGTGTGGGGATGGACACAGTGTTATCCCGATGGTGGGAGTGTGGGGATGGACACAGAGTTATCCCGATGGTGGGAGTGTGGGGATGGTCACTGTGTTATCCCGATGGTGGGAGTGTGGGGATGGACACAGAGTTATCCCGATGGTGTGAGTGTGGGGTGGACACAGAGTTATCCCGATGGTGGGAGTGTGGGGATGGACACAGTGTTATCCCGATGGTGTGAGTGTGGGGATGGACACAGAGTTATCCCGATGGTGGGAGTGTGGGGATGGACACAGAGTTATCCCGATGGTGGGAGTGTGGGGATGGACACAGAGTTATCCCGATGGTGGGAGTGTGGGGATGGTCACTGTGTTATCCCGATGGTGGGAGTGTGGGGATGGACACAGAGTTATCCCGATGGTGTGAGTGTGGGGATGGACACAGAGTTATCCCGATGGTGGGAGTGTGGGGATGGACACAGAGTTATCCCGATGGTGGGAGTGTGGGGATGGTCACTGTGTTATCCCGATGGTGGGAGTGTGGGGATGGTCACAGTGTTATCCCGATGGTGGGAGTGCGGGGACGGACACAGAGTTATCCCGATGGTGTGAGTGTGGGGATGGTCACTGTGTTATCCCGATGGTGGGAGTGTGGGGATGGACACAGAGTTATCCCGATGGTGGGAGTGTGGGGATGGTCACTGTGTTATCCCGATGGTGTGAGTGTGGGGATGGTCACAGAGTTATCCCGATGGTGGGAGTGCGGGGATGGACACAGAGTTATCCCGATGGTGGGAGTGTGGGGATGGTCACTGTGTTATCCCGATGGTGGGAGTGTGGGGATGGACACAGAGTTATCCCGATGGTGGGTGTTGGGGTGGACACAGAGTTATCCCGATGGTGGGAGTGTGGGGATGGTCACTGTGTTATCCCGATGGTGGGAGTGTGGGGATGGACACAGAGTTATCCCGATGGTGGGAGTGTGGGGATGGACACAGAGTTATCCCGATGGTGTGAGTGTGGGGATGGACACAGAGTTATCCCGATGGTGTGAGTGTGGGGATGGTCACTGTGTTATCCCGATGGTGGGAGTGTGGGGATGGTCACTGTGTTATCCCGATGGTGGGAGTGTGGGGATGGTCACTGTGTTATCCCGATGGTGGGAGTGTGGGGATGGACACAGAGTTATCCCGATGGTGGGAGTGTGGGGATGGACACAGAGTTATCCCGATGGTGGGAGTGTGGGGATGGTCACTGTGTTATCCCGATGGTGGGAGTGTGGGGACGGACACAGAGTTATCCCGATG
This sequence comes from Hypanus sabinus, assembly GCF_030144855.1. Classification (NCBI taxonomy): domain Eukaryota; kingdom Metazoa; phylum Chordata; class Chondrichthyes; order Myliobatiformes; family Dasyatidae; genus Hypanus; species Hypanus sabinus. Next base: position 97,253,009 of record NC_082708.1, on the reverse strand, counting down.
GTGGGAGTGTGGGGACGGACACAGTGTTATCCCGATGGTGGGAGTGTGGGGATGGACACAGAGTTATCCTGATGGTGGGAGTGTGGGGATGGACACAGTGTTATCCCGATGGTGGGAGTGTGGGGATGGACACAGAGTTATCCCGATGGTGGGTGTTGGGGTGGACACAGAGTTATCCCGATGGTGGGAGTGTGGGGACGGACACAGAGTTATCCCGATGGTGGGAGTGTGGGGATGGACACAGAGTTATCCCGATGGTGGGAGTGTGGGGACGGACACAGTGTTATCCCGATGGTGTGAGTGTGGGGATGGACACAGAGTTATCCCGATGGTGGGAGTGTGGGGATGGACACAGAGTTATCCCGATGGTGGGAGTGTGGGGACGGACACAGTGTTATCCCGATGGTGTGAGTGTGGGGATGGACACAGAGTTATCCCGATGGTGGGAGTGCGGGGACGGACACAGAGTTATCCCGATGGTGGGTGTTGGGGTGGACACAGAGTTATCCCGATGGTGGGAGTGTGGGGATGGACACAGAGTTATCCCGATGGTGGGAGTGCGGGGATGGACACAGAGTTATCCCGATGGTGGGAGTGTGGGGATGGACACAGAGTTATCCCGATGGTGGGAGTGTGGGGATGGTCACTGTGTTATCCCAATGGTGGGAGTGTTGGGGTGGACACAGAGTTATCCCGATGGTGTGAGTGCGGGGATGGACACAGAGTTATCCCGATGGTGGGAGTGTGGGGATGGACACAGTGTTATCCCGATGGTGGGAGTGTGGGGTGGACACAGAGTTATCCCGATGGTGTGAGTGCGGGGATGGACACAGAGTTATCCCGATGGTGGGAGTGTGGGGATGGACACAGAGTTATCCCGATGGTGGGAGTGTGGGGATGGTCACTGTGTTATCCCGATGGTGGGAGTGTGGGGATGGTCACTGTGTTATCCCGATGGTGGGAGTGTGGGGATGGTCACTGTGTTATCCCGATGGTGGGAGTGTGGGGATGGACACAGAGTTATCCCGATGGTGGGAGTGTGGGGATGGACACAGAGTTATCCCGATGGTGGGAGTGTGGGGATGGTCACTGTGTTATCCCGATGGTGTGAGTGTGGGGATGGACACAGAGTTATCCCGATGGTGGGAGTGTGGGGATGGACACAGAGTTATCCCGATGGTGGGAGTGTGGGGATGGTCACTGTGTTATCCCGATGGTGGGAGTGTGGGGATGGACACAGTGTTATCCCGATGGTGGGAGTGTGGGGATGGTCACTGTGTTATCCCGATGGTGGGAGTGCGGGGATGGACACAGAGTTATCCCGATGGTGGGAGTGTGGGGATGGTCACTGTGTTATCCCGATGGTGGGAGTGTGGGGATGGACACAGAGTTATCCCGATGGTGGGTGTTGGGGTGGACACAGAGTTATCCCGATGGTGGGAGTGTGGGGATGGACACAGAGTTATCCCGATGGTGGGAGTGTGGGGATGGACACAGAGTTATCCCGATGGTGGGAGTGTGGGGATGGACACAGTGTTATCCCGATGGTGTGAGTGTGGGGATGGACACAGTGTTATCCCGATGGTGGGAGTGTGGGGATGGACACAGTGTTATCCCGATGGTGGGAGTGTGGGGATGGTCACTGTGTTATCCCGATGGTGGGAGTGTGGGGATGGTCACTGTGTTATCCCGATGGTGGGAGTGTGGGGATGGACACAGAGTTATCCCGATGGTGGGAGTGTGGGGATGGACACAGAGTTATCCCGATGGTGGGAGTGTGGGGATGGTCACTGTGTTATCCCGATGGTGGGAGTGTGGGGATGGACACAGTGTTATCCCGATGGTGGGAGTGCGGGGACGGACACAGAGTTATCCCGATGGTGGGAGTGTGGGGATGGACACAGAGTTATCCCGATGGTGGGAGTGTGGGGACGGACACAGAGTTATCCCGATGGTGGGAGTGTGGGGACGGACACAGTGTTATCCCGATGGTGTGAGTGTGGGGACGGACACAGAGTTATCCCGATGGTGGGAGTGTGGGGATGGACACAGTGTTATCCCGATGGTGTGAGTGTGGGGACGGACACAGAGTTATCCCGATGGTGGGAGTGTGGGGATGGTCACTGAGTTATCCCGATGGTGGGAGTGTGGGGATGGACACAGAGTTATCCCGATGGTGGGAGTGTGGGGATGGACACAGTGTTATCCCGATGGTGTGAGTGTGGGGATGGACACAGAGTTATCCCGATGGTGGGAGTGTGGGGATGGACACAGAGTTATCCCGATGGTGGGTGTTGGGGTGGACACAGAGTTAGCTTGGAGCAATGGGAATCCAGCATATAATTGAGTGTCTAGGTAGATACTGTGAATTGAAAATGATGTTGTCCAAGGGCAACCATCTTCCTTTCTCGCTGTAGTGTTCTGAAAGGAGGCTTGCTGAAGGAACGGTGCACACCCTGCTGTAGTAGCATCTGTGAGCACAAGGGTGACTTGGCCTAGATCCCCATTGAATTGTCTTACCAATATGCAACAACCAGAAATATTCCTCACTGCATTGACTTTGAGGAAAGAAGAACAAATTTTAATTGCATGACAATGGAAAAAAAACACATTTGAATTTCTAGGCAGAGCTGCCCAGACTGCAGATATAGCAATGGGAATCAATTGGACATGGTGATATAGAGGTCAACAAGGTTTATTTTAACCACTGTACATGATTAATGCTGCCTTCTGAAAAGTTTACAAACCCGAATCCATTATTGTCACAGCATGGATTATCTGACATCAGCAGACAGTCCTGGGCATAAAATATTGTGAGTGACTCTAACCTGAGGTGGTCTGGTTGTGTAACCAGTGTTTTTACCACTTGGCTCAATGTTGATGGTATCTGATATATTTGAAACCCTAGTTTAACCACCTAGTCCTTGTGACTGCAGTCTAATTTATCAAATTTCAGTTGCATTCAGTGCATTTAAAACACAATCAGTCTTATTTTCCATTTGGCAACTGCAGATCTTGGTATATTACTTCTATAAGGGTGTTTGTAGGTGATTCAAATAATCAAGTGTTTAATAAAGAAGTTTAAAGATCAATTTTATTGCTAAATGCAGATGGTAAGTCACACTGGATCTTGCTATAAACATGGCCAAGTCATCATTATCAGTATAGGCAGTTAACTGAAAACATCCTAGTTACCTATAGGTCATATTTAACATGTTCATATGGTGCACTCTGCAGTACAAGTGGCGACACTACACAGGAGACAGGTATGCCCACCAGTTGTACGATTGGCAAACTGACTGTGTTCTTTGTACATTGCCATTGTATATAATTTTCCCAGGTTAATTTTTTTTTGATGGTAATAGTAATATTTGTAGAATGCTAGACCTATTTGTTGCACAAATCAGTGATCTCTGTATATTTATTTGTTTGATGCTACTTATAATTATTAACAAAAATCTACAGTTTGATTGCACAGTGTAATTGGTCACTAACTGTTGTGTCTGTCTAATTTCAGTGCACAAAGACTATGTGCACATATATAAATGACTGGATGTGGTACCTATTTTGTTTAATGGGATCTTTTCAATCTTTATATTTTGATTAATGCATTGAGCACAATTAATTTTTCCAAGCTGTTGAGCTAAGCAACCTGCTGTGTATTCGAAAGCATTCAAAGGTATACTTTTCTGTGAAACTGAATGCACTTGCAATTTTGTTTAATAAACACATGAATCCAAATTACACTTTTGTTTGCTTTTTATTATGGAATTTATGGTGTTTCTCCTTAAGAACATTTAATACTGAAATCAAAAAGACTTGTATTCTGTGCAGACATATATTCCTTCCAGTTACCTAAATAATCAATAAATATACACCTGCTGTTTGACAGTAAATATACCTTTACATTTAACATTTAGTTCTTAGAGTATCTTTGCTATTGGAAGTAAAGGGTACTGAATGATTTTAATAGCCTTTGGTCTATTGGGGCAGTACTGTAGTGCGGTAATTAGCACAATGCTTTACAGTACCAGTGACCCGGGTTCAATTCCCACCACTGGCTGAAAGGCATTTGTATATTCTTTCCATGACTGCAGAGGTTTCCTCCGGGTGCTCTGGTTTCCTCCAACAGTCCAAAGACGTATCGGTTGGTAAGTTAGTTAGTTAATTAATTAAGTTAATTAGTCATTGTAAATTGTTGCGTGAATAGGCTAGGGATAAATCAGGGACTGCTGGGCAGCACAGCTCCAGGGCCTACCCAATAAAATAAAAAATAAAATGTTTATCAGTGTAACTTTTTGAAGGCTTCTCTTTTGTTGTTAATTCAGTGTTGACAACATTCAGTATTACTGCTCCTTATAGGTTTCAGCTTCTTGATATATAGTTAATTTTTTGATGGGATGCTGCTTTTTGATATTGTATCATATTTGTATGCGTTAGCTGATGTGTGTATAGAAAGCAATAATTAATCACTGAGACTCCATCAGCATGGACAATGGCAGGCATTGAAAATAATGATAGATCTGAGAGAAAACTAAAATACAAGAGATGGTACAAGGAGGCCTGTTAAATAAATCAATGATTTTGCTGAGTTAATTTCAATCTGTTTATGCAAATCATTGTTATACTGGAACCAAGAAAAGATCGCAAAAATCTGAATTAAAATTCTAAAATTCTCAATAAAGCAAAAATGAACATATTACATGGCTTCTTCATGAAAATTTTCGATTTTAAATGATTTGTGAATAAAACTAACACTTCAAGAATATGATGGGTGCACTTTTCCAGGATTCTGTATCATAAAATAATCTGTTGTGGAAACGTGTAGAAATTGAGTTTCTTCTGCATGCTATTTCAACAGGGAGACACAAGTTAGAATGATTAGTGAAGGAAAAAAATTGCAAATCATTTTTTTTTACAATTTGTTTTGCTTTAATATACAAATTTAGTCTTGTTCGACTAATACACAAAGACATTAACAGTTTACAAATAAAAGTAACAAAACACTAAGGTGCAGAAATACTTGTGCCATATATGAGCTTGGTTTATACAGGATCTTTTGTTGACACTTGATTTTTTTAAAAGTAATATCGAGGTTACAATTCAGATTTTGTCTAGTCCTACAGGCAAATCAGAAGCCATATTTACATCACAGTGAAGCTGTGGTTAGAAAATCCCTTGGTAGAGTCACTTGTCATCGGTACATTTGAAAAACTAGTAGGTTGTGTAATATATGATATTTAGTCATAGAATGAAATGAGAGTTCGCAAAGATGGAAGCCCATTTCAAAACATAAAGCTCAATCCAAGCTGGAGAATATGACAAATAAATGGCGCTCAGAGGTGACAGGCATTATTTTAGCTTAAATTTACACATTCTGTCATTCACACCTCAGTTTTCAGTCTCCTTTTGCTAGTTCCCACTTAATTCAATGGCACCCTTTTATTATGTGTTGTGTTCATGTGTGGTAATACAGGGATTATAATATACTCCCATGAATGATAGGGTACAGCATTGAACAACAGTCTTCTGGTTAAAGAGTTGCCAGCAGTTCTGCTCCCCCACTGTTTACTGATTATACTTTCAAGACATCAGCAGCAGCGTTGGATTCCCACTGCCTAACTCAGGTGCAATGGACTATTGAGTCTAGTGATTACAGTATTCTGTTCACTTTTTTGCTAAATTCCTCTAGGTCTGTTTGAATACACAAAAAAAATATCTACAGCCCTTGATTTAAACACAATTGAAGTCTGCTCACTTCTCAAGTTTAACTTGCCTTTTAAATCTTAAAAGGATAAAAGAATGCATTTCCATTAGACAGGTAATTCTGCAAGAATTTACATTTATTTGTTGCTGAAATAAACCACAGAAACAGGTGCATATGGGTAAAGATATGCACCATATCTTTATGGTAATGCTACCAGACCAAAGAAGCAAATCTCATTTGTAAAAACTAAAGGAAAACAAAAAAGCAGATACTGGTCATCTGTAAAATAAAAATGGAAAATGCTACAAACTCTCAACCTGTCACATGGAAAGAGAATAAATTACAATATTTTAAGTCTAATGATGGTGTTTAACCTAAAATTTTAACAATCTCTCATTCCACAGATAACTGTTTCTAACATTTTATGTGTATAAGTTACAGTTTGATCAAAACTCTGGCAATAGTGAAGCCTCAGGCTTTAATGTTTTTGCTATCTCAGCGGTGTTGAGGACTGAGAATTATCACTTAAGGCCGGATCTGCCTTTGGGAACTGGGTCAAAAACGGTGATGGGAAAGTACTAGGTTTCTTCTTAGTGACCCAACTACAACATCATTGCACTAAATGAGTATGTGCCCCATTGCATTTGAATGGAATGTGTTTAGGCTTTAGGAATACTTACAATTTGAGAGGATTCCAGATATACACATTTTTTAGCTGCACTGAGTTCACATTTTAATGAATTTGGAGTTCTAACGCTGAAGTTCGGAATGAAAATCAACAGAATTTGCAAACGTATTTCATCCAATTGCATAAGTTCTCCATTTGTGTTCCCAGCTCTGTGACAGGAACTCAAAATGTTTCTCCTTTCTCTCCAAGAAAGCTCAACCTTGTGAAAACTAAGGTCATGAAGGACAGAAGTGCATAGCGTCGTCAATTGTTTTAAGCCTTTATAAGACAGCTTATGAACATACAATGAAATAACACTTTACCAAATATATAATAATTTACAAAAGCAAAACATTTGTGTAAGTTCAGAATAGAGAATGAATATTTTACGGCACATGTTTGATTAGGTTCTACTTTTGTCTGGAAAATGAGAGGATTATCAATTTCTAATCATTTATAATCTCAAATTTATAGTTTTCAATTAATATTTCATATACACAAGTTCATTATTAAAGACAAATAAATATTAACTGTCATGATACCCTTGCAGCAGGTGCTCTGTCTGCTAAAGAGCTACTGAAAATAACTGTGTATAATGGCTCAGTGAAATCTGAAAACAGTTGATTTAATGAAGTTAGAAAAAGCTCTGTCATATAAAAATCAGAAGCATATTGACGTCGAGGAGGATGGCCTTCAAGAATGTAGCCAGAACAAAGTCAATTATTTGGAGGCACCAATGGAATACCCAGAAAGAAGATGCACAATTTTAAGAACTCTAACGTGAGATACTAATATAATTGTGGCATATGATATATCGAAGAGATAAAGACAATTATTGTTTAATTTAAATAGAATAAATGTTATTGGCAGAGACAGCAATTCAAGAAGTCATGAAATATTCTGAGGGAAAAGAGGTTCAAACCTATAACTTTTGGCATGTCATAATAGGCTAGGGGCACAATTGATTGTGGCTTGTTTCCCATGTCTGAATTGACATTATGGGACCCTGTGAACTATATTTAATTACCAGTGCAAGAAACCAATATCCACAATGCAGATCTGTTTCTGCCTACAATTCCACTTGTTGGCAATAGCAAGAACTCAAGCCTAGATTTCTTTGGCAACCTCCAAGAGGCAGTTCGGTATGAGTTTTAGGCCAATATAAGTATGGAAAATGCACCTAGCAGTCTGATTGAATGGGAGGAAATTAATAGTTCCTAGAAAGGGCATCAAGACATTGAAATAAGACCTGTGCTCTTCTGAGGCAGCCTACAGCCACCAAAAAGGTCCTGACTACAATTCTCTGGTGGCCATTTTGTTGTGGAGTTCAAAACTAGACCTATAGGTCTGCTTCTGTAGCCCTGAAGTAGAAGCGTGACTCTGTAGTCTACTTGATGCTGTGGCATGCATGTTTGCCTCAATGCCATAACTATTAACACTATTACAAAGAAATCTTTAATGAAGTGAGACAATTAAACCTAGTTTATAGGCACATTTCCTGATCCCGGACACTGCACCCAGGCATTGAAGGATAAAAGTGTATTAATAGCAAATACTTTCAATGTTCACCTGTGGAATTTCTCAGTTGGTAACAGAAAAATAAGCCATACAAAGCATGGAAATTTGCTTATTTTTTCACACCCAGGTCAAATTTTATTGCAGTGTGTCTTAGCCCAAGAATTTGTCTTTGATTTTATTAGTTTTCATGGGTGGTAATTAATGCTTATTGGCAATAGATTTACAGTTGAATTTAAACATGACTAAAAGCAAAATGTTTATTTTCTAGTGTAGTAACAGCTTTACTCGATAAACTTTACCAAATGTACTTCTACTCAAAATTTCCAGTCCCAAACCATACTCTTGTGTTTTAATTCACATTGGTGGTATCTGCACAAATGATTGTAATGGAAGCCTGTAATGAATACTTCTAACCATTGTCATAGAGTCACAGAGCACAGAAACAAGCCTTTTGACCTATTTACACCATGCCATATTATTATTCAGCCTAGTGCCATTGACCTGCACTCGACCTTCGACATCCATACCGTTCCCATCTACGTACCTTTCCAAATCTGTTCTAGATGTTGAAATCAAACCTAAATCCACAATGTCCGCTGCTAGCTTGTTCCATATTCTTAACACTCTGAGTGAAGATGCCCCTCATGTTCACCTTTCACCATTAACCTATGACCTTTAGTTCTAGTCTCACCCAATGTCAGTGAAAAAGCCTGCATGCATTTACCCTGTGTTTTAGAAATATGGATATTACACAAGTGTTGATGAGTTGTGCATATAACTTTTGTTGTTTTTACACATCACATTACAGCCAGACAGCCAGAGAAATGTTGTCTGCCATGTTATTTGGCAAGCAGCAGTTAAAAAAAAGTTGTAACATTCTAAAACAATCTAAATATTTTGCTTATCTTTATCTCCTAATCTGGTGATATGAAATTTATGCTTCCACTATTTAGGTCAGTATTAATTATAGATTGCCTGTAATATTAAGCAAATTGAACCCCTTTCAATAATTTGGAAGAATTATTCAGGAATTGTTAGGAATGTCTCTGAATATCTGTGCAATATATTTTATGAGGCTGTTGCCCTAGCACTTGACACTTGCAGTTTGAAGAGTTGGCAGTTTTTGCTATGATTAATCCCAGAAAACTGATGTGGACTTTATACAAGTTATGCTAGGCAAAGCAAAATCTTCCTTTACCTAGAGAAACATATTTTCAGGTGAGATCTTAAACAGATACAATTTTTGATTAACTTCTATTGGTTTCTCTGATGTTAATGAGAAGGCAAACTCACTTCTGTATGGAGTAGTCACAATAGTAGTCACAATGCCTTTCAAGTGAAACCACAAAGGTGCAAGAAGCAGAAGGAAGTAGAAAGGGACAAAACTAGAATGGGACAGGAGCATCAGTACAGAGCAGATGGAAGTAGAAGATCAGTAGAGAGGGCGAGACTAGAGTGGGATAGGAGCATCAGTACAGAGCAGATGGAAGTAGATCAGTAGAGAGGGCGAGACTAGAGTGGGATAGGAGCATCAGTACAGAGCAGATGGAAGTAGAAGATCAGTAGAGAGGGCGAGACTAGAGTGGGATAGGAGCATCAGCACAGCGCAGATGGAAGTAGAAGATCAGTAGAGAGGGCGAGACTAGAGTGGGATAGGAGCATCAGTACAGAGCAGATGGAAGTAGATCAGTAGAGAGGGCGAGACTAGAGTGGGACAGGAGCATCAGTACAGAGCAGATGGAAGTAGAAGATCAGTAGAGAGGGCGAGACTAGAGTGGGATAGGAGCATCAGTACAGAGCAGATGGAAGTAGAAGATCAGTAGAGAGGGCGAGACTAGAATGGGACAGGAGCATCAGTACAGAGCAGATGGAAGTAGATCAGTAGAGAGGGCGAGACTACAGTGGGACAGGAGCATCAGGGTTGAAAATGATGATGGAAGAGGTGAGCTATGAACTGGCACAAAAAATGGGCATTACAAGGCACAAGAATTGAATGAACCATTTTTTGATCACATATACATTGTTAGTTTTGGAATGTTTACTAAAAAAGTCGTAATACTTGCCACTAAATACTGTACAGCTGCCATATTCTTATGAAACTATTTCAGAGACACATGTAATAAAGTTTTTTCTCAACATATTAAACTAAGACAAGTGACTTGAAGCAATACGGTAATGCACAATATATCATTCACAAATTTCTAAGTTTCTTCATGAGTACAGCAATTTTACACAAAAGGTTTGTTTCTGATTAGTCTGAGAAAATAAAAAATCACATGGCCAAATAAGAACCAAAAAGACTATGTTCCTAAGCATAAACAAAAGCCTGTGGACACTGGGCTTCTACACTGAAAACAGAAAATGAACAGACTTGAAAAGTCAACACCATTTCTGTCTGAGGACTCCACTAAAAGTTACACTATTTTATGCTTTCATGATTAATATATAAGGAACCAAATGATATTGAAAACTGTGTAAGACAAAAATAATTCAAGGATTCAGCCAGAGTCACCAAGACTATAATGTGAAAGTCAAGAATGCTCATCGAATTACTACAATGTTTTTGCAAAAAATGAACTCTAGTCTAAAACTAGTATTTGCAATTCACATTTTTTCATTTTTCATATAATTAATTCTTCACCATTGAAATTAAATGGGAGTTTTGACAAATAAATGTTAAATATGGTCTTATTTCAAATTAAATTATACATAATTACATATTTAATTATAAAAGCACGTGAACTATCTTACAACAAAGTTTAAATTTTTATCAATGTTGCTTTTCTATATGTCAAAAATTACCTGTGCATCATAGACATTTCCATTCTAGGTAACTTTGAGGAAGGCATGGAATGACTCAAACTGGAACAAATGGCCAGCACATTATACTGAAAGGAACCATTATCTAAACAACAGCTTTGGGAACCAAGATGTATGCACAACAAGAGTGATTTTCTCCTTAAAGAACGAATATAATGTATTGCAAAAAACTGTTTACTTCCTTTGAGCACCAGTTCCTATTCCCAACATTAAATAAGGTGTCTACAATAAAAACAGACAAGGGGAAGTACAAGGGGTGATTGATAAGTTCGTGTCCTAGGGTAGAAGGAGTCAATTTACCTAGCACATTTACTTTTTAACATAGTCCCCTCCTACATTTACACATTTAGTCCAGCAGTCGTAGAGCATACGGATCCCTTCTTTGCAGAAGTTGGCGTCTTGGATCGCCAGATGGTGATTGATAAGTTTGTGGCCTAAGGTAGAAGGAGATGAGTTATACAGCTCTTGTTACATGTCGTTCAATTCTTTGATTATGCAGAAAGTTTTAAGTTAATAACTCATCTCATTCTACCTTAGGCCACAAACGTATCAATCACCCCTCGTATATGATTAAGGGTGTATATGATTAAAAAGAGAGCATAGAGTATATGTGGTACAAGCAGATGATAAGAAATATACAATAAAGGGTGTGTATGATACAAACAACATAGGTTATGTTTCCCTGTGCAATAAAAACAGACAATAGGCAGTGTAAAATAAGAACAGATAATGGCTATGTATAATGAAGTGGCTGACAATTGTGAAGGACATAAGAACTTAACCGCATTTATGTTCCAGCATTCTTATAATTGTCAAAACTGTGTGGAAACTGCAAACTGTACAGGATCCATTGGTTTACTATGAAGACTTTTCTTTGAGGAACATCATACACAAAATAGTCACTGTGCTTATACAATCATAGTTTAAAATTTCAGTCTAAAATGCCTCTTTTGTAATAAATACGCATTTCATTTGTACTGTAGTGTTGAGATTGAAAAATAATTTTGGACAATAAAATCCAATCACTAAAAAAGAAAAGCGTGTGATGTTTATGTCTGCAGTGATACAAATGGCCAATAGATGGGAGAAGGGTGAAGTTGAGTTGAGGTCAGGAGTCCATTGGACACAATTTAAGTATCACCCTATATTGACAATATAATTATAAACTATACTTCAACATAGAATTTCTGCTAACTTTCAGCAAGTAGTGTGAAGACCATGAACTCTGCATAGTTTTTTTATGAAGTAAAGGACTCGGTAACAGTGCTTCTGGTCTGGACCATTATGTTTAGAGAAATAAATATAAAAAATTGTGAACTCTTCTCTTTTTTAATTTTTATGTTCCAGTCTTCAACTCCCACTCCTGTAAAAAGAAACAAAAAAGTGACAAATGCCATTAAAACATTTATTTCAGATCACATTCTAGAAATTCATCTGAAGTTTATTTTAAATTTTTTTTAAGAGAAAATAAAATATTATATAAATGTTGCTTGGTCACTGCATGATGTTTTAACCTGGGTGTGCATAAGAGCTTGTTCTTCAATTGCCTGTACCTCTCCAACAATGATGCATGGTAGCTAAAGTGTAACAGCCATCATATGTTTAAAGAATTCATACACAATTGTCTTCCACTCTTAAGGACTAGAATGGAAACAAGTTGTCCTTGATCTGAAGAAATTGCTTAAAATGACTTGCATCATAGGGTCACCCAGACTTAGTCCCCTGCAAAAGGATATTTTTTAAATCATTGAAATAGCAACCTTATTAAAGAAAAACTGAGACAACCCTTCTTAAACTTACAGAATCACAAGTAGCAAAGAGATATCAATAATGTACACATCTATTCTTGGCTGGTGAGGGAAATGTAATTAAGAAGATCCAGAGGTTAATGAATGAGACGAGCAATAGAAAAATAAATCAGATAGGAAATAAAATAAACTGAACTGAATGTGTTTCTCAAGTTGTTGCTTTCTTGTGATATTTATAGAATATACTGCAGCTTGCATTGTGTAATTCCCATTTAATTCCACCTTTAATCAGGCTGCCGGTAGAGAGGATAAAGGGTGATTTTACTGGGATGGGGATGGCTGGTGTTCAATGGACGTGTGCAGAAGAGTAATCTGCAGGGAACCAAGTGGAGGAAAGGAGCTGGTGATGTGGCAATGAAAGCTGACATAATGATACATGCAGCCTGAGAAACAAAATCTGTATACTGATAGAGCACTACAAGTCTCACAAGTTAACACTGTGGTTTTATTTTTAAAAATTCTAATAGTCTGGTCAGCACAATGACAACGGGGAATTATTGTGAAAAATGTGATATAATATTTGGATCTAGAATACCTTGGCCTTCCTGCGTACATGTCCTCGACTTGGGGAAGAAACCATGGAAGATGGTCTTCTGCCAAGAACGGCTGCATTTACGGGCAATGCTGATGGTTCAGTGTCACTTGTATCACAGCTGGAAGCTGGAGAATTATCGAGGGTACGATGCATCAAGTTAGGGGACTGTGGAAAGGAACGATGCAGGATAATAAATTTCATATTTAGCATTCCCTTCTCCTCCACTAGACATATCATACATAGAGAATGTTTACTAAAATTATGATTGTACAGTAACATGGGAAATAAAATATTTCTATTTCAGTTTTACCCTGGGATGTTATAAAACATAGGAGCTGAATTAATCCCATTCCATCATAGCTTTTTCGTTATCTCTCAACCTGATTCTCCTGCCTTCTCCCTGTAACTTTTGATATCCTGACTGTCCAGGAATCCATCGATCTCTGCATTGAATATACTCAAAAACTTGGACTCCACAGTCATCCATAGCAACAAATTCCAGAGTCACCACCCTCTGCATAAAGAAATTCCTCCTCACCTCTGTTCTAAATAAACATCCCTCTATTCTGAGACTGTCCCCGCTAGTCCTAGATCCACCCACTATAGGAAACAACTACTCCACATTCACTCTGTCGAAGCCTTTCAATATTCAATAGGTTTCAATGAGACCCCCCCCCCCCCATTCTTCTAAATTAAATGAGTACAGGCCCAGAGCCATACCTTTCATTCCTGGAATCATTCTCATCAACTTCCTCCAGACCATCTACAATGGTAGAACATCTTTTCTTTGGTGAGGGGCCTAACACTGTTCACAATACTCCGAGTGCAGACTGACCAATGCCTTATAAAGGCCCAACACCATATTGAGAGGGTTATATTCTAACCCTCTCATTGCATTTGCCTTCCTTACCACCGGCTCAACCTGCAAGCTAACCTTTAGGGAATCCCACATGAGGATTTCCAAGTTCCTCTGCACCCCTGACTTTAGAATTTCCTCCCCATTTAGAAAGCAGTTCACACCTTTATTCCTTCTACCAAAGTGCATGACCTTACACTTCATGTTCCATCAGCAACTTCTTTGCCTCTTCTCCTGATCTGTTCAAGTCCTTCTGCAGACTCTCTGCTTCCTCAAAATTACCTGCCCTCCACCTATTTTTGTATCATCTGCAAACTTGGCTAAAAAGCCATCCATTCCATGATCCAAACCCATGACAGACTACTTGAAAAGAAGTGGTCCCAATATCTGCCTCTGTAAAGCACCATTTGTCACTGGCAGCAACCAGAAAAAGCCCCTAATTCTGACTCTTTGCCTCCTGCCAATCAGCCAATCTTCTACACGTGTGATGCACCATCAATAACTCACTCTGAGATGTAAGGCAAGATATCGGCTTTTATTGACTGGAAGAAGGAACCAGGAGTGAGTGACCATCATACTACGTCCTGGAGACTGAGAGAGAGTGTAGGCCTCAGATCGCCTTTATACAGGGGTCTGTGGGAGGAGCCACAGGAGCAGTCAGCAGGGGGCATGTCCAGACAGGCACATAGTTCACCACAACGTGCTAGTATATTTCCTGTATTACTACGGGCTCTAACCTTGTTGAGTAGCCTCATGTTTGGCACCTTGTCAAAGGCCTTCTGAAAATCCAAGTACACAACATCCACCAATTTTCCTTTCTATCCTGTCTGTTATTTCCTCAACGAATTCCAACAGATTTGTCAGGCAAGATTTTCCCTAAAGGAGACCATGTTGGACTCCAACATCTTTCTAACCACTGAAGTCAGGCTAACTGGCCCATAATTTCCTTTCTTCTGCCTCCCTGCCTTCTTAAAAAGTGGAGTGATATTTGCAGTTTTCCAGTTCTCCATAACCATTCCAGAATCTAGTGAATTTTGAAAGATCACGACTAATGCCCCACAATCTCTTCAGCTACCTCTTTCAGAACCCTGGGGTGTAGGCCATCTGGTCCACATGACTTATCAAACAACAGATTTTTCAGCTTCCCAAGGACCTTCTCCCTGGTAATTGCAACTACACTCACTTCTGCCCTGACACGCTCAAATTCCTGGCATACTGTTAGTGCCTTCATAAAATGCATATTCAGTTTGTCCACTAATTCTTTGTTACCCACCAGTGGTCCAATGTACACTCTCACCTCTCTTTGAATCTTTATACGTATGAAAAGACTTTGGTATCCGCTTCCATATTTTTGGCTAGCTTACTTTCATATTTTTTCTCTCTGTGTTTCTTTTTTGTTGCCTTCTGATATATTTTTTAAAAGCTTCCCAATCCTCTAACCTCCCACTAGATTTTGTTATATTATATGCCCTCTCATTTGCTTTTATGCTCTCTTCAACTTCCCTTGTCAGCTACAGTTACCCAATCCTCCCTTTAGAATACTTCTTCATCTTTGACATACCAGGGTGATTGATAAGTCTGTGGCCTAAGGTAGAAGGAATCAATTTTAGAAAACCTAGCACAGTTATTTTTCAACATTGTCCCCTCCTACATTTACACACTTAGTCCAGCTGTCATGGATCTTGGACCTCCAGAAAGTGTCCACAGCATGGGTGATTGATAAGTTTGTGGCCTAAGGTAGAAGGAGATGAGTTATACAGCTCTCGTTACATGCACATGCAGTTCAACTCTTTGAGTGGTTAAGCAGAAAATTTGAAGTTAATAAAAACTCATCTCCTTCTACCTTAGGGCATGAAGTTACCTATCACCCCTGATGAGTTGTTATGCTATATGATCATGCCTCATATGCTTTAACTTTTCTGCACCTTCTGAATTGCCCCCAGAAACTCCAGCCATTGCTGTTCTGCTGTCATTTCTGCTCATGTCCTCTTCCAATCAGTTTTGGCCAGCTTTTCTCTCATGCCTCTGTAATTCTCTTTACTCCATTGTAATGCTGACACTATGATCACTGCCTCTCAAGGGTTCCTTCACCTTATCAAATCTGGTTCATTACACAACACCCAATACAGAATTGCCTTTCTCCTAGTGGGCTCTCTAAAAGCCATCTCACAGGCATTCTACAAATTCCCTTCCTTGAGGTCCACCACCAACCTGATTTTCCCAGTCTTCCTGCATATTCCAATCCCCCAATGACAGGCCTTTTCTATATTCCATGGAAACTTACAGCCCACATCCTGGCTACCGTTCGAGGTCATGTATATAACTCCCATCATGGTCTTTTTACCATTGCAGTTTCTTACCTCTACCCACAAGGATTTCACATCTTTGATCTTTCCTTCATAAAATCCAAATTCCATATTCAGGGAAGATTTTTTTCAAGCACCTTTGTATGGTAAAGACCCTTGTATGGAATAAACAAGCCTCCTCACATCTTGGAGTTAATATATCATGCTCATTTCTGAACTGGTTCATATCTGTCTACAAGCTACAATGTACTGGAATGGATGCCCTGGACTTCCAGTGCAACAGTGCTCTCTCTTGTTCTCTCTCCCACAAATTTTCTCTCCGCATCCTACTCACCTTTCCACATTCTAATGTATGATCAATCAAGCTGAAACATTAAATCTGTTTCATCCTCAAAGGTGCTGCAATATTCCATTAAAACTTCCATTTCAGAAACTTGAGAGAGGGGCAGGAATGGGTGATTAATGTACCAAATTTTTGAAGTTTTAGAACATGTAGAGGAGGAGGTAAAAGGCAGGGGGAGGTTAAGAGTTGCACTACTATTCAGAGATAATCTCACAGATGTCCTTAGAGGAGACATAATGGAGGGTTCGGACATTGAGTCCCTTTGGGTGGAACTCAGGAATAGGAAGGGTGCAATCACACTAATGGGATTGTACTACAGCCCCCCGAGAGCCACCTGGAATGAGGGACAGATATGTAAACAGACTTAGGAAATGTGTTAATATAATAGGGTTGTTGTCATGGGGGATTTCAACTTTCCAAATTTAAGCTGGAACATTCTTAGTGCAAGGGGTTCTAATGGGGCAGAACTTGTGAAGTATCTTCAGGAGGGATTTTTTTAGATCAATATGTGAACGGTCCAACAAGAGGAGGGGTTGTACTGGACCTGGTGTTGGGTAATGAGCCCAGCTAGGAGAACAGTTAGGGAACAGTGACCACAGGTCCTTAACTTTCAGGATAGCTAGAGATAATGATCCTTGTGGGAGAGTTTTAAATAGGAGTAGGGCAAATTACAAGGGCTTTAGACAGGAACTAAGGAGGGTTAATTGGGAATAGCTTTTTTTCCCCTGTCGAGTCCGCAGCAGACATGTGGAGGGTGTTTAAAGCTCAATTGCAGAGTACAGGTAAGGAATGTTCCTGTTAGAAGCAAGGACAGGGATGGAAAGCTAGATGATGAATATAGTCAAGAAGAAAAAAATAAAGTATGCAAAGCTTCAAAAGTTAGGATCTAATGGAGCACATGAGGAGTATGAGGAACCCAGTAAAGAACTGAAGAATGAAATTAGGAAAGCCAAGAGGGTCCATGAAAAGTCCTTGTAAGTAGGATTAAACATTCTATTCCAAGGCATTCTATACATGCATCAAGAGTAAGAGAATAACTAGGGAGAGGGTGGAACCACTCAAGGATAAAGAGACAAACATTCACTTGCATGCAGAGAATGTGAGTAAGATACCTAATGAGTACTTTGCTTCAGTGGTTACCAAGGAAAAGAATATGGAGGACTGGGGTATCAGTGGTGAGTGTATAAATATGTTAGGGTGTTTAGAGTTCGAGGAGGAGGAATGTTGGGCCTCCTAATGAGGACTAAGGTGGATAAGTCCCCAGGCCTGATGGGATCTACCTCTCAGCAAGGTTATTGAAGGAGGCGAGAGATGAGAATGCTGGGGCCTTGATGTGTCCCTTCATGTCCTCTCTAGGCACAGGTGAGGTCCTGGTTGAATGTTGTACTTCTATTTAAAATTCTGGGAAATGTAGACCGAATCTCTATCGCTACCTCTTTCAGAACTCTAGGATACAGTTCATCCGGCCCAGGTGACTTATGTACCCTTAGGTCTTTCAGCTTTTTGAGCACCTCCTCCCTTGTAATAGTAACTTCCCTTACACCCTTCAACATCTGGCACAGAGTGAAGACTGATGCAAAATTCTCAGTTAGTTCATTTGCCATTATTATTTCTCTGACCTAATTTTCTAGCGGTCCTATATCCACTCTCAGCTCTCTTTTATTTTTTTTTACATACTTGAATAAGCTTTCACTATCCACTTTGATATTGATTGCTAGCTTGTTTGCATATTTCATCTTTTCCTCCTAATGATTCTTTTAGTTGCTCTCTGTAGGTTTTTAAAAGCTTCCCAATTCTCTATCTTCCCACTAATTTTTGCTTTGTTGTAACTTTTTCTTTTACATTAGCTTTAACTTCCCTTGTCAGCCACGATTGTGCTACTTTGCCATTTGAACATTTATTTGTTTTTGGAATACATCTATTCTGCACCTTCCTCATTTTCCCCAGAAACTCAAGCCACTGCTATTCTGCTGTCATCCCTGCTAACAGGTCCTTCTAATTTACTTTGGCTAACTTCTCTCTCATATCACTGTAACTTCATTTACTCCACTGAAATACAGCTATGTCAGACTTTACTTTCTCCCTATCAAATTTGAAGTTAAACTCGATTATATTGTTATTGTTGTCTCCTAAGGGTTCTTTACCTTAAGCTCCCTAATCACCACCAGTTCATTACATAACACCCAATCCAGTATAGCTGATCCGCTAGTAGGTTCAATGACAAACTACTCTAAAAAGCCATCTCATAGGCATTCAACACACTCACTCTCTTGAGATCCATTACCAACCTGATTTTCCTAATCGACCTGCATGTTGAAATCTCCCATGACTATCATAACATTGTCCTTTTGACATGCCTTTTCTATTTCTCATTGTATTCTGGGGTCCACATCCAAACTACTCTTGGGGGGCCTGTATACAATGCCATCAGGGTCCTTTTACCCTTGAAGTTTCTTAACTCAACCCTCAAGGATTCAACATCTCCCAATCCTATGTCACATCGTTCTACTGATTTGAGCCATGCTGAATGTCCAAGGTTACACACTGTTTTAGATGGAGAGGAAGGTAGTCAGAGGGGGTGCTCTGACTACCTTCCTCTCCATCTAAAACAGTGTGTAACCTTGGACATTCAGCTCCCACTACACCCATCCTTCAGCCATGATTCAGTGATGACCACAACATCATACCTGACAATCTGTAATAGTGCAACAAGATCATCCACCTTATTTCTTATACTCCGTGCACTGAGATATAACACTTTGAAGACGTTATTTCTACCCTTTTTGATTTTGCATCCCTAATGCACTGATGCTCACCTTACTGGCTATAATTTTGTCCTATCATCTGCCTGCCCTTCCTGACAGTCTGACTGTATGCTTTCTTTGCTATTTACCATCTGTCCTAAATTGAGTCCCTTCACTCCAGTTTCCACCCCCTGCCTGATATTTCAGAAGATTGGCAAAGAACACAGCATGATATAGATCTGTGCAGTTATGGGCAGAGAAATGGCAGCTGGAGTTTAACCCAGATAAGTGTGAGGTGTTTCACCTCAGTAGGACAAATGAAAGGAAACAGTACACTTTTAAGGGCAAGACCCTCAACAGTGTTGAGGGGTCAAACCTCACAGCTCCTTAGAAGTGGTTACCAGGTGGTTAAGAAGGCTTATGCAATGTTTGGTTTCATTAGTTGAGGCACCGAGTTTAAAAGTCAGGAGGTTATGTTGCGACTTTATAAAACTCTGCTTAGGCCACATCTAGAAAATTGCACACAGTTCTGGTCACCCCACTATAGGAAAGATGTTGTGGCTTTGAAGAGGTTTAGCAGGATGCTGCCTGGTTTAGAGGGCATGTGCTGTCATGAGAGGCTGGACAAACTTGGGTAGGTTTATTTGGAATGGTGGAGACTGAGGGGATATTTGATGTGATAGAGTTTATAAGATTATGAGAGGCATTGATAAAGTAAACAGGGGATATATTCTTCCAAGGGTAGAAATGTCCAAAACCAGAGAGCATGCATTGAAGGTGAGAGGTGCAAGTTCAAAGGGGATGTGAAGGGTGAGTCTTTTACTCAGAGAGTGGTGGATGGCTGGAATGTGCTGCCTATTATGGTGGTAGAAGCTTTGAAGAGGCATTTAGATACGTACATGGATATGAGAAAGGTGGAGGGATCTGGACACTGTGTAAGTAGGAGGGATTCGTTTTTTGGAGGTTTTTACTTTTTAGCTAGTTTGGCATAACATTGTGGGCCAAATGGCCTGTTCTTGTGCTGTACTGTCTATGTTCTTAACAGGTCTGACCTGCATTTCACTGGTTTAACATGCCCTTGGTCTGTTTCTTCTCTCCCTCTAATTGCCCAAATTCCACTCTCTCTGAGTCTGGCAGCACAGTAACCCTTCTTGTAAGTAAGAGATATTCCTTCTTCCTAACCCCCTCCCCTACACTCTCTACAAATCTCAACTGACTTTCCAGTTCAGGTGAGGAGCCTGCGACCTGAGAAGTTAAATCTGTTTCTCTATTCACAAGTGCTGCCTAACCTGCTCAGTGCTTTACTTTATGTCTCATTTACAAATAGGAACATCACCAACAGAAATAGATCCTTTTGATTCTCCAATATGCAATTTATTTTTATAATATTTATACAGCTTCCTATACCTGTGGGCTAGACGTTCTTGAAGACTTTGGCTCTATTGTCAGTCCCAGTGTGGGCCCTCCAGCAAGAGCTTTCTTCAAGCTTTCATTCACCTCTGTCAGCTCCAGTTCCAGGTTCACACGCTCAGCCTCTTTAGCCTTACATTCCTCCTCCAGTTTCTTTAGGTTTGCCTCCAGAGCAACCTGAGACTTCTTACCTACATTAAGTGTAAAGAGCAATAATATATGAAAGTGAATCTTAGAAATGTGTCTACTCCATTCCCTGCTGGAGCATTGTTAAAATGATCACAAGTTTTCTTGATTCTAGAAGTTACCAAGTTTAATAGTTCAAGTTCAAATTCAGGTTTAATTTTCATTCAACCATACATGAATAACAATGAATACAGCCAGATAAGACAGCATTACTCTGGAGTCAAGGTGCAAAACACAGTACCAACAGTCATACACAGCAGAAGGCACACATATAAGATAGCAGTAAACATATAAGAAATCAGTAAAATACAGTCACACAAAAATATACTGTATAGTCCAAGCCCTGAGTCCATGAACATTGCAGCAGTCTGCAGTCGAACACAACACAGCCTGTCCTCCGCCGAGCAAACAATGCCGACCCTAGCCTGGATGCTGCACCACACCGCCTCTAGTGGAGTGCACTGACTCTGACACCCCTCCCCTGGGCAGATGCAAACAGGCAACATTGCAGCTTGAGGCCTACTACTAACCACAACCAACAGTAATGCATCTCCACTGCCATCCACTAATTATTCAGAGAATCGGTCTTGCAGCATTCCATATTAACAATGTCCAACAGTATCTTGCAATCACAAGAAAAGCGACTGAGATGATCACTCGCTGTTTAACTGTACACCACCTTCGTGGACTGACAACGCCTCACTGATGCAGGCAGCTCCAGCTCCCTCAGTTCCTTGGCCAACAAGTGACTCGCTGATGGGGTAACCTGCAGTACTTTAAGTTATTAATGTCCAGCTAGGTCTTGTGATCATGAAAAATACACATAACAATGACAATAACACCATTGGTTATTGTCTAGTTATGCAAAAATCATCATATACAGTAAGATCTTCCGAGCTGTAGAGGAAGCACTGTCTCCGTATAAACAAGGGAAATGTCAATCTTTCTGCATACTTGCAATCCAAGCAGAAAGGGAGGCTGTTGAAGGAATTTGAGCTTCTTTTCCGCAATAGCGGGTGTGTTGGAACTCAGAAGAGGAATTGCAACATTGGATTTTTCCATAACCAATACGACAAGATGAAGAAATGAAGACAGGATTGACTCAGAGAGAATATAAAAAGGGGCAAGCCTCTTGTTAATGTTTTTGGGCTGCTCGTGGAGCTGTCCAGAGTGAGCTGAGAATCCTCAGCATCAACTCTCGTCTATGACTCAATTTCAGGCTTGATTTTTCTCTGTTATCATGTAGCCTGTGTAGTTGCTTTATTAGGTTGATAACTCTAAACTCTTGCAGATACTTCTGTGCTGTGCTCTCCTGCATTCCAGATTAAACTAGCATTTTATTGGGGGCTGAATCAGGCCACAAAGCCACAAAATATGCTAATATATAATTATGTCTATTGTCTATATTCAATTATAGACTAATTCCACTCTTCATGGAGTTAGCCAAGGAAAGTTGGTGCATGCTTTCTACTTGATTATATTCTCAGCAACCTATCTGGCATCTGCAGGTATATTCACAACAGTTTGTACATCCCCTCTCCCATGGAGTGGTACAACAACTATAGATGAAGTGGCCTAGATCTGAGCGCACTACTTGTGATGCTGTGAGCCATAACGATGGTAAACATGGGTCGGTACACGTCGTGTGCCAACATTTAATATTGGCAACATCCAAGCAGTGGCATGGTAGTCCAGTGACTCCAACCGCCAAACTTTTCATTGTGTGGTCCTCATATGGTCTCGCTGGCTGTATGTGGCTGTTCCCAGGCTCTTGTTTCTTCCTGAATCCCAAGTATGTGTTGGCTGCTGGGTTCATTGGATACTGTAAAGTTGTTGGCTGTTATGAGAATCCCAGTCGAGAGGCTGGCCACGTGTGAGAAAATTGCTACAGTGAGACAGGTGGGGAAGTTAATGGGATCGAGCTGAGAGTCAGCTCAATATACCCAATGTCCTCTTTCTATGTCATAAACAAATATGAGACAGTTCTACACCCTGGTGGTGGAGAGCTGATGATAGAGGACAGTCCCCAGCATGACAACCTGAATAGTATTAGTTCTTCCTAATTTGCAAGCCAGAGACTTTGAACTCTGAACTCCTTGAATTCTGCTTTGAACTCTGGTCTCACATACCAACATTAACTCATATCACTCAATTTCTTGCAAGTACTATTCTGGGACCAGACAACATCACAAGCTATAGAGCTTAACAACTCTCCTGGTTGAGTTCCAGGTGGCCGATTAGGTTAATGTGGGAACTGGAAATTCCTCCACGATACAGGAGCAGTGCACAACAAGGCAAGGGTAGTTTCCTTCGCCTGCCTTCACCTGGCTCATGACCTCACAGTTCTCAATACCAATCCAATGTAACAGATTTACAAAACAAGTTTTTTAAAACACAGAAAGCAGTAGGTGCTGGGGAAGTGGTGAAAGTGGTGAAATTGTTTAAGAGGCAATTAGGCAGGCACTCGAGCAAACAGTGAATGGAGGGATATTGACCAAGTGCAGGCAGATCTGATGAATTAAAATTGGCATCATGGTTGCTGAGACATTGTGGTCTAAAGACTCTGTTTCTGTGCAGCTCTGTTCAGGACAAATGAATCCTGAAGTCGCAATGAACCGTCAATATCTCTAATAAGGCATTCGAATGACTCAGTTTGTATTCCAGCATGATTCGAACCTCTCAATCTCATCAGAATACTGGATCCAATAATGGACACAGTTAATGTTGCTGGAGATGCTGAACAACAAGCACCTGCAGAAATCTGTGCTCAGTGAAGATCCATACTAAAAAAATCTCCAGCTGACAGAATCATATTTGAGGTGAAACTTCTTATGGGAAGGTGGCTCCCTCAGTCCCAGCATAGTGCTGTAGGCTGGAAATTCTCCTTAACTCAGCCTTCTTGTACAGAATAAACACCTTGTTAAAGATGCAACAGGATTTAGCTCTAATTACTCATGCAACATAAAACAGAGTAGAACAGCCTGGATGAGCTGACAAGTAAGGAAAATGCTTTAGTGTTGGAAACTTAATTATTGTAAGCAAGAAATGCAGACTGCCAACTACAGTTACGGAACTGATGGAGGCCATTTTTCAATGAAAAATATTTTCCTCAAACACTCTCCAGTTCTTCAACCAAACACTTTGAATCAACCTTTCCTAAAAGAAAATAGGTAATTCCTGTCCACTCTGTTTTGGTCTCTCTTGAAGCTATATACCTGAATTAAATCTCCCCATACTCTCTCATAACTAATGCCCTAGCCGTGGCAGCATTCACATAAAGCTTCCCTACACCTTCTTGTCCTGTCGCATTCTTCTTGTAGTGTCACATCCACAGCTCAACACTACATTATGTCTACGCTTCAACTCGTTATTGGTCTTTCATACTAATTATCTATTTTTGTAATTCATAGTACTTTCTATCTCTTTCTGCCACTAAAGAAAAAATTACACAACATATGTCAGTGATAATAAACCTGAGTTTGATTCTGATTCTGATTTGTGATTTTTTTTGTACACAGTTAAGCAATCTTTGATATTTTCCTGCAACCTAAAAGTCCCCCCATCAACTATGTTGGCAATTTTCGTATCAGCAAACCTCTCAATCATAGTTCAAAGCTAAGTCATTAGTACCATAAAAATTATGTCATGTAAAGTTGGGACTTAGTACAGAGCCCCAAAAACCCTCCTGGTAAAGTTCTCCAGTCACTAAAATTCCTGCAGCAGTACTCTTTGCTTCCATTGAGCCCTTTTTAAATCTAAATTGCCTTGCAGCTATAGGCATCTACTTTCCTGATCCATCTGCTTAATGGACCTCTTTCAAGAAGTACACAGAGCAAATCAAGTGTGCTATTCACATAAACTCTCTAGGTACCAGTGTCAAAAAAATGTTGGCCACTACCTACCCTTAACAACTCCATGGTAATTATCCTCGGTTAACCTCTCTAAAATACCAATCTTTGCTTGTTGTCACAGGAGTTGGGGACAAAGAAGTTCACGGCACTTATCCCCACTATCGAAGTGAACGTAGGGGTATTCTGCTCAATGGCCTTTCTGTAAAAGATAGCATAATTCCAGCATCTTTCTACAGATCTGTCACAGAGTCACAGGCCCATTCGCAAAGACACATGAAATACTCTCTGTTAGTTGGTTAAGAATTCCAGTTCCATCCAGTCTCTCTCTTGCTTCTTACCAAGGGGCTGGAGACTACCTAGACAGTATATGAGGTGTTGTTCCTCCAACCGAAGTTTGGCCTCATCATGGCAGTAGAGGAGGCCATGTATGGACATATCTGAATGGGATTGTGAAGGAGAGTTGAAGTGAGTGGCAACTGGGAGATCCTGTCTGTTGTGGTGGACGGAGCGGAGGTGCTCGACGAAGCGGTCCCCCAATCTGCATCAGGTCTCGCCGATGTAGAGGAG
This sequence comes from Hypanus sabinus, assembly GCF_030144855.1. Classification (NCBI taxonomy): domain Eukaryota; kingdom Metazoa; phylum Chordata; class Chondrichthyes; order Myliobatiformes; family Dasyatidae; genus Hypanus; species Hypanus sabinus. The sequence goes on along the minus strand of NC_082708.1, from coordinate 97,227,691 downwards.
GCCGCACTGGGAGCACCAGATGCAATAGATGACCCCAACAGACTCACAAGTGAAGTGTTGCCTCACCTGGAAGGTCTGTTTGGAGCCCTGAATGGTGGTAAGAGAGGAGGTGTAGGAACAGGCGTAGCACTTACGCTCGCAGGGATCGTTCCCTCTGTGACTCCCTGGTCCACACATCCCTCCCCACAGCTCTCCCACCTGCCACTTACCCCTGCAAATTTGGGTAATCTATTGCATCCAGTGCTCCTGGTGCAGCCTCCTCTACGTCGGCAAGACCAGACGCAGATTGGGGGACCGCTTCGTCAAGCACCTTCGCTCCATCTGTCACAACAGACAGGATCTCCCAGTTGCCACTCACTTCAACTCTCCTTCACATTCCCATTCAGATATGTCCATACATGGCCTCCTCTACTGCCGTGATGAGGCCAAACTTCGGTTGGAGAAACAACACCTCATAGACCATCTGGGTAGTCTCCAGCCCCTTGGTATGAACATTGAATTCTCCAACTTCCGGTAATTCCCTCCCTCTCCCTTCCTCCATCCCACCTTCACTCTGTCTTCTCTTCTCGCTGCCTATCACCTCTCTCATGATTCTGCCTTCTTCTACTACCCATAGTGCTTTCCCCTTAGATTCCTTCTTCACCTTTCCTGTCTATCCCCTCCTTGCTTCCCCTCCCCCACCCCTTGATCTTTCCTCTGATTAATTGGTTTTTCACCTGGCACCTTCCCCCTCTCCCCACCTTCTTTATAGGGCCCCTGCCCCCTCCTCCTTTAGTCCTGACGAAGGGTCTCGGCCCGAAACGTTGACTGCTCCTTTCAATGGATGCTACCCAACCTGCTGAGTTCATCCAGCTTTTTTATACATCTTAATTTGACCACAGCATCTGCAGTGTACTTTGTGTTCTCTCTTGCTGCTTCCTCCTGTGCTGCTGCTCCCAGTCACTCTCTTGCTAGACTCTACATGACTTTTGAATAGTCTGCAGCCTTGACAAGAAGCTTCATGACATTTAAGAAGCAAAGAAATATTAGTGACATAATAAAATTTTTCCCACAGTATTCTTTACGCTCATTCGATCCAAAGACCCCTTCCAATATCATTGATAAAAGGCCACTTCCCATTGTATTCTGTCCATGGATAATGCATTAAGCTCAATGGGCCAACTAGCCTAATTCTGCTTTTATATCTTATGTACTGATTATGGATGGTGGTAAAGGACAAGGAGAATTATGCCACTGAGCTGAGCTAGCAGAGTAGTATTCATTCTGGTTAAATGTAGTGTTTCTTCATGTACCTGCCGCTATAGCCCTGTTAACTTTGAGAAACTTTGAGTTTTAATGCTGTTAAAGTACTTACGGGTTGTTTCGATTTTCAGAAGCTTTTTCAATAAATTGATAATAGCATTAATATATTCCATTCAGCATTTTTAGGATTTAGTAATATTGACAGCCAGTTAATTCAGGGAGTTAATGATTAGTCAGCTGTTAAATTTCTTTTATTTTCTGGGTAGGCCTTATTTTGACTTCCTGCACATGACTTCATTACATTGGACAAGGTCCCATTGCCATGTAGGGCCACCCTGACTCTCCACTGCAAGCTGCAGCTGCCAAATCACATAAAGTAAATTCCTGCATACTCTGGAAATCAGTGCTGTGCAGGACTGGTTAACAATCAAAAGCAACTTCTGGGTCAAATAAAGTTTGACTGAACTACATTTTAAACAATTAAAATTTACAAAGTGTTTTATTTACTGTTTGCTAAAGTGCAACACAAGGTTGACCTCAGACCAAACACTGGAGGAGTGAAAAGGTAAAAAGTTGGCACTTCTACTTCACACACTATTTTGGTGCCAGTGCCATCCTATTTTAAATCATACTTAGCATAATGGGGCATAAAAGAGTCAATATTTAATGATATTGTAGACGTGACTGATTTATTTAAGCGCTCTGTATTGGAATCAATTGAAAGTGGAAAGAGAATACAGATTGTGGAAAAAAGGATGTTAATACCATGGTTTTGTTCAGCTGAAGATATGATCAAAACCAGGTTCAGCAATTTTTTGTGAAGGTTTCTTGATGTGTCAGTCATCGAGAAATAATTTCAATCCAACAATTTTGATCAGTTTTGTATCTGAACCATCCTCTTTAAAAGAAGAGAAAGTTTTAATGTTGCTACCTGCACATGCTTCAATGGCTGTTCTCAGCTCCCTTTTGTCTTTTCTCAGTTGTGCTAGACGGGTGCGTAAGATTTCTTTCTGCTTTTTCAAATCTTCCTCCTTCGACTGCAATCTTTTTGCATCAGCCTCCACTCGATTTTTTCCATATTTATATTGATCAGCATCTGAAAGTTAATCTCATACCTTTTAATGCCTTTATATTAGATATATTCTACCAATTGACAGCAATTCAAATAACTTCCAACTATCCCTGCTGTAAAGGAATTATTGATTAAATCAGTTATTATACAAAACCACCAACCTATGATATATTTACCATATTCCATTAAAATAATCATTATTTAGTAAAGAAATGACTGCAATGGCAATTTGGATAGACAAAAACACATTTATTCAGAAACAGTATCACCAGTTTCTGCTAGATGTTATTATGATAAAACACAAAATGTAAAACACTCACTTGATGCAGTGCGTTTAACATTTGTGCTAGGGTTTGGTTTCTTCGCCTGGCTGCTTACACCCTTTGCTTTCACTGTTGTACCATTTACAACTGTTTGCGTTTTCTTCCCTTTGATCTAAGTGGGAAAATAAGCAGTCATTAGTAAGTATTGGTGAAACTCCTTAAGAACTATCTCAACATCAAATCTATTCAAAATTATCTGAGAAGCGCAACACCATACCAGTTGACCGTTAGCATTATAAAGTGAGTTAAGATGTTCATAAGTGAAATCAAGAACAGCAGAGTGTGAGTATAGTTGTATATTCGAAGTTCCAGTACTAGTCATCCTGAGAGGATGCGAGATGTGGCTGTGTGGAAAGGACGGAGGGAAGAGAGCAACTTGACTGACACGATCATTTAATTGGAAGGAAGGAAACTGCCCATTTATGGCTCTGGAATGGCCAATAACCTGTATGAATCTGATAAGAATGACATTATAAGTTTAAAATAAAGGTCCATTAATGTAAATAGATTCCGACATAAATGTTGAGGAGTAATTGTTGGACTGTGTATCATGGAAAGATACTTACAACACCGATCTTGAAATTGTCAGAGCAATTCTAAACCACTAACTTAGGGTTCTACTGATCTTTTCCACTCACTGAAGTAAATTTTGAATTACTGGTGCTTGGTGCTTGGTGCTTGGCAATATAGCAAAAATATATTATTATTGCAACAGTCGGGCCATCACTATATCCATAATAAACTGCCAACAGATGGCCAGACCTAGATCAGGTAGATCACCTTTTCAGCGTAGAAACAGGGTCCTCCTGAAGAAACCAACTACCTCTCCAAGAATCTGCCAGTGCACTAACTCAGCTTGCGATCTAGCTGAAGACACGTTCACACTGTTATTTATCTTGGAACAGATAGGAGAAAGAGAAGTGCTCTATTGAAAAACACTTTGTGGGACTAAGGAATTCCCACTGATGCTGCTCGACCAGCTGAGCTCCCCATGAGAGCCACAATACCATTCCTACTCAGCTAAGGCAAAGAAATCCAGCCTTGTGATATTTATGGTTTGAGGTTTTAGAAACTGTTCCAGGGAGTGAGAGAGACAAAACAGATGCCTGATCCAGAACACAAGAAAATCTGCCAATCCTGGAAATCCAAGCAACACACACCAAATGCTGGAAGAACTCAGCAGGTCAGGCAGCACCTATGGAAAGGAGCGAACAGTCGATGTTTTGGGCCAAGACCCTTCATCAGGACTGGAAAAGAAGAGAAGTCAGAGTAAGAAGGCGGAGGGAAGACGTGTGTTGCCATGATGCAGAATATGGATTCTATAAAGTACAGCAAATTGTGTTTAAAGAAATAGTGTTACAAATCATGATGTGTGAAAATGGGCACCACAACAGTACTTCTAAGTGGAGCTATTGGCTCACAGTGCCAGTGACCCAGGTTTGATCCAGACCTCTGATGTTGTCTGTGTGGAAATTGTATACTCTCTCTGAGACAGTGTGGGTTCCATCTTGATACTCCAGTTTCTCTCTATATCCCTGGTGGAAGGTTAACCACTATCCTAAATTGCATGAATGTAGGATTAGTGTAAAATGACTTACATTTCTAGGTTTCTAATTCAAAACTTCATATATTTAAAGGAAGGGGACACAATTCTTAACAATTTCTCTAGCATTAAATTATAAAATACATGCTATGCATTGGGGCACCATATAGAAATCCTCTTGCCTTCTCATGGTAGAAGATCCACATAATCATAGTAAAGCTAGCAAAAATATTCTTAATATATACCCAAGGTTTTGCAATTCTTGAAGTTATGATGGAGAAGCAGGAAAATCTTCTCTGCAATATGCCATCACCCTTTCAAATATAGTAACACAAAGTAATCGGATGAGAAATGCCTATTTAAAAAGTTGTTGATTAATATCTGCCCAAAAGACGGCCATGGTTTCTTTTTTAGAATGTTTTGACATAATGCTATAGAATGAGTAAATGTCATCATACAATTCGTGCACTACAGAAGTACCTGCGAAGCTGTCTTGACTGTTCCTTTTTCCGCAGTAGAGGTGTTAGTTTTATTAGTCATAGACCGCGTGGAAGACAGAGATGAAGAGACAAGAGTTTTGTTATTTTTAGAGGAGAGTTTCTCAGTGGAAAGTTTATTCTGGACCCCAATCGGCTGTGATTTGCGAGCAATTGGTTTTGGTGGTGGGACGTTGTCATACAGGTCAATGGTGTCACTGGAAACCTCCTCATACCAGAGGGTGTCAGTGTTACTGCTGAAAACTTCCTGTTCCTGCGATGCAATATGGAGCAAGCTTCAGATGTTAGAGGCAAAAACACGCAGGTAAATGCAGTGTTAAGTACAAGCTGGTGAAGCACATGCTGGAAATATATCCAAAAGCATCAAATGGCTCAAAGTTTCTGCATCGATTAGCATAATTTGTTATTCAGTGCATGAATCACAAGAAGTATTTTACCAAAATAAAATCTGGTCACAATTTCAGCTGTGCAATTAGTGTTGACATTAGGTGTGATGATCAGGAAAATTAGTTAGTGTAATCTTAAATAGCATTGATGGTATGAGATAATTTAGAACTATCACATTCAAAAGTCTTTTAACATACATAAACTTTGTTATTAGGGTAGCAATAGACACAAAAGACAAATACAGTACAGAACCTTCAGATGAAAATCCCCGTATTTTATGAACATGCCACCAAAGTCTAATTCTGAACGCGGCTGAACCATCTCTGGGAATTAATGAAGCAAACAAAAGGCAGATGAAGATGATTTTTTTTATCCATTCTGCTCTTCAAAGTACTCCATGACCGTTAGGTCATTTCAGACAGTTCACCGGAAATCATTGTATGACAAAGTTATATCAACGGAATAACTCAACTACACAGTCAGAACTATTTTATGTCCCCATTACTTTGCCTATCTTTGCAGGGCTTGGTCACAATACAGTGGTAGACTTGCTAGTCAGTACCTCACTATAATTAAGTTATTTAACCAACAATTCAGAAAATTTGCTAATTAATTAGCTTGCAATTCTAATTCACATGCTTTACTCTCTTAGGATGAGGGTATTATAATTAAGTCACACACAGCCAAACTATGTTTAAAAATAAGTCATACACTTTCCATTAGATATTTACATGCATTCTTCTTGATAGAAAGCAAATTCCAGTTGGCAATTGGTAGGATTACAAAGGAGTCGCTCTGAGGGCAGTAGGGGCCTGAAACTCACTGTCTGTAAGAATATGGTCAGCAAAAGCACTAGTCATTTGAGTAATTTATGTGTACTTGAAAACTGTCACCAGAGAATGACAGAACCCAGGGTGGAAGTCACTATTACATTCAGCAGTTCATTTTTGACTGATGCAGAATCGAAGACCTAGTGGTTTCCTTCGGGGTGCAAAATTTACCATGAAACTACTTATTTGATGCATTAGTTTTAGGGTCCACCACACATTGGGAAAATGAAAGTTCCCAAAAGGACAAATAAAAGTTGCATGCATCCACCTTTGTTACCTGAACACAAGAAATGAAAATATAGACACAATATTTCAGATTAGTTTCTTTGCACTGGCTGTTTAAAATATTTTTATAAGACTGTCAAAGATATGGCACTAATTTAAATGTCTTACTGTTCCATTTAGGCAAGGTACATCATCATAATGAAGAGAGATTCCACGCGGACATGCATATCCATTAGTGATGTTGCCACCATATCTGTTAGGTGATATTGAGCGTCTATGTAATAAACTGAAAATGTAAAAAGAAATTGGTGAAAGATTTGTGAGCTTTCAGTACTTTATACTTACTAAATCATAGAGTTGAAATCTATAGAAACCTCCATCACGGTAACAATCTGCCTCAAAGAGTGCCTGCTGCCTCTTTGAAAGAAACATCCAATTATTTTTACATTCTCTTCCTCTTTTGCTATGGCTAGAATTTTGTTACACATATCCAATCCCATTTTTCAAGCTGCCATTGAATCTGCAATGCGTTTCAAATTATAACACATTTGGGCATTAAAAAAGTTCTTATTTTCAATTCTTTTGCCAATAATCAAATTTTCCACATCTCCCACCAGTATATTGAAATGCCAGCTTACTTCGATGAGTAAGTATGCCTTAAATTCCTCTGAGAAGAGCAAGCCCCAGCTTCTGCAGTCTATCCCCATAATGAACAGCATTAAATGGAAAAAGCTACAAAACCTTTGTAACCTCGCTATCATTCTGAGTGTGAAAAAAAATGGATCAAAGCATCCAAGAAGTGCCAGTCACACTTCCAGCTCAAGTTGTGCTGGGGTTAGATCAGGCATGGGCAAACGCAGAACTTGATGAAATTATATTAATAAACCTTGTTAATGTTTTTTCCCCGCAATTCTGGCGTTTTCCCAATAGATGACACACTCTATATATATTGACCTTTGTTGAGGTGCAGCGTATTACTCCACATTTGCGCTTTACTCTTTGTTCGGCTCGACCTATTTGTGTGAACAGCCATTCAGCGTCATGAACATCAACAAAGCCAGCCACAGATCCAAGTTAACTGACCAACACCTCAGATCCATCCTGAGAATCGCAACAACAAAACTAAATCCCGACTTTGATGCGCTGGCTAAAAAGGGAGACCAACAACATTGTTCCCACTGAAATTAAAAATAAGTTTCTTCGTTGTGTTATGTAAAAAATGCATTTGAAAATATTTTTTTCAATAAGCCTTACATGTTACATGTCATTTCTGTTAAGTGATGGACATGAGTAGTGCGCAGGTGCACGTACGTTCTCAAAATAAAAAATGCGCTCCAGATCAAATAACGCGCTCCGCATACTGGCGCGCTGTCACTGTTCTGTCCTTGTGCTGGTCGTTGTTGAGTTTTGGCACAGGGGACAATTGAATAAGAAGGAGCAGGACAAGTAGACCTGCATCTCCTACCGTTTTTGAAATAAAGACAGTCAGGAGGAGTGTGATGATGATAATATCTTGAAGGATAACAGAATTTTCAGTGCTTTAAAATAATAACTGTTACTATTAAAAAAAGCTGTATTTTATTCATTTAATTTTCAGTGTTTTAAAAGTCATTTCAATAAATAGCTAAATACCATGGGACTTCAAAGACAGATATTTTGTTGTAATGCATTTGTTCATTTTCAATTGAAATTAAAGCACATGTTTTCTACATATCCCATGATATTTTATTTTCTCTTATGAGGTGTATTACCAAAACACTCCGTCCATCTGCTCCTGGTCCGGCCCCCTTGTCAAATTTTAGAACCCTTTGTGGCCCACAAGTCAAAAAGTTTGCCCACCCCTGGGTTAGATCTACTTAAAGTCTAGTCAGCCTAATCATTTGAATGGAAAGACTGAATGCCAGACAGAAATCCAAATGCAGTTTACACCTACGCAAAACACTGGCCAGACTCACCAGGTCCGGCCACATCGATGGAGGGAAATGGACATTAGATATTCTGGATTGAGATCTGGTCTCAACCTGAAATGTTAACGGTTAATCTCATTTTAACTTCCGAGTTCCTTCATCATCTTGTGTTTTGCACCAGGTTCCAGAATCTACATTTACATTCACATTTTTGATTTAATGGAAGTAATTTGAATGCCCTGAATTGCATTTGTTCTCCAGAGTTTTAAGTGTATTTTAAGTTTTAATAATTCAACAGGATATTATTATGATTAATTTTTAATATTCTTTAAACAATTACATAAATTCCAGAGATCTTCATGAACATGCAGTCTCTTTTGACAGTTTTGACAGCCTGTGAGGCAGGGAGATTAGCTTACAGTGCAGAAGGTTAATTCTGGGGAGGGAGCCTGTCTTTATGATTGTGAAGAGCTTTACAGAGCAGAAGGGGACATGGTAGTTCTGTACCGGATAAGACAGTGTTCACTGGGCATGTGAATGCAGAGCTTCGGCAGTTTTCCTTTTACTGTGAGATTGAGCCATAAATTAATTCATTATTTAGTCATTAAACATAAAGACCAATACATAGTTAACAAATAAAATAAAAATCTCCACAAGTTTACATATCGTTATTAGTTGTATTTTACCCAGAATGTTTTTCCTTTATAAATTTTTTACAGAAATCAATTATTTATGATCAAAATATTGCCTTACTTGAAGCATTGTTTTGCAGTCTGTATAACACTAGATGTTGTTTCTACATCAATGTAATCATAATGTAGGGCTGATGGATCTGTGGAAGAACCAGTTTCAGATAGTAAGATGCCAAGCCACCTTCCCAGTTCCTCTCCAGAGGAGGTCTGCAAAATTAAAATGGTGAAAATCGAGTGGTAATATATCAGACATAATCAATAAAAATAAATCCTTTTACGAGGGAAAAATGCATTTACAAAAACTTCCATTTTTGGGAAACTTTTTTCCCCTTTAAGTAATGCCTTAAGTGTAGAGCTCAGCTTTGAGGATGCGCATCCTCATTGATAAAGTATCTAAAGGAATAACTTTTAAAATATGATAGGAAAATATAATTGGCTTTGTTCCAGATATATGACACTTAGTTAATTGCTGGAGTAGCCCACATTGTAAAGTGTTTTAAGAATATGTCTGCAAGCAATTTACATTGGCTAATAAGGGAGATAAGGAAAATGAATGAGAAGTCGGATGCTGATGACAGATAGCAGTAGAGGAACTGAAAGGTGGATTGTGATGTGGGAGACTCTTGAGAACTTTGGAAAGGAGTAACCTTGGCAAGGATAATTAGGAAGAATCCTAAAACATTCTACAGGTATATTGGAAGAAGGAATAGGTCCCTCAGGGATCAAAGAGGTCATCTACACAGAGGTCAAAAATAAATACTTCCATTCGTTACTCACATAGAAGGACTGCAGGTTTGCAGAGGTATGAAAGGAATACACTGACATTCCACAGCACACCTATACCCTGAACAAAGAAGTGTCAAAAATTTTGATACAAATTAAGTTGGATAAATCCACGGGATCTGACTGGATCTATCCCAGCATGCTTGGAGACGCACAGGTAGAATTTTTTAGAGATGTAACGGAGATCTCTGCATCTTTGTTAGCCACGTGCGAGGCATCAGAAAACCGGAAGGTAAATAACATCGCTGCCTTGTTCAGTAGGTGTAAGGCTGGAAACAACAGGCTGGTGAGCCTTACAGTGTGGCAGAGAAGTTACTGCAGAAGATTCTGAGGGGCATAATACATTTCACATAAGGCAAAGAGGCTAATTAGGAGGAGTTAACAAGGTTTTGTTAGAGAGTATGAACTTATATTCTCTGCTGTATTGCTAGCCACTAGATCTTAACCATACCAGAACCATGCTAGTGAGTGGGACACCCTATTCATTGCTGAGATTATTTAGGGGGGGATGGATTGTGGAATTTCCCTCAACAGGGAAACCTTGGTTATTGAAGGATACTGAAGGCTTGATCACAAAAAAGAAGTGAGTACTTTACACATGCAAGGAAGCACTTTAAGGTTTACAGGAGAAATAGAAAAGAATTTAAGAAATGAGGAGGATAAAATGAAAACCACGTACTTTTTCTCTATTATTATGTTTTGCTTTGTACTGCTGCCACAAGTTAACGAATTTCATGACATATGGCAATGATTTTAAACCTGATTCTGATTGATATCCAGTAGTATTTCCATTTGATACATATTTGCAGTCTTTGGTCACAGCCACTGGGTGGCAGACCACAATAACAGGTCAGCTGGCTGCAGTTCAGCAAAGACAGTAAAGCAGTTCGACAAAACACATCCAAAAGCCCAACCAGATAATGAATGGACAAGATTTACATTTCATGATGTCATTCAAAAGGGAAATCAATACATGTGACATCAGCAATTCCTATGTTTAAAACATGCTTCATCCTCTACCTTTTTAAATTTTGGCATGCTATTCTAAAATATTAAAACAGCATACTTTTTCCTTTGTGTCAGTACAGATTCACAATGGAAATGGGCCACAGACCGAATGAATACATGATAATATTCCATTCAAATCCTTGTCCTTGATTAACTACTCTAATCTAATCTTGAATATTCATATCATTTATATTTCAAATATTAGCCCTTAGAAATGAAGTGTACAGCCTCATGGCTCTTCAAAAAATAATACAAATAGCTTACATTTAATCCATGCTTAAGTATCCCTGTTCTTGAGTGCTCACATTTCTATTTAGAAAATGTAAATCCTTGAAGATAGGCTTCTAAATTTGACCAATGCATCTAAAAATTTTCAATCTCAAATTCTGACTACCCGTTTTAGAAGCATTATCTTTATAAGAATTCTTGATGAATGGTAAAAACAAAATTAATATAGTAGCTTATTGTTACTGAGAGATTAATGGATATCATTTGGTATTGTCATAATGCTAAAAAGCCTTTTGTGATATCACATGCTCTCTGAACCAGGCAGCACCTGGTAAACATCTTCTGCACCCTCTCCAAAGCCTCAACATCCTTCCTATAGTGGGGCAACCAGAATTGTACGCAATACTCTAGATGTGGCCAAACCAGAGTTTTATGAAGTTGCAACATAACCTCCTGACTTTTGAACTCAGTGCCCCGACTAATAAAAGCAAGCATTCCATAAGCCTTCGTAGCCACCTGGTCTGTGTAGCTGTTTTTAAGGAGCTATGAACTAGAATCTCAAGATCTCTCCGCTGAGCAACTCTGTTGAGGATCTTGCCCTTAACTGTACTGTCTACCAAGGTGCAATACATCACAGTAATCTGAGGTAGACTCCATCTGCCATTTCCCTGCCCAAATATACAACTGATCCATATCACACTGTTTTCTTTGCCAGTCTTCTACACTATCCACAATTCCTCCAATCCTGTTATCATCCGCAAACTTACTAACCAACCCAATACATTTTCATCCAGGTCATTTATGTACATCACAAACAGCAGAAGTCCCTGTACCTGTGGAACATCACTAATTACAGACCTCCAGCTCGAATGTCCCTCCAACAGGAGAATACGGTTGCGAGAGTTCAATAAATCAGCAATGATGAAGCAGCAGTGCAGACTCAATAGGCTGAAAGGCCTATTTCTGCTCCTAGATTATGTCATCTTACATGCTGCAGTAAAAGATTTTTTTTATAAATAATTATTCAAAGCAGTCTGTTTTTTGAAAATGTCCAACTGAGCCAAAAGACCATTGTGGATAACATTTATAAAATGCTATCTTCATTGATGAAAACAACTCAAGGGTAAAGGGGGGAACATTTGCTTGGATGTGGAGAATGTGAGTGAGGTACTTGATGAGTACTTTGCTTCAGTATCTACCAAGGAAAAGGATATGGAGGCCTAGAAGATCAGAGGTGAGTGATTAAATACGTTAGGACATTTAGAGGTCAAGGGGGAGAAAGTGTTGGGCCTCTTAAGGAGTATTAAGGTGGATAAGTCCCCAGGGCCTGATGGGATTTACCCCAGGTTATTGAAGGAGGCAAGAGACGAGAATTCTGGGCCCTTGATCAATATCTCTGTGTCCTCTTTAGCCACAAGCGAGGTCCCAGAGGACTGGCTAGTGGCTAATGTATTTAAGAAGGGAACATCCTGGGAACTATAGCCCAGTGAGTCTTATGTCAGCTGTAGCGAAATTGTTGGAGAAAATTCTTAGGGTTAGAATTTGGAAACTCATGGCCTGATTAGGGAGAGCTAGCATGGCTTTGTGCATGGCAGGTTGTGCCTTACCAATTTGATTGAGTTTTTTGACAAGTTGCTGAGAGAGATGGATGAGGGTAAGACGGTTGATGTTGTTAACGTGGATTTTAGTAAGATGTTTGACAAAGTCCCTTATAGGAGGATAATCCAGAAGATTAAGATGCATTGGATGTGCAGCAAATTGGCTGTTTGGATTCAGAACTGGCCTTCACATAGAAAACAGAGGCTAGTGGTTGAAGGGACATTCAAGCTGGAGGTCTGTAATTAGTGGATTTCCGCAGGGACCTGTGCTGGGACCTCTGCAGTTTGTGATGTATACAAATTGCCTGGATGATAACGTAGATGGGTGGGTTTATAAATTTGCAGATGATACCAAGACTGGTTGAGTTGTAGGTAGTATAATACTTCTGCACCTGTTGTCTATTGTCTAAGACTGGCAAAGAATACGATATGATACAGACCAGTTGCAAATATGGGCAGAGAAAGGGCAGATGGAGTTAAACCCAGATAAATGTGAGGTGTTGCACCTTGGTAGGGAAAATGCAGGGTGACAGTACTGAGCAGAGAGATCTTGGGAACCAAGTCCATAGCTCCTTCAAAGTGGCTACACAGGTTGATAAGTTGGTTAAGAAAGCTTATGGAATGCTTGCTCTTATTAGTCGGGGCATTGAGTTCAAAAGTCAAGAGGTTATGTTGCAGCTTTATAAAACCCTGGTTTGGCCACATCGGGAGTATTGCACACAGTTCTGGTCGCCCCACTGTAGGGAGAATGTTGAGGCTTTGGAGAGGGTGCAGGAGAGGTCTACCAGGATGCTGCCTGGTTTAGAGGGCACATGCTATCACAAGAGGCTGGATAAACTTGTGTTGATTTCTCTGAAGTGGTGGAGGCTGAGGGGAGATCTGATGGAGGTTTATAAGATTATGAGCAACATAGATAGAGTGGACAGAGAGTATCTGTTATCCAGGGTTGACATGTCTGTTATTAGAGGGTATACATTGAAGGTGGGGGGAGGGTTCAAAGGAAAAGTGAGGGGCAAGAGGGGCAAGTTTTTTTACACACAGAGAGTGATGGATGCCTGGAATGCGTTGCCCAGTATGGTGGTAGAGGCAATTACACTAGAAGCTTTTGAGAGATGCTTGGATAGGCACGTGGATTTAAGAGAGATGTAGGGATATGGACATGGTGTAGGTATATAGTGAAGTAGTGTTTGGTTTAATTTGCCTTTTAGCTGATTTGGCACAACATTGTGGGCTGAATAGCCTATTCCTGTGCTGTGCTCTTCTATGTTCTATTACTATAAGTAAATAAATTTTATAATAGAAAGTGCCATTATTTATGCCTACCACTGCCAATCTGTGATTTATTTTCAAACATGTGCATTTAATTATTATGGCAAGCATCATCTTTGATCTGTGGTGTTGTGGCTATCTTTTGCACTATCCCACTGACTGTAAGTTTGATTAACTTCAATGGAAACAACCATTGGGAACAGAACTAGTAGTTGAAAGATTGTTGACTATTTAATGCAATCAACCAAAGACAAATTCCCATAATGTTTTATCTTTGTGAGAAACATATGACCCTTTACTGATGACTGTGTGTTACATAAACATTTCAAAGGTAAAAGCTGCAAAGCTGTTGACTAAATGTTGAAGCATAGTTAAAATAATTAGAGATAACTTCTACTTGTATTTACACAGAATATAAGGAGCTGATTCTGTCAAACATTATTCAACAATTTCAAATTACACAAAGGGCAATTCTCAGCAGAGCAAATAAATGCATATTCCTTCAAACATGGAGTCTCCTTCCCATTATCTTGCTGTGGTTAAATGACAAATGCTGAGTTGGATTTACCCTTTTTCCATTCAAACCAAAATAATATGGATTCAAAGAGGATTTCCCAGTAACTTTCTTATCCCTGTAACTGACCTCACACCACTCATTATCAATCCGGTTTTGAACAGAGTTCTTCAATTTAAAATTCATTCAGTAAGCTCTTCCTGTCACTCATACAGTAAAGCAATAAAGCTTAGCCTTTAGTTTACATTGATGTTTCTTGGTTCTTGCAGGAAGAATTCTGAAAGATTCATTCTCTGATATTTGAAGCTATCAATTTTAGTAATATCCAGAACTGCACCCTGATTGTTTTCTTTGATATATTTGTTATTTTCCCTTAAAAAGGGACAAAAATTCAACCACAAGAAAATTTAAAAAAATTAGAATTCTGAAATGAAAATAGAAAATGCCAGAAACCCCCAGCAGGTCAGGGAGTATTTGTGGAAAGAAAATGCTTAATGTTTCAGGTCAACGGTCCTTCATTAAATGACAGTACCATACCTCCAATACTGCAACTTCCTGCCCATTCCTGAGCAGGCGGAATGCCAACGGATGTTTGGAATCCAAGCCTGGAATGATTTCACATCCACGCAGTGGGATGGAAGCCATGTGAATTTTCAGGTCAGTTCTATCTTTGTGAAGGATCAGCTTGTTATCTTTCACTCTGCACCACCGCTCCCTCCAACGATTATTTGACAGTACATTCAGGTGGCCTTGACAGATCAGAACAAGAGAGAAAATATTAATTTTTATGCTTCTGATCTATACTGTAATCTATTACAAATGTGCTTTTCATCTGCACTCTATAAATCATTTGTTCATAATAAATACTCTTAAATCATTTTACAGGTATTTGGCCAAATCAAGTTGGTGTAGCCTTTGCTAATTTATCGACTCCTGTGAGCAATAATGCACCTTCATTTGGAGGTACAAAGGAAGATAGGACTACCTATTCAGCCATGAACTGTGATGGGGGTTGCATTTCTGCATGGATTCCGTGAGGATGTCAAGGGAAAAATCTCAGGATCACTTAAGTGTTATTGAAAAAGGGATTTAAAATGTGATCAACATATAATTTTCTTTGTGAAAATAAGTTTAAATATATAAACATATTAATATGCTGTTACAATCAACAAGGTCAGTGAGAAAAAGATACCACAAGTTGGGATGTCTTCCTCAGCAGAGGAGGTCTGTTCATCTGTTGATGGCTTCTTCTTCCCCAGACCAATAATTCTTGTAATTTTCTTTCCTGTGACCTTGCTCACAGCTCCTTTTGGTTCTGCCTTTGCATTTTTCTTCCCTTTACCTGCTTTGTAAAATAATTTCAGATTTACTCTTCAAAAAAAACCCAAGCCTCTGTACCTGGTTCACAGTCAAAGTCACATACTGTGCCAAAACTGCTGCCACAATCTAACATATGATTGGCATCCTGACCTCACAATACCTGTCACCAGTTCTGGTGAAAAGATACCACCTGATATGTTAACTAGGTTTCTCTCTTGTTGTATGGTGCTTGGCTTGTTGACTGTTTTTAAATCCCAGCATCTGTAGTACTTTGATTTTGGCACCCTTTAGTTGGGCATTTGCAATCTCCACCAGTCCCACTTGCAGTGCAAATATGGTTCCAAAATCTTTATCCAATCAGGGATATAATTTAGAGTTTGTGATTTTAATTAATTAACTTTGGTTTAGCTATCATTTATCATTACCTCCCAGTCTAAAATGAGCAGCATTTTCACTTCATTGTGCCCATCATATTCAATCTGCAAAGTTAAACATCTACAATGTTATAATTCTCTTAAACGTTGTAGGTTTGGCATCTGATTTGAAATAAAGTGTGCATGTCATCTTGTTTCATTCTCCACTTTGTAGTTGAATACTGCACTATTCCCAAGGCCACACTTATAGTTTTGTGGCTCAGTGAGTTCAAAGGAATTTAAGGCCTTTCTGTCACAGTCATCTCTTAAAGGACAGTGGTGCTTTTTAAATCATTAGGCCTCATGAGGCACATCACGATCTGCTTTCTAGAAGCATCTTGATTTCTTTTGACATGTTTTTCTTGTCAAAGACAATTCCCTCTGCCATCAGATGAACACTAACTCATTATTACTTTTTTGCATTACTTATTTAGTCATTTATAATAGATTTACGTCTTTGTACTATACAGCTGTCAAGGAACAAATTTCTTGTAATATAAGGCCGTGATAATAAACCTGATTCTGATACAACTGATCATAAGAAGCATTCAGAAACAGTTCAGAAGCTTCAAAACTTATTTTATATTATCAATATTTAAAGTTACAAAAAATACAACACAAGCTAAGATTAAGCAAAATACAAAGTTGCTATTATGTACTCAATCCACATCTACAACCTCCTTTAAATGGATGTGGGTCACATGTCATACAGAAATCAAATGCTCAGTGTACCTGACTGCTCAGTGTGGCTGTAGCAGCAGAGTGGAAGGTTTGACGCATCGGCTATATCCAACTGATATATCATTTTTCATTTCTGTACTGCAATGCATTGGTGTGGAAGACAGAGGAGTTGACCCATGAAAAATACCCTGCCCAAGGTTAGGATAAATGATAGGAACACTTTGGGCAATATCTTATTACACAGCTTTGTTAACACTCTTGTTCTGAAAGCTCAGATAGCTAATGAATGGAATCTGCTGCCATAAATAATAATGAAAATTATAACAAAATACACTTGTAAATTTTGATAAGTTAAACTTCAGTTTAGGAGTGCCTAGAATTACCACAATGTCATTTATTGTTCTCTTTGCCAACATAAAATTTCTTCAGCAAAACAAAATTGTCCTCATATAAAAACATTATTGTTGCTTCAGGCAATGTGTTCTGATTTATTTTAAGATTGAGCATCCAGGTGTTTAACCAATGGGATGCAACCACATTTACTGTCCTAATGTGAAAAGATCAAATAATCCTCAAAACTGAAAGGTCTACTTCAACGTGACTGTGTCTAAAATGTAAAAAGGGAGATGGCAGAGTTCTGAGGTACAGAGGCAATTTGATAAAGCAAGAAAACTGAAATCGGACAGAAGCACGAAGGAATAGAAGGAAGGCAAGAAATAACTCAAGCAGGAGCTTGAAGAGCCACAAGTGTCTGTGAAATGTCATTGGCAAGCAGAATTAAGAAAAATCTATTCAAACCATGTTCATTCCATATATGCAAGATTAAGGAAAAGAGTCTTTGAAGATCGCAACCTGCAGGTCCAAACAAAATTTCAGGTCTATGGATCATCTGCCCTTCCTACAATACTACATGAAGCTGAATCATCAGTAGATGCCTGAAAGCCCTGGCCTGCAATTTTCAGTCTATTCTCTCTCCTTTCTAACCAATGGTAGCAACTTGTCCATTGCAGTTCCCTGATACCAGGGCGGCAGCTGAACAGGATTAGAGAAAGATGGTCGGAACCTCAACAACTTGCTCTGGTTTCTTTTAAAACCCTGGGATATATTTTATCAAGGCCTGGTTATCAATATAGTTCCAAAGATCACAAACAAGAGAAAACCTGCAGATGCTGCAGATCAAAATAACACACACAAGATGCTCGAGGACTCAGCAGGTCAGGCAGCATCTATGGGGAACAGTAAACAATTGAGGTTTCGGGCCAAGACTCTTCATCAGGACACTTCTAATGATGTCAGCCAACATAATACATCCTCTGTCCCTTTTTCTCAGATCTTATATTTTATATTCTTCTTTCTTAATGTATCTCCGTTTTATCATGAACACTGATTTAAGATATTCACTCAGAATCATACCACCTCTTTTCTTGTTACCGTTTATCTCTTATAGCCCTTACTTCTAGCTTCTTTGTAATCCAGTATTTGTAAAATATTATTGTGCTTGTCCTGTCGAAGGGTCTCAGTTGGAAAAGTACTTTTTTCCCCAAAGATGCTGCCTGGCCTGCTGAGTTCCTCCAGCACTTTGTGTGTGTTTTTTGTGCTTTTCCTTGTTTTTACCTGCCAGTGTTTTCCTCTTACATCTTCTATGTCTTAATTTCCCACTTCTTTCACCACACAAATATTCTTATACTCCGAGGAATACCCCAGTGTTAAGTTCTCAGTATTTCTCATGAATCAACAACTTTTCCTTTTAGTCTCTTCCTACTCTGTATGTTCTTAATCATTAGGATAAATGGAAGGGTGATGGTGTTTTCACATCTACTTCATCTTGGAGCATACTTGGCCTGTGCATTTACTGTCCCTTCTATGAATGTTTCCCATTGTTCATAAATTCCATAATTCCATTTCAAGGACACAGAAGTCCCTTCAGCCACTGTCCATGCAACACTCTCAACAACCCGATTTAATCCCATTTTCCCAATTATTTTCACTGTAATCCAAAACTTCTGGGGTAACAAATGGGGAAATAAAGGGCAAGAGAAAATAATTTATGAGAAGCAACATTAAATAATAATATAATTTTCCTCCGCATCCTCCAGGAATAACAAATATAAAAGTTAAGTGCCCTAACATGAGGGATACCAAAGCCTCGGGTGAGAACTGGACATAGTGCACTTAATTTCCGTACTGAAGATAGTCTTCAAGCCG
The DNA here is from genome assembly GCF_030144855.1 of Hypanus sabinus. Lineage (NCBI taxonomy): Eukaryota > Metazoa > Chordata > Chondrichthyes > Myliobatiformes > Dasyatidae > Hypanus > Hypanus sabinus. The sequence continues at coordinate 97,208,954 of NC_082708.1, read as the reverse complement.
TCACTGGTCACTATGGATTCCAAGACATGTGGTGTTCACTTTGTATGAAAATATAGACCTGAAGCTCCACGATGAGCAAGATGACGCAAAAGTTAAGATAGCACAACTTTCACTGGATTGCTAAGTAATCTGAGCTATTGATAATGAAATCAAAGCAAATGCATGATGAAGGATTACAAATGAGCTTCAGCAGAGTGAGCCTCTGAACTCTTTTCCCTGTAAACTGATGAAGTCTATTGCACTGACAATCACAAGGTCACAGATTGGTCATAGTACAAAGACGGAGGCCATTCGGTCCACCAGGACCTACCCAGCTCCATGCACGAATAATCCAGCTAGTACTACTTTCCTTTTTCTTCCCATAGCCTCGCAATCTATATTCTTTCAACTAAATGTCCAGCTCCAGTTTACATACTATAATTGAATCTGCTTCCTTTGTTACCCCTGGTAATGGATTCAGAATTAACCACTGGCAAATATCCTGGTCGTCACATTTACAATATTCAATAGGTTTCCCCCTTGTTCTTTCAACTCCAATGAGTACAAGCCCAGAGCCATCAAACACTTCTTATACTTTAATTCTTTCATTCTCGTCAACCTACACTGGACAGTTTCCAATGCCAGCACATTCTTGCTTCGATAAGGGGCCAAAAACTGCTCACAATACTCCAAGTACAGTCTGACCAGTGCCCTATACAGCTTCAGCATTATATTCTCGCTTTTATATTCTAGTCCTCCCAAAATGAATGCTAATATTGCATTTGTCTTCTTTACCAATGACTCAACCTGCAAGTTAACCTTCAGGGAATCCTACACAAGGGCTTCTTAAAGTCCCTTTGCACTTCTGTTTTCTGAATTTTCTCCCTGTTTAGAAAATAGTCTACGCTTTTATTCTTTCTACCAAAGTACATGAACATACACTTCCCTACAATGTATTTCATCTCCCGCTTCTTTACCATTCTCCTAATCTGTCTAGGTCAAGTTGCAAGCTCACTGATCTTCAACCGTAAGACCATAAGATATAGGAGCAGAAGTAGGCCATTTGGCCCATGGAGTCTGCTCCGCTGTTCAATCATGGGCTGATCCAATTCTTCCAGTCATCCCCACTCCCCTGCCTTCTCCCCATGCCCTGGCTAATCAAGAATCTATCTATCTCTGCCTTAAATACACCTGATAACTTGGCCTCCACAGCTGCTCGTGGAAACAAATTCCACAGATTTACCACCCTCTGACTAAAGTAATTTTTCTGTTCTAAATGTCCTGCGGTCCTGAACTCATGCCCACTTGTCCTAGACTCCACTACCATGGGGAATAACTTTGCCATATCTAATCTGTTCAGGCCTTTTAACATTCAAAATGTTCCTAGGAGATTCCCTGTCATTCTCCTGAACTTCAGGGAACACAGCTCAAGAGCTGCCAAATGTTCCGCATATGGTAACCTTTCATTCTTGGAATCATTCTCATGCATCTTCTCTGAGCCCTCTCAGTATATCTGTCAGTATATCCTTTCTAAAATAAGGAGCCCAAAACTTCACACAATACTCCAAGCGTGGTTTCACGAGTACCTTAAGGAGTCTCAACATCACAACCCGGCTCTTATATTCTATACCTCTAGAAATGAATACCAACATTGCATTCACCTTCTTCATCACCGACTCAACCTGGAGGTTAACCTTTAAGGTATCCTGCACAAGGACTCCCAAGTCACTTTGCATCCCTGCATTTTGAATTCTCTCCCTATCTAAGTAATAGTCTGCCCATTTATTTCTTCCACCAAAGTGCATGACCATACACATTCCAACATTGTATTTCATGCGGGACCCTACCTGTCCCACCAACTATTGTTGTATAGTTTGCAAAACTGGATTAAAACCACCAATTCCATCATCCAAATCATTGACATATAACATGAAAAGAAGCAGTCCCAACACCAACCTCTGTGGGACATGACTAGTCACCAGCAGCCACTCTTTCTCACTCTCTGCCTCCTGCCATCTTCTATCCATGTTAATATCTTTTTTGTAATGCTATGGGCCCTTATCATGTAAAGCAACCTCATGTATGGCACCTTGTTAAAGTTCTACTGAAAATCCAAGTAAACAACATCCACCGACTCTCCTTTGTCTATCCTGCCTGCTAATTCCTCAAAGAATTATAACGTATTTGTCAGGCAAGACTTCCCATGCCACGGTAGCGTAGCAGTTTGTGTGACGCTATTACAGCTTGGGGCGTCAGATTTCGGAGTTCAATTCTGATGTCATCTCTGAGGAGTCTATATGTCCTTCCAATGGAATGTATGAGTTTCCTCCAGATGCTCCAGTTCCTTACATAGTCCAAAGACATACCGGTTAGTAGGTTAATTGGCCCTTCTCAACTTTTCTGTCCTATAGAACCATTCCAGAATCTAGTGATTCTTGAAGATCATTACTAATCCCTCCACAATCTCTTCAGCTACCTCTTTCAGAACGCTGGGATCTTAGTAATACTTAACAATACTTATTCAGCTCATCTGGGATTTCTTTGTCCCCCAAACTACCTCTCCAGCATCATTTCCAGTGGTCCAATATTCACTCTAACCTCTTTTTTACTCTTTATATATCTGAAAAAAAAAACTTCTGGTATCCTCTTTTATATTATTGGTGAGCTTACCTACATATTTCATCTTTTCCCTCATGTTTTTTTTAAGTTGCCTTCTGTTGGTTTTTAAAAGCTTCCCAATCCTCTAACACCCCACTAATTTCTGCTATATTATATGCTGTTATGTACCCCTAGGGTTCTATCACTTTAAAATGTCGGGAGAATGAGACTGGCTTTTGGACACTGAGTTGTTACAGAGAGAGAGAGAGAGAGAGAGAGAAACAAAGCCTGCCTTGAGATGGTATTTATACAAACTCTAAAGCTTGTTTTGTACAAGGACACTGCCTGCCTGTGAGATCTTACAGAGAGAGACAACAAGCAGCTTGTGGGTCACCATGGTGACCAAGGGCAGCATTATTTGATGGACAGCTGGCATTCAGCATGCTTGGATAAATACAAGGTCAGCTGGTTGTTAGACAGACACACATGGTTTCGGACACTGGATGAGTTGTGTTGTGCCCACAGAAAGGTGGGTTTTGGAGGATTGATTGGGAGAATCGATCAGTTGCTCTCGCAGTGGGAAAAGATGTGACCGGTGAGAAGTTATCAGTGTGTCCAACCCTTGCCTGAGTTGATAACTTCACCACAGAAGACAGTCCCCTTCTTGTGGTCACATTCGGTGACTTTGAAGGAAGAGAAGAGGGGAGAGGAAGGTTTGAAACAGAAGAAACCTAGTGACAAAGAGGCCACTGTTTGGACTCTCTCCTCGGTAGCCCGTAAGGGTGAGTTTGAGTTCCATTTGAAAACGAAGCGGTGACTGTCATGTAGTTAATCCACAGGAGTGGGTTCTGTGGTGAGGGGGAAACCTTTGTGATTACCACTTGTGTGATACCCTTGTTTGGGTGTGGAAGAAAGGCACCCCTGTGGCAAATCACTGTAGGAGGTATTTTGTATGTTATGAAACTGGATAAGTGGCTATCACAGTTGTGTGTTTGAGGTAACCTTGTGTGGAATCTACCTGTGTGTGATAATCCTGGTCTGGGTTGGTAGTTTTACCACGTGAAGACGGCACCTCAGTGACAGGCTATTGCTGGTGATAATCCATGCATGTATTCTGTTTGAGTATCCTGTGGCCACCACTTTGAGATGTCCCATAACGGAATTCGGGTGTGGTACCACTTGTGTAGGAAGGATATTCGTTGAAGATCACTGTCGGTAAAACTTTGTGTGTGGAGTGGAATGACTTCGGAGATAAAACCTATTGCTATTGTTATGTTGGAATATTGACGTAATTGCCTTCTCACAATATACGCATTTCGATTACAAATCTCTCTCTCTTACTAACAACAGCAACCTCGTGCATTGACCTGACCTTTCTCACATACCATCGTAAGACTGTGTCTTTTCACCACCTGAGCTGGAAGAAGTTTGGGGGAACTTTATTTACTCACTTAAAATTGCATATACTCTGCTAACCTGTTTGTCTTATCTTGTTTTATATTACTTTATCACGTAGTTACTAATAAAATAGCTTATATCTGAAGACTCAGACTCCAAGTGTGTCCATTTCTGCTGGTCCTTTTCGACCCATTACGGGGTACATAACAATGCCCTCTCTTTTGCTTTAACTTACTTGGTCAGCTACAGTTGCCTTTTCCTCCCTTTAGAATACACCTTCATCTTTGAGGTGTATCTATCTTCTGCCTTCCAAATTGCCCCAGAAACTCCAGCTATTGCTGTTCTGCCATCATCCCTGCTAGTGTCTCCTTCCAATAAACTTTAGCCAGTTCCCTTCTCTTGCCTCTGAACTTCCCTTTACTCCACTTAATACAGATACATCTGACTTTATCTTGCCCCTCTCAAACTGCAGGGTGAATCTATCATATTATGATTACTGCCTCCGAAGGGGTTCTTTTACCTTAAACTCCCTAATCTAATTTGGTTCATAGAAACATAGAAAACCTACAGAACAATACAGGCCTTTTGGCTCATAAAGTTGTGCCGAACATGTCCCTACCTTAGAAATTACTAGGCATACCCATTGCCCTCTATTTTTCTAAGCTCCATGGACTGACCTAAAAGTCCCTTAAAAGACCTTATCGTATCCACCTCCACCACCGTTGCCAGCAACCCATTCCACACACTCACCACTCTGAGTAAAAAACTTACCCCTGACATCTCCTCTGTACCTACTCCCCAGCACCTTAAACCTGCGTCCTCTTGTGGCAACCATTTCAGCCCTGGGAAAAAGCCTCTGACTATCCACATGATCAATGCCTCTCATCATCTTATACACCTCTATCAGGTCACCTCTCATCCTCCGTCACTCCAAGGAGAAAAGGCCGAGTTCACTCAACCTGTATTCATAAGGCATGCTCCCCAATCCAGGCAACATCCTTGTAAATCTTCTCTGCATCCTTTCTATGGTTTCCACATCCTTCTTGTAGTGAGGTGACCAGAACTGAGCACAGTACTCCAAGTGGGGTCTGACCACGGTCCTATATACGCTGCAACATTACCTCTCAGCTCCTAAATTCATTTCCACAATTTAATGAAGGCCAATACACAGTATGCCTTCTTAACCAGAGTCAACCTGCACAGCTGCTTTGAGCATCCTATGGACTTGGACCCCAAGATCCCTCTGATCCTCCACACTGCCAAGAGTCTTGCCATTAATACTATATTCTGCCATCATATTTGACCTACCAAAATGAACCACTTTACACGTATCTGGGTTGAACTCCATCTGCCACTTCTCAGCCCAGTTTTGCATCCTATCAATGTCCCGTTGTAACTTCTGACAGCCCTCCACACTATCCACAACACACCAACCTTTGTGTCATCAGCAAACTTACTAACCCATTCCTCCACTTCCTCATCCAGGTCATTTGTAAAAATCATGAAGAGTAAGGGTCCTAGAACAGATCCCTGAGGCACCCCACTGGTGACTGATCCCCATGCAGAACATGACCCATCTACAATCACTCTTTGCCTTCTGTGGGCAAGCCAGTTCTGGATCCACAAAGCAATGTCCCCTTGGATCCCATGCCTCCTTACTTTCTCAATAAGCCTTGCATGGGGTACCTTATCAAATGCCTTGCTGAAATCCATATACACTACATTTACTGCTCTTCCTTCATCAATGTGTTTAGTCACATCCTCAAAAAATTCAATCAGGCTCTTAAGGCATGACCTACTCCTAACAAAGCCATGCTGACTACTTCTAATCATATTGTACTTCTCCAAACGTACATAAATCCTGCCTCTCGGGATCTTCTCCATCAACTTACCAACCACTGAAGTAAGACTCAGGCTACATCCACACTACACCGGATAAGTCCGTAACCGAAGCTCTTCCTCTTCGTTTTTACCCTCTGTCCACACTAAAATGGCGTTTTTGTTCCCCGAAACCGGAGCTTTTTAGAAACGCTTTCCAGGGCATGTAATTTTGAAAATGCTGGATTGGCTGGAGCAGCGTGAACAGGGTATCCAGAGAAATCTGAAAACGCTGTCAGATGGCAGCACGCCATTTCATTGTTTTCTTGAACACAACCTAACAATTTCAGAACAGACGGCAACAAGACTGAAGCCAGAAAAGTTAGAAATATACTCACCAAATACTTTGACTCATAACTTACTGAATAAATAAGTATACTCACTGTACCCTGTTTTCTGTCCTTGCTCATATAAAGGTGGTTTACCTATTTATGCAAGTACTTCTCTGACAATAGATGTGTAACAGCCTAATGCATAGGTGTCAAACTCAAGGCCCGTGGGCCATATCCGGCCCGGCGTACAATTATATCCAGCCCGCTAGATCATTTTAGATAGATCTATTATTTTAATTATTAATGGCCCGGTGATATGAAGCCTATGATTGTAAGTTAATACCAATCATAAAAATAATGCTTGCTCAGCAGTCTTCTTCATAAAAAACGGAATATGTGAAGTGAAACACTTTGTAGTTATAGCAGAGACTGAGACACATGAGAGCAGGCTGAAAAAACAGAGGCAATGAAAGCTGCGTTCGCATGCGCCCGACCGATCCGGCCCGCATGAAGCTGCATTTTGCCCAATCCGGCCCGTGACCTAAAATGAGTTTGACACCCCTGGCCTAATGTAACATAGTATGGAAATACAAGATAATACTGATGCAGACATGTTTTACACATTTAACAAGATGCTTTATTAATGCAACAGAGTTAGTCAGTTTTTCAATGTTCATCGTACTCTCTGTGAACTCCCTGTCGATTGCATCCATACACTTCAGTATTAGTTTTTTTTAGTTTTAAGTTCTCCTGCACGAGAACCAACTGCTGCCCATTGTTTAAGTTTATCTAGTCTGTAAATGAACAAACAGCGAGATTCGACACCAAACATGGAGCTTGTTTTTCGTAGATGTATCCTGCGCATGCACAGTAGGAGGAGATTCGCCAAAAAATCCATTTCAATGTGGACAGAGATATTTTTAAATGCGCATAGTGTGGATGCCTATCGTTTTTACACGAAATTGGCGTTTTCAAAATTATCCGGTCTAGTGTGGATGTAGTCTCACTGGTCTATAATTTCCTGGGCTATCTCTATTTCCTTCCTTGAATAAAGGAACAACATCCGCAACCCTCCAGTCCTCTGGAACCTCTCATTACACAACAGCCAATCCAGAGCTACTGTTTGTTTACTGCACTCATCTCAAGCTGCTCTAAGAAGGCATCTGATAGGCGTTCTATAAATTCTCTTTCTTGGATCCAGCACCAAGCTGATTTTCCCAAAGCACCTGCACATTGAAATCAACCATGACTATCACAACGTTGCCCTTACTGCACACCTTTTCTATCTCCTAATGTAATTTATATCCCACATCCTGGCTACCATTCGGAGGCCAGTATATAACATCCATCAGGGTTTTTTTTTTACTCTTGCAGTTTCTACCCAGAAGGATTCTTCCAATCCTATGTTACTTCTTTCTAAGGATTTTATTTCATCTTTTAAACAGAGCCACCTCACCCCCTCTGCCTACCTGGCTGTACTTTCAATACAAGGTGAACCCTTGGATGTTAAGCTCCCAGCTATGATCTTCTTCCATCCACGACTCAGTGATGTCCACATCATACCTGCCAATCTCTAACTGTGTTACAAGATCATCTACCTTTATTCATATACTGCATGGATTCAAATATAACATTGTCAGTCCTGAATTTATTGCCCTTTTCTATTTTTCTCCTTGTTATACCTCACCTCATTCTACTGACTGCAAGTTTACCCTATCATCTGGCTGAACTTCCCCACAGTCTCACTACACACTGCACCTAGTTGTACAGCAACCACCCCATCCTCAGCCCTAAATGTCCGGTTCCCATTCCCCTGCCAAATTAGTTTAAACCCTCCCCAGCAGCTCTCACATATCTATCAGCAGGTTCCTCTCAGGTTCAGGTACAACCTGTCCTTTTTTGTTCAGGCCACACCTACCCTTCAACAGATCCTATTGATCCAGAAACCGGAAACCCTGCCTGCTGCACATGCCACTCATTCATCCGTACTATCATCCTATTCCTGCCCTGACTAGCACATGGACTGGAAGTAATCCAGAAACTGCTCTTCACCCCTAACTCCCTATATTCACTGTACAGCACCTCGTCCTCCTTTCTAACAAATCACTGGGGCCAATGGCCACCACGGCTTTTGCTGCTCACCCTCCCTCTTACCAGAGCCGCTCTGAGATATTCTTGACCCTTGAACCTGGAAGGGAACACACCATCCTGGCTATAGAATCTGCTCAGCATCCCTCTAACATCTGCCTGACTTTACTCTTCCCTGCTGAGCCTCAGAGCTGGTCACAGTGCCACTGGCCTGGCCGCTGCTGCTATGCCCTGATAGGTCATACACCCCAGCAATACCCAAAGGTTTATACTTGTTGCTGAAGGGAATAGCCATAGCCCTACTATCTGAAACCAGCACTCTGTGTGTGATCATCTGAGTAGAAGTTCCATCTGAGGTTTTCAGCTTCCTGAATGGTCCTGAGTGCATCCAGCTCCTCTTCCAGTTTCTAGACCTTGTCAGTCTGGAGCTGAAGTTGCATGCACTTCCTGCAGTTATAGTAATCAGGGAGACCATTAGGTACCCTGAAATCCCACATCTCACAAGAGGTGCATTCCACTGCCTGAACTACTATCCTGCCTACATTTGCTAAGCCTCTAATTTCTCAAACTTAAGCTCTAGACTGTGTATCTTCTCATCCAGCCTGTTGAGTCAAAGCCTGACCACTCTAACACTCGCCCACTCCAACAATGGCCACTCTGCTTTCACCAAGTGCCTAAAAGATTGTGAAGACTGCAGCCCACCGAAAAGTTCCAAAAGGCCCCGTTCTTTTTAAACCTGGCATAGCCTCACTAACGAATCCCCTCTCATGATGACTGCAGATTGTTGAAATGTTTCAAAAAGCCCCAAGTTCTTTTTATACCTTGCACAGTCTCACCAACGAATGCCCTTTCATGATGATTGCAGACTGGTGAAAAGTTCCAAAAGGCTGTAAGCTCTTTTTAAACCCAGCATAGCCTCATCAGCGAATGACCTCTTGTGATGATTGCAGCCTGCCAATTGTTCTTAATGGGCTCCTACATCTTCCCAACCACTGAAGTCAGGCTAACTGGCCCATAACTTCCTGTCTTTTGTCTTCCTCCCTTTTGAAACAGTGAGTGACATTTGCAATTTCCCAGTCTTCCGGAATCTTATTTTAACATGAAACATCATATGTGCTTTTGAGTCAGCCAAACTATCCAAAAAATTTTAAAAATATATAATTATTCTTTTCATGACAAGTGGAAAATAAATCACATGACAAAATATTAGGAAGTGTTTTCTTATTTGACAGAAATGATAATGATTGCTCACTGAATGTTTGGCAAATGATTTATGCAATAGAATTATTTCACTTAAAATGAAGGAATAAAATAATTAAAATTCTATCTAGTTTAAGAGGTAAAAGTTGCATGACAGATTCACAATGCTTTTGACAATGTTTTGAAAACTGTAGGTAGTTTTGGACTCACCCTGATCTTTACCATCTGTTATTCCAAAATGAGTCCCATTCTCCAAGTGCCCTTCACCATCTGAATTTGGCTTCTCTGAAGATAACTTCTGGGAAGAGGAAATCAGATACAGTCAATCTTGCATATTGGTGCTGATTCAACACACTCACCACAGTTTCCTCCAGTAAAGACAACAGGGATGAGTCCCTCCTGTAGCATTGAAAGCAAACACAGAAAGATCTCAGTGTATTGGTATCTCTAATAAAATCCTTGAAAGATGTTCAAAAGAAAAATGTCAATAAACCAGCTTCATTAGACTATACTGCTTCCATGAATTAGTTGACACTAAGAAGAATCACTTCCAAATAATCTTATGAAATAATCCAGAGACAGAGACAGGGTGAGATTTCCCAAAACTAGAAATTCTAATTTCTCCAGTTCAGCAAGGCCTGACACAGGCTATAGGGACTGGCTATAGGGAGTGATGCATCCAAAGGAAATGGACACAGTATTAAAGATAAAAGATTAGCTTTATTTATTAAAAGTATATCCAAACATCAAAACATACAGTGAAATGCATTGTCTATGTCAAATCAAATGAGCAAGCATTGTACTGGGCGGCCTACGCAGCAAGCGCACAGTTCACTAACCGAATGCTTGAATGTGGGAGGAAACCCAGGTGGTCACAAGAAGATTGTACAAACTCCTTAAAGACAGCAGCAGGGATCAAACCTCAGTCACTGATCTGCTAATCACTACACTTACAGCACCAGGAAGGAGTCCAGAAAAATAGACAGGCTGAAGCACCAGATTTATCTATAAACAATCTGCTGAACAATCTTCTATAGTGATATCAATGATAGATGATTCATCTGTCACAGAAGTTGTTCAAAGTTCAATTTATTATCGAAGTACATATATGTCATCATATACAACCCAGAGATTCATTTTCTTGTATTCATTCACAATAAGTACAAAAAAACCACAATAGAATCAATGAAAAACAGCACACGACAAGACAGGCAAATGTGCAGAAGACAGCAAACAGTGCAACTACAAAAAAGCAATAGTAATAGTAATAATAATAATAATAATAGTAAATAAGCAATAAATATCAAGAACGTGAGCTGTAAAGTCCTAAAAATGTGGCCATAGTTTGTAGAACTAGTTCAGCGTCGAGCTAAGTGAAGTTATCCCCTCTGGTTCAAGAGCCTAATGGTTGAGGGGTAATAACTGTTCCTGAACCTGATGGGGTGGGAACTCCTTCCTGATGGCACCAGTGAGAGGAATGCATGGCCTGGATGGAGCGAACATGAGAACTCCTGCTTAGAATCCCATGTCCTTTGAATTCAGTTTGGGCAATTTGTCACAAACTGATGAGAAAAGTCCAGAGGAAGACTAACATCTAACATGGTTGGATTCAGTCTTATGTGCCTCCGAATGCCCTGTTACATGATTTAAGATGCAGTGCAACAGAAGTATAGTGGTTTATCAGTTCCCTGGTGCCCAGTTTACCAATAGTAAACCAGTTTTGTGGTTTATCAGTTCCCTGGTGCCCAGTTTACCAATAGTAAACCAGTTTTGTGGTTTATCAGTTCCCTAGTGCCCAGTTTACCAATAGTAAACCAGTTTTGTGGTTTATCAGTTCACTGGTGCCCAGTTTACCAATAGTAAACCAGTTTTGTGGTTTATCAGTTCCCTGGTGCCCAGTTTACCAATAGTAAACTGGTTTTGTGGTTTATCAGTTCCCTGGTGCCCAGTTTACCAATAGTAAACTGGTTTTGTGGTTTATCAGTTCCCTGCTGCCCAGTTTACCAATTGTGGTTTTGTGGTTTATCAGTTTTCTGGGCCTCAAGGTGCCCAGGTCATATCTTCTCATAATGTTATGCCAGTAGAAAGAGCATAAATTAAAAATAAGGTAGAGTAAGAATGTAATGTTCTTTATGACTATTGTGGAATACTATGTTACTTGAAACAACCTTCAGTAATCGTCATTGTTTAATGAGGTTTTCTTTCCCTGCTGAAGTAAAGATCAATTATTTGTCAGCAGCTCCACAGGTGTTGTCAGCCCTTTGATGTGAGCTATGCTTCATGTGTAATATGGAAATGAGAGTGTCAAAGGTCTTTAACGTTATACTGCCAGACCCAACTACATCTTCAATAAATTCACTTTCTATTTGGGATTAAGGGTAAGCCTAATCACGGGACAATTTACAATGACCAATTAACCTACTAAGTGGTATGTCTTTGGATTGTGGGAAGAAATCGGAACGGCAGGAGAAAATGCACGCATTCCACAAGGAGGACAAACAGACTCCTTACAGAGGATGCTGAAATTGCACTCCAAGCTCTGATGCCCGAGCTGCAATGGCCTGCGCTAACCGCTACGCTACTGTGGCACCCTACAGTTTCCCTATTCTATACAATTCCAGTTTAAGGTGCTGCTACTGAAGGCCAGAGACAGCTTACTGGTAGTTCGAAAGGCAAGAAGTTCCAGTCAAGATGGTGGCGGTGAACATCGATTTCTCAGGCAAGCTTCCAGATAGCAATCTACTTAACTATTTCACTTTCTCTACGCTTTCAGCGTGTTCTTTTTAATATACACAAAGTGCTGGAGGAACTTAGCAGGCCAGGCAGCATCTATAGAAAAGAATAAACAGTTGACATTTCAGACCGAGACCCTTCATCAGTACTAGAGAAAAGAGATGAGAAGTCAGAGTAAGAAGATGGGGGGTGGGGAAGAGGAGGAAGAAGTACTTCAACCATGTGCTCACCAGGATATCACCTTGTTCTTCTTCCTCCCCTCCCCTCCCCTTACTGTGGTCTTTTCCACAAGGCAGCTCAAGCTCTCGGTCCTCATTAGAACCCGGTCTTTGGTCTTCTCCACAAGGTCATGACTGATTCCATTTCGAAGCATCAAAGAAGATTGAGGTATCAAGGCGAATGTGGAGGAGGTCAGCGGTCATTCTCAACAGAAGCCACGGGGGAGACAGAAATTGGTAGCCAGGTCGATAGAGTTCGGACCTGGTGTGGTGATTGCTCTTCATGGAAGGACTGAGTTTGTGCAGCCACTCTCCTCGAAGGTTGATGGGAGGATGTATTCAATATTCTGAGATTTATGTGATTATTGGACTGTAGTTTATATTGCTATCCTTCAGTTTTGGTGTTTTCTTTCTAGTTGCTGATTGGTGTGTGGGTGATCTGTTGCTTTTTCTGTGTGAAAGGGAGGAGTTGGGATTTGCTGCAAGGGAGGAGGTGGGGAGTTCTGTTTCTTTCATTTTTTGTGCCAGAGGTGAGTGGGGGGGGGGGGAAGAGTTGATGTCACCATCTCTGACGGTGGTGTCTGAAACGAGAATGCTGTCCAAGTTGCATGCCATCTTGGACAATGTCTCCCATCCACTCCATAATGCACTGGTTAGGCACAGGAGTACATTCAGCCAGAGACTCATTACACTGAGATGCAACACTGAGTGTCATAGGAAGTCATTCCCGCCTGTGGCCATCAAACTTTACAACTCCTCCCTCGGAGTGTCAGACACCCTTTGCCAATAGGCTGCTCCTGGAATTATTTTCACTTGGCATAATTTACTTATTATTATTTTATTATTTATGGTTTTATATTGCTATATTTCTACACTATTCTTGGTTGGTGCGACTGTAACAAAACCCAATTTCCCTCGGGATCAATAAAGTATGTCTGTCTGTCTGTCTTTTCTTTTATCAGCTCTCGTGGTTCTCCTGTATTTCCTGGCCATCTGAAGATTACGAACATCAGCGTTATAATGTACATGCATATTTTGACAACCCAGTAAACCATGGAGTCTTCAAGATATGACTAAAAACATCATTAACAAATTAGTTTATTTGGTAAATTGTGGTAAATTATCACCACAAACAATGAGGAATCAAGCGAGGCGAAGCTGACTCGAGGGATGATTCCAGTGCTGCGTTGCAAAATTGAAGCGTAGTGTGCTTGAGACAGAGATGGAGTTGGAGTGGGCGATTCAGCAAGGAGTTGAGGCAGAGGAGTTTCTTTGTCCATCCACCTAACCCTGGTGTGAGGTTGGATCACTTTAATTGCTGAGCCAATTTAGAGATGTCAAGAATGGCTTCAGGCTGGGTGATACGGTTTAGGTCAGTAGCATATCGCAGGGCAGTGAGGTCTAGGCTCAGAGTATATCATAGGGCAGTGAGGCCTAGGCCCAGATCGTATCACAGTGGCAGGGCCCAGATCTTAATGTGAGGCACAATCTAGTGTTTGGACAATTTAAACTCCAGCTCAGATGGAGTGGAAAGGCAGGGTGTTGGGACCAGAGGTAAGAGTTAGGCCAATTTTGCTCGCTCTCCTGCTATGTTTACTCCTCTGTGCATGGCACTGAGACTGTGAGACTGCCCTGGCTGCTGTGCTTCTTGTCTCTGAGCTTTACAGTGATTTGCCCCACTAGTATGATGAACTGAAACCAAGGCTTTGGGCCTACACCACACTGCTCCAGGGATTCGAATCCATGGACTTAATTTGGTTTCAAATACTGTAGCTTGTTTCTACTGTTTTCATGATTTGTGTTTTTTTCCCCTGTCTCTGTATTGGTCTTTCTTCTTTTAATTTGGTTCTTTCAGGTTTCTTGCTTTGAGGCTGTCTGTAAGCAGACAAATCTCAAGGTTGTATAATCTATACATAGTTTGATAATAAAGGTACTTTGAATTGTATACAATTACAATCTCCCTACAACTTGTCATATACAGTGTATTAATGATTTGGATGAGAATATAGATGGCATGCTTAATAAGTTTTCAGATGACACCAAAATTGGTGGTGTGGTGGAAGGCTGCCTGAGATCAACAGGGAGAATTGGCAAAGGAGCAATAGACGGAACTTCGGACAGGGCGATGAAGAGGGCATTAGGCATTCTTACCCTATTGACCATGACCGAGTACAAGAGTTGGAATTTACAAAATGCTAAGTACACTGCCCTTAGTGTAATGTGTGCAGTTTCACTCACCATTAAAGAGGAAGGATGTCATTAAACTAGAGGGGATGCATAAAATATTCACAAGCTCATTGCCTAGACTGGAGAGCTTACGGGGCTGACAGGTGACCTTGTGGGGTTTATAAAAGATTTTCAGGGAGAAAATGATACAGAAACTTATTTTCTTGCAATTTCAATAAAAAGATTGACTCAATTAATCCCTTGTTTATCCCTTCTCCCTTTTATACTGTGTGTGTACGTCTGTGTGCCTGTGTGTGTGTCTCTGTGTTTGAGAGGGAGAGAGGAGGGAGTGACTGAGTGAGTGAATGAGTAGATTTAATGATTATTGTAGATCGTGTGGAACAAACACAATTCAAATATCCAAAGTCACTTATATTCAAACTACATTGCAGCATACAACCTTGAGATTCATCTCCCCCCAAACAGCCATGAGATAGAGAAAGAAAAAAACATGAAACTCATTCAACAAAAAACATCCAACTCCCAACACACAAAACGTGCAATGGCAAAATCAAAAAAAAAGAGTGAAAAACACATAACATAAAATACCAAGATACAAATCATCAAACCAGTCCAGGCATATTCAGCTCAACTGGATTCAGTTCAATCTAGTCCTGTATTATTGATTAACTTCAGGCCCCAGAGCCAGTGTGCCCTGATCAAAATTGCATAAAATAGCAACAAAAAAAAAGGAGTGACCAGAAAGCAGAAACACATCATGTGAACTAGAGACCAATCCACAATAAAGAAAGAGTAAAACGTGCTTCATTTGTTTTCAAATTTCTCAGTCTATGGATAATATATTCCAAAACCAAATGTAATCTGAATACAGCTAAACTTTTTTCTAAATTCTATAATTTATTTTTCCCCAACACTTCAAAAAATAATCAAAGAAATGAGCTAACTTCAATCTATTATTAGCACGTAGCACTTTAGGTAAGAAGCAGAGTTAGGGAAAATACACAGAGGGAAGAGTGACAGAAAGAAACTAAAACAGAGACATGAGCGAGAGCTAAATTAATAACCAAAATAAATATGAATACAGAGAAGGAGAAACTGTAAGAACAAAAATGGGAATAGTAGATTTTGGTGTTTGAAATGTTCTTTAGTTCAAAATATTTCATTTATAGGCTTCCTTACTTAGAGAGCAGAAGAAAGAAGCAACATTGAAAGGGAGGCTGATTAAAAGCTAAACGTTCTCTCAGTTATTTAGCAAGGCTCCACACCAAAGCTGGAGCATTCCTAGGTATAAGTTTGAAACAAAGATTAGCTCCTCACCCCCACCTATAATTCAAATACCCCAATATGCATGCATGTATATAACCCCAACTGTATCAAGAGTAATAATTTCTTATTGTTGCTAATTGATTGTTAACAAAAACAGAACATTCAGCATTTGGGTTTTGAATCAACAAAGGCAATAAAAAAAAACTGACAACTGATTAATATGAATAACACACACAAAATGCAGGAGGAACTCAGCAGGTCAGGCAGCATCTAAGGAAATAAGTAAACTGTCTACTTTTCGGGCTGAGAGCTTTCTTCAGGACTGGAAAAGAAAGGGGAAGAGACAGCTTCCTGTCTCCTGCCACATATCCCTGCACCTACCTATTCAACTCCTCCCTCATCTCCATTCAGGGCCCCAAACAGTGCTTCCAGGTGAGGCAACATTTCATCTGCTGAGCTATTGTATTCAGTGCTTCTGATATGGTCTTCTCTACATTGCTGAAACCTGGCACAAGTCGAGGACCACTTTGTTGAACACCTCTGCTCTATCCACCAAAAGTGAAATTGCACAGTGGCCAACCATTTTAATTCCTATCCCCATTTCAGTTCTGACAAGTCGGTCCATGGCCTCTTGTTTGGTTCTGATGAGCCCACTCTCAGGGTTGAGGAACAACATTTCATATTCTGTCCAGGTAGGCTTCAGTCCAGAAGAAGGGTCTCTGCCTGAAAATTAGACTGTTTATTCATTTCCCTACATGCTGCCTGACCTGCTGAATTTCTCTTCCAGTAATTTTGATTCACCCCTCCTTCCCTCTTCTTCTATTCCCCACTCTAGCCTCTTAACTCTTCTCACCTGCCTATCACCTCAACCTGGTTCCCCTCCTTCTTCCCTTTCTCCTATGGCCCACTCTCCTCTCCTAACAGGTTCTTTCTTCTCCATCCCTTTACCTTTCCCACCCACTTGGCTTCACCTTCTGACTATCCTCCTTTACCTCCTCTCACCTTTTTACTCTGGGATCTTCCCCCTTCTTTTCCAGTCCTGAAAAAGTGTCTTGGCCTGAAACATCGACTGTTTATTCATTTCCATAGATGCTGCCTGACCTGTGTAGTTCCTTCAGCGTTTTGTGTGTGTTACTTTGGATTTCCAATATCTGTAGATTCTCTTGTGCTTATGACTAATTCAGTTTTAATAAATACTTTAGGATCTTCTCCCTCAGACTTTTTATATGTTGTAGCCTGACATGGAAAGCAGTAATGGGAAACATGCATCACATTACCTTTTCCAGTTCTGCCTTGTTTACGGGAAAAATGGTCATGGATCCATCTGCTTCAGTAGTTACGTTGCAAAGTACAACAACATCTTTTATCACCTTGAAAAGTGCACAAAAGAAGAAAGAATGAAACTGGTTAAAATCTGAAACATCTAATTACATCATGATTCTTAGTCCTTAATGTTCTGAAACAAATTAAAACATTTAATACTTTAGCTTATTTTGACATTACTACCAGGAAATATCATCACAGAAGAGACTTTTATTCTAATCTATCTGTAAAAGAAAAAACGGACCTTTTTGAAATTGGCCTCTTTTAAAACAAAATTGTTCAAAAGAAGCAGTTCAGTTGTTACATTTCTATTGCTACAAGCTCTGAAGGGTCTTCACTACATTCAACTTTTCACCATTTACCCCCATATGTACGTTATAAAGACTGAATTTCTGACAGGTCAACCAGAAATAACTTTAATATTTTTGTAACTTCTTCGGTTTATTGCACGGAAAGAGCATTCTCCTGAATCTGTTAATCAATGTTTTCTTTAAAAATACCACTGAATTGCTATTTTTATGTCAGCAATTTGAAATCAAAATTCTGGTAGTGGTTTTTGGCAAAATTTAATCCAATGCTAAATTTCAGTTTAACTGGGGTAAAAAAAATTGCCAGCATTAATGTTTACCATTTAAATTAATACTGAAATATGACTACTACATTCAGAAAGGATCATTGTACATGCTTCACAGAGTGTTGTAATATGCTTTTGGTACAAAGGATCCCTTATGGTAGTTAACTTAGATTTAAAAATACAAAAAAAGTTTGGTGATTTGCATTTATTTTCCTTCCACAAATGAACTCAATGGCAAAAGCAGAAAATCTTCCATAAACTGTGCCACTGAATGCTGCTGTTGGAGATACTGCTAAAGTGAAAGGTTTTATCAATTGTATCTGCAGTCTTTGCAAGGACTTTGTAGCGAAACATTCAATGAATTTGTGATCCATGTAGAACAAGTTCAAATACTTCAGCTACTGAATCTGTTTTTTACCTCAAGATAGAAATGGATATCATAGCAGATTACAAGGCTGGTTTCCCCTCTTGATTTATAAGAAGTTATGAAGTTATTCAGGATGTCAGATGTTGTTGCATGCAGGTTTGCATAATGGTATAATCAAGTATGTTTCACAAGGGCATTGAACATAAAGCAATTAACGAGCATCCTTTAGTACATCTGTTGTTTTAGTCAATTGATCTGCAGATAAACTGGTTTGCAGATCAGGCTTCAGTTGATGATTTGATGACTATGTTGTCAAGACAACAGGATCATTTTTAACTTTGTTTTGTCACCAAACCTTATCCTGCCAATACCAACTATAATTGGGAGAATCAATTCCTAAGTTCCCAATTATGTTATTCTCAACAATTTGGAAAATAATTTGATGCAATGTTTTAAAAGTACTTGCTGGGTCAAAACTGTATTTTTCATCATGGTCTTTTACTGGGAGACCAAAGGGACTGCAGATGCTGAAGGAACTCAACAGGGCAAGAAACACCCATGGAGGGAAATGGATAGTCAACTTTTCAGTTTGTGGTGAACTACGTGTGCCTGTCTGGACACGCCCCCTGCTCCTGTGGCTCCTCCCACAGGCCCCTGTATAAAGGCGATTGAGGCCTGATGCTCAGCCTCAGTCTCCAGGACATAGTATGATGGTCACTCACTGCTGGTTCCTTCTTCCAGTCAATAAAAGCCGATATCTCGCCTTTACGTCTCAGAGTGAGTTCAAGACCCTTCATCTGTTTTTTTGTTGATTTCTTATAGTTTTTGTCTAAAATGTTCCATGCTCTGTTCCTACAAGATTACCATGCTTTATTTCAAAATGGCAGTTTAGTTGGTAAAAATAGCTTGTTAATATTAAGCATTGCGGTTTAGTTTCTTTTCAGTGCAAATGACACCAAAACCCAATGTTTTTCTCTGTATTTTCTTGCTTTTCTTAATATATTTAACACATTTATTTGTTGGTATAGTTTTCTTTCTTTTATTCTGAAGACTGTCATCTTTTGTTCCTAAATATCTCTTTTTCAATGCTTCCTTTGGTAAAAAAAACATTGAACTCATCCTCAGAATTACCCTCACATCCCTCACATACTGCTTCTTGTAACACCAGGACACATAACTGGGAAGTAGAAAGGTAAACGCACACACAAGAGAGTAGAGGGTCTCAGCAGGCTGGGCGGCAGCAATGGTCAGGCGATACTTTGGCTCCCTGCATCTGAACTGGGGAAGGTAATTATCTCTGTAGAGAAAACTACAGCTGCTTTCATGTGTATCACATCAACAGCACATTGGCCAGCTAAAAATTGACTAATTAGTGCCAAATTATTAAGTTATGCTGTTTTACTGCTTGCTACAATCAATGGCATATTCTTGCTTTGTACTATAACATTTACAACTGTCACATGATTAAGATATATATTTTTTTAGAAAGATCAGTTTTATTTGTCACATGGTCATCGAACCATACAGTGAGATGCACCATGTGCACCAGTGACTTACATAATGCCACATTTCAGCACTATGACCACAACCAATTAACCTAACTGTATGTCTTTGGAACATGGGAGGATGCCCACATGGTCATGGAGAGAACGTACAAATAGCAGCAGGACTTGAACCACAATCTTCAGACTGCTGGCATTGTAACGCATCGCACTAACTATGACACCACCATGCCTCCCTCTATGCTACTAATTGTGTTAATCACTATTCTTAATGACATTGTTAAGAGAAGAATATTATTGCTTGGTCCAAGTTAAATGCTAATGATGACATTTAAAATTTTTTATTGTGATCTAATCACACAGTGGGTTTCTCCTACCTTTGAAACTTACATGTTTCTTTGTTCTTCTGATGGAACTCCCAGACCTGAAACATCAGCTGTTTTTCTTTCCACTGTTGCAGCCAAAACTGCTGAGTGCTTCCAGTACTTTTTGCTTTTATTTCTGACTTTGAACACCTGCCTTTTTAAAAATTTCTGCAGCTATTTCACAAGACATGTCAGCAACCTACATGTACTGCCAATCACATTAAATAATCCTCACTTACTGTATTTGCTTCTCCACGTAAGGATCGTGCACAGCTGAGGTGACTGGTATACAGAGCACCTACACCCTGTCCACAAGGGCAATCAGAATCAGAATACTGTTTATCATCACTGACAAATGGCGTAAAGCGTGTTGTTTTGCAGCAGCAGAACAACGTTGTAAAAATAAATAGAGGAAAAGGGGAATCCCAAGGAAATGTTCACAGGTGCAACCAGTCAAATTGCTCTTCACTGCGTATCTACAGTGATTGGCAGGAGTGTTTGATGGCAAACCAAATCTCCTCAAATTAATAGCATAGCAGAGGTGCTGACGTGCTTTCTTTCTGTTTGCATCAACGTGTGGGCCCTTGATGTGTTGACACACAGAGACTTGAACCTTTTCCAATGCTCAGGCCTCAGGGAGGACTGGTGTGTATCGTAGGTGCATGCCACTTCAACACCCCTGTAATGTTCTCGCTCGGGTGTAACAGAACGCCGAGCTAAACTCCGTTAAACCTTTGTCAATTACGACAGGATCACAGTAAGATTAACCGTTTACTGTTCACTCTTCCACATTGACGTATGGTGAAAACTGTTGATAAAACAATATAAGATTTGTACAGCATTTGTTTTCTTCTTGATATTACAATTACATTGTAAATACTTGCAAAAGTAAAACTACAACTACATTACATTAAAGTGCAGCATACAGTCAGAATCTACCTACGCCATTGACTGCTTTAAATACACTTCAACGCAAACTACCCGCAACTCTTTAACTAACGAAAACATAAACATTATCGACCATCGTTACTTTTAACAGGATCGGCATTAACATTTTAATTCAACATATCGATTATCTCATAACTCACAGCGTTGCTTTCACAATGTTCCTGGTGCGTAGAGAGAAAACTTTGCTGCTTGCTCGCGCTCGCACATGTCTCGACCCCCCACCTTCCCATTTCTCCAAACCGGTATTTTCCCACAGGACGCGGCGAAATCAGATGTGACGTCATCGCATGCCGCTTGACCTTTGTAAGGTCACAATGAACATAATACAAAACTTTAGTCTCTAATCAGTCTTTAGGTAGAAGTAGAATGACTTCTGTAACAGGCCTTTGGTATATTTTCACATCACCTTGGTCGGTAGTTTTCAGCTCAACCTTCCTGACATGTCCGTCCCTGCTAGGGAATGTAGTGAGACCAATCTGCCAAAGCCTGGACCTGTCTCCACTGCTTTAAGTACAAATCCTTATCAGAGAAGTCCCCAGGTGGAAGGGGAGCTCCTGCCTTCTGCGTAAGGAGCATTGATGGCGAGAGTATGAAGGGGTTTTCCAGGTCAGAAGACACAGGTAGGAGTGGTCGTGCATTTATAATGGCTGTGACCTCTGCCATTAGTGTGTACAGTACCTCGTGGGTCAATTGGGTGCATTGCTGCATCTCAGGTTTCCTTTTCAGGGTTTTTTGCAAGGGCGTGAACTGCTTGACTGCCTGCTCTTTGTTGTTTGGCAAGCACTGGCGTGGTTCTCTGAACGGCAATGGGGTGACCCCATTATTTGCTTCATCTCTGAAGACCTTGGTATCCTTCGTTTTTAAGAAAATGGCATCTTGAGCTGATGGAACAAGTTTATTATCATGCTCAGTTTGAGCGAAGACTGACTGACCCAGCGTCTTGTCGGTTACTTCACATTTGTTAAAGCCTTGTCGTGCTTCCTTAATACACGTGACACTTGTGCGGGGTTGAAAAATTGAATGGCGGCCACTCTCTAGCACATTGGTCTTGAGTGTGCTAACCGTCAGTTTGTGTACATTGCCAGGACACACCTCTCCTATCACCACCCAGCCCAGATCCAGGCGTTGCGCAAAGGGGGCGTCGTGTGGTCCATTGACCTGCTGCCTAATCTTGTGCACCCAAAGAACATCTCTTCCTAATAGCAGGAGTATTTCTGCTTTTGGATCCAGTTCTGGGATGTGTTTGGCGATGTGGCGAAGATGTGGCTGGTGTAGCACCGCACTTGGCATCGGGATCTCAGTGCGGTTATTCAAAATTTCATTGCACTCTAAGAGTGGAGGGAGGCAGATGACAACTTTACCATCCAGGGACTCGAGCTGGAAGCCTTCTGCCTTCCTTCCATGAGTTTCTGCATTGCCTGAGCAAGTTCTAAGGTAGTATGGGAACTGCTCACTCTCAATGTTGAACAATTTAAAGAACTCTGGACTGACTAGTGAGCGATTGCTCTGATCGTCCAGAATTACATCGGCTTTGATGGCCTTGTCTTTGGCTCCTTTAGGGTACACCTTAGTGAGGCAGATCTTTGAACAAGAACAGCTTGACTCGAGCTGACAACAGTTGTCCTGGAGTGAGCCTCTCCCTCCCCGCTGTCCTGTTGTGGGGGTGAAGGAGCATTGTCGGTTTGCGGTAACGGGCCGGGATGCATGGCTCCATCGTGATTAGTGCTATCACATTCCAGACACTTCACTGCGATCGTACACTCTCTAGCAAAGTGAGAGGTCGAGGAACAGCATTTAAAACATATTCTTTTCTCCTTGAGAAGGGCCATCCTCTCTTCAAGGGGTTTTTCCCTAAACGTTCTGCATTTTCTGAGGGGGTGGGGTTTGTTATGCAATGGGCAATTCTTGCTAGGGTCGTGGTTAGTTGTTAAGACTTCAGACTTAAGCACTGAGACGGGTTCATCAATGTTGAAATTGTTCGAAGAGGATTTATCTGGCTTGGTGTAAACTGTACTGCTTCCTTGACCCATGAGGCTAGGGTCGTTTGCTTCTTCGCCTCCCTGCACACAAACCTAGTGAAATACTCAAAGGGAGGAAATCGACCATTGTTGTCTTCTTTGTACTCTGAGGCAACAGACACCCACCTGTCCTGCAGCCCAAATGGAAGTTTGTCCATGATTTGTCTAATCCCGAATGGAGTATCTAGGTATACTAGCCCAGTTGAGTAGCCATCTTCTTTGGCGCCTTGAATCTCCATGAGTAAATCTCCGAGCTCTCTTAACTTAGTGTGATGCTTGGCTGACACCTTAGGAAAGTTTTCCAGACATCGGTATAGCGCCGCTTCAATAATTTCGGGGGCCCCATAGCCCTCCCGAAGTCTCTCCCATGCTTTGCTTAAGGCTACCTCGGGGTTGTTGATGTACACTGAACGTATGCGTCTCACCTGTTCGCATGATTCTTTTCCCAGCCATTCCGTCATAAGATCCAACTCTTGGGTTGCTCTGAGCTGGACTCTGTCGATAGCGTTGGTGAATGTGGAGTACCATGCACGGTAATTTTCAGGTTTGTCGTCGAACTGGTACAGTCCCGAAGTGACGAGATCTCGTTGTGCTAAATACTGGGCCAGGGGTTCAATTGCAAGTGGCATGCGGCCTGGGGAAGTATGTCGGCGGGTATATGACCGAGGGCGTACCTCTGTTATGGACTTTGCTGTTCTGAATTCAACCTTTGCCTCTCTTCTCGCCAAATCTTGTAAGTTTGGTGTCGAGAAGTATTTGTCATCAGCCCTTTCATTCTTGACTTCATCGCGGAGTTGCGAGGGTAAATTGTCTTCCTCAGATGGATGTGGTGCAATTGGGTCTCTCTGAGACTCCTCATGACGTGGGGTATTATCAAATGAGTATGGAGTGGAAGAGCGAATCTTCCAGACTGTTTGAGATTGGACATAGTCGCTTGTGCGCTCCAATCTGGTCTTTTCTGAAGTAGATTTTACGTCAACCAGATCTTGCATTCCTTCAGCATCTTCTATGAACTCTGCTTCCACCCTGACAGCTTCTGCTTCTCGTTCCAGTGTCAGCATTTCTAACTCTGACGCTATCCTTGCCCTTTCCAACTGGTTTTGGGCTTCTCTGGCAGCCGCTTCCTTCCGGTTTTCGGCCTCTCTGGCAGCCTTTTCCATTTCTCTGGCGGCCACTTCCTTCCTGTTTTTGGCTTATCTGGCAGCCTTTTCCATTTCTTTGGCAGCCGCTTCCTTCTGGTTTTCGGCTTCTCTGGCAGCCGCTTCCTTTTTCAATTTTGCTTCTTGTTTGGCGTAGCGCAGTCGCACCCTGGCGGCTTCTGCCTTAGCTCTTGCATGGGTGGACTTACTTGATGATGTCCTACTGCCCCCCTCGCTGGGTGGCAACGACTTGATGCTGGATCGAGATGTCATTGCAGCAATTGAAACACCTGATAATGCCGCTTTTCCACTGTAATGTTCTCGCTCGGGTGTAACAGAACGCCGAGCTAAACACCGAGTTAAACCTTTGTCAATAACGACAGGATTGCAGTAAGATTAACCATTTACTGTTCACTCTTCCACATTGACGTATGGTGAAAACTGTTGATAAAACAATACAAGATTTGTACAGCATTTGTTTTCTTCTTGATATTACAATTACATTGTAAATACTTGCAAAAGTAAAACTACAGCAACTACATTACATTAAAGTGCAGCATACAGTCAGAATCTACCTACGCCATTGACTGCTTTAAATACACTTCAACGCAAACTATCCGCAACTCTTTAACTAATGAAAACATAAACATTATCGACCATCGTTACTTTTAACAGGATCGGCGTTAACATTTTAATTCAACATATCGAGTATCTCATAACTCACAGCGTTGCTTTCACAATGTTCCTGGTGCGTAGAGAGAAAACTTTGCTGCTTGCTCGCGCTCGCACATGTCTCGACCCCCCACCTTCCCATTTCTCCAAACCTGTATTTTCCCACAGGACGTGGCGAAACCGGATGTGACATCATCGCATGCCGCGATATCTCACAGACAACTTTAAACAATCCTAACTTTAACTGGAATGCTAACAAATGAATTACTAAACGAAAATATTATAAACTAAATAACTGCCATAAAGGCAGCACAACCCCCTTCCCATTCCCATGCTAAACTATCTGTCCTCACCCTTCCCACCACCAAGTAGAAGCTCAATGCAAATTAGAAGAAAAAAAATCTCACATTCAGCCTGGATGTCTACAGTTCAATAGTGTGAATATTGAATTTCCTAGTTTCACTGTATACCCTCCTCCTTCTGATGTCCCGCTGTTCTTCCCATTTCCCCCCATCCCTTCTGTTTCCATCCATACATTATGTTCACTCAATAGTCTGGTTCCATCTACCCTTCATCTCTCTATTAATGGTTGCCATGACTACTCTCCTTACATCAGATTCTAGCACTGATAGCCTCATTGTCCCTATTTATTTCCTTTCCGCAACTGTCTCCACCTTCACCCTGCCTTCCCCTACATCTGGCCTGATCTACTGATTTGTCATCATCTTCTTCCACAAATCACTGCTGGCCCGTCTCCCAACTCTATCTATCGACCATCCCTCATTCCTCTATCATCTGCCAGCATGCTTCACTTTCCCCCCCACTCCCCTTTACTCCACAGAAGCTGCTAAACCCATTGAGCTCCTCCAGGTTTGCTTTTTATTTGAGCAAATTGTATGAAGTTCATTAACTCCAAACGAATCTTAGACTGCTAAAGTTTAAAATGTACTCATATGAGTATGTAGCTAAAATATGATGAAAACAAATAATTAAAAAATGAAAAACACTATGTTATTTGAATATTTTCTGCTAGAGAACTGCAATACACCGCACAAAATTTTTGGAGAGCCCAATGGCTCAATTACTAGAGAACAATAGCCAATTAGTAGAGTACCTGCATTTTCCTGACAGTTTGCTTAGCAATACTTGTTTTATACAATTTAAATTAATCTTCATTTAATGCAACAATGAAAACTTTTTCCAATCCTTTTACAACAAGCTTAGTTTTTAAGTTGTTGGGTTTTATGCTGCCCAAGTGATTTCCTTTACTGCAGTGGAGAAAATGGAAAATAGATTTAATTAGTAGAGGAGAGATGAAAGATTGAACAAGTTAGGTCTTCATTCTTTGGAGCGTAGAAGGTTGAGGGGGGACTTGATAGAGGTATTTATGAGGGGGATAGATAGAGTTGACGTGGATAGGCTTTTTCCATGGAGAGTAGGGGAGATTCAAACAAGAGGACATGAGTTGAGACTTAGGAGGCAGAAGTTTATGGGTAACATGAGGGTGAATTTCTTTACTCAGAGAGTGGTAGCTGTGTGGAATAAGCTTCCAGTAGAAGTGGTAGAGGCGAGTTTGGTATTGTCATTTAAAGTAAAATTGGATAGGTGTATGGACAGGAAAGGAATGGAAGGTTATGGGCTGAGTGCGGGTCAGTGGGACTAGGTGAGAGTAAGTGTTCGGCACGGACTAGAAAGGCTGAGATGGCCTGTTTCCGTGCTGTAATTGTTATATGGTTATACGGAAACACTAACAACAACTTTAGATTTCTTTGACAATCTAAGTATCTGGTGGTGCCAGCATACAATGCTCCCATGGTTGACATCTTCCAGATAGCTCACGAAAATGTCAATTCTTTCTTCTTTTATATCTGTGTTTCACCCTTAAATGTGTTTCTGGGTCTTTTAGAGCCCATGATTTACAATTTGGAGATAGACTGAGTGATTCAGCACTCGGCTGTCTCTAAGAAAGTTCCAGGAAGTGAGTGCGTACTCAGACAGCCTCAATGTGAAGAAATTTCAAGATGGCCACAAGCCGATATTCGATATCAATTTTGCCAGTTAAAGTGTCCATCAATCACCAATTAAAGCATCGAGAAAGATTGAGATATTCAGGCGAATGTGGAAGGTGAGTGAGTGTTCAGTGCTAACTGTCTTCCTTTTGATCGCTGCCGGAAAGGGAATCTGTGAGCGGTCTATCGCTGATGGGCTTGCTGTGGCAGTCGGGTAGGCCCCTCTGCCTCATGTAGTGTCCCTCTCTTTTGATGACTGTCAGAGGATGATATCATGGTTCTGTGTTTATGATTGGACTATTGCGTTTATGGACTGTGAACTGTTTCAGACTTTTTTTAAATTGCCAGTTCCTTTTCCATTGTGCGAGGGCAGGGTGGTTTGAGGGTTGATGTTCTGTTGCATTTGGTTAGTTATTTTATGTGGGTTGTTTTTTGGGGGTTGATGCTCCTGTTCCAGACATCAAAAACTCATTTCAGGGAGGTAGCACCATCAATTTTCGGAAGACTCCCGTAAGAGGTGGGATGTCTGCAATAGAGTGGCTCCTTAGCAGCTAGCCAGCTAGTTTAAATAACATTAGATATGCTAATACTAATGAACAAATGGCACCTGTAAAACTCACCTCACCATGTCTTTTACATTTTAACCCACCATGGGCAATAGAAAAGTCACTGCAGCAAGTAACACTGTCATTATTTTTCATCTCTATTAGTGAGGGGTACATGTTAGTATGGGATGAAGTACGTTTTATATTCTCTCTCTCTCCCTCTCCCTCCCTCTTTCCCTCTCTCTCATATAAATCAATTTCCCGCATATTGTATCTAATTTGTGGGTGTCACGGAGAGGTGGGATGTCTGCTGTTTCGTTTTGTGCAGGGAGAGGGTGGTTTGGGGGATGATAATCAGGATATTGTGCAGGGGTGGGTTACTGATTGGTATGCTCTTTGATTTTGTGTGTGGGGGGGTGGGTTGATGATTGGTATGCTATTTGTTTTTGTGTGGGGGGGATGATGTTTCTTTCTGAATGACTCATGTTCTTTCTTTGTTTCATGGCTCTCTGGAGAAGATAAATTTCAGAGTTGTGGATGGATACATGCTTTGATAAGGGATTTTTGAACCTTTGGTATAATACTGAACTGGATGTCAGTTTCATGAACAAATGACACACACAGGATGCTGGAGGAACTCAGCAGGCCAGCTGCACCTACATAAGGAGCAAACAGTCAATGATTTGGGCCAAGACCTTTCATCAGGACCAGAGAGAAAAAGACTATGTTGAGGGAGGAAGAAACATAATGCAAAAACCGGGAGTGGGAGAGGTTAAGTAAAGAGCTGGGAAGTTGATTGGTGAAAGAGATACAGGACTGGAGAAGGGGGAATCTCATAGGATGAAGACCATGGAAGAAAGAAAAGAGGGAGGAGCACCAGAGGGAGGTGATGGACAGGTAAGGAGAATAGGTGAGAGAGAGAAAAATGGGAATGGGGAATATGTGAAGGAGGGGTGAGGGGATTACCAGAAGGTCGAGAAATTGATGTTTCTGCCATCCAGTTGGAGGCTACCTGGACAGAATATAAGATGTTGTTCCTCCAACCTGAATATGGCCCCCACCACAGCAGTAGAGGTGGTCATGGACTGACGTATCGATTTGGGAATGGGAAGTGGAATTAGGAGTCCCTGCTTTTCCTGGCAGATGCAAGCAAGTGGTTTCACACTCTATGTCGAGTCTCACCGACGTACAGGAGACCATTCCAGGAGCATTGGATGCAGTAGAAAACCCCAGCAGACTGATAGGTGAAGTGTCGCCTCACCTAGAAGGATGTTTAGGGCCCTGAATGGTAGAGAGGGATGAGGTGTAACACTTGTTCCGCTTGCAGGGATAAGTGCCAGGAGGGAGATCAGTGGGGAGGGACAAATTGACAAGGGACTCACAAGGGATCTTTGCGGAAAGCAGAAACTCTGGAAGAGAGAAAGATGTGCTTAGTGGTGGGATCCTGTTGGAGATGGCGGAAATTACGGAGAATTATGTGCTGGACACGAAGGTTGGTGAGGTGGTAGGTGAGGACAAGAGGAACTCTATCGCTGGTGGTCTGGATGGAGGAAGGTTGAGGGCAAATGTGCACGATGCAGCTGAGGGCAGCATTGATGGAAGAGGAAGGGATGCCCCTTTCTTTGAGGAAGGAGGACATCTCCTTAGTTCTGGAATGAAAAGTGTCATTGTGAACAAATAATGCTGGATGCACACAGGCTCACCCATGTTGCTCCGATAAGGAATTGTGTTCACATATGTAAGAATTATTAACCTGGAAATGATAAAGAAAACCTGATAAAGATGATTGTTTAAGCTGAGGACTTCGTAAAGATCATATAATGGGGAAGTACACATGCTGTGAAAGCAAATTCAAGCATGCAGATCCAAAGCTGACCCATGGAACACTGTGGAGATTGAATGAAGAATAGAGCTTTGTTTAAGCAATATAATACAGTTGCTACAACATCCCGAATTGAACAGTAAAACAGCAGCTGCATCACAGGCTCTGAAAACTTAAAGATTCCATAGAGGATTGAAAGCTCCATGAAAGATCTTTGACTGTCCAGCTTGTAGCTTGAGTCTCATAAATAAACCACATTTGCACCCTGTGCAAGAAAATCCACAAAACCAACAAAGGCAGGCAAGGCCAGGAATAATTTCCTGAATAAAAATACCCTGTCTAACCCTGGTAACAGTAAACCTCAACTGCCAATTTTTGGCCACAGTCATGTCTGCTTGTGTCTGGAACAGCAATTACAAACTTTGTGTGAAAAGCATTTTTTAATACATTCATGAGCTGTATTTAACAAGCTCATCACACAAGCACTCATTGGCCAATCCTTATTGTCGCAGAACCAAGGGCAGAAGTTAAGAGTCAACCACAACGCCCAGTCCAGACTTTCACCATTCATTTCAGACGGCTGGACTCAACATATCTGTACTTGCCTCTGAATCATCTCATCTCATCTCAATGCACACATCAAATGCAAGAAACCTTCAATAATCAGCTATCATTAGAGAAGATATGGACAGGAAGAGCTAACAATCATTCAAGATACTACACACAAGAGTTTGTTTAACACAACACACACATACTGTAACTTTATAGACATAGAATGCCATCGATCTGTATAGGAGTACAGTAAAGATTAAAGTGAGGTAGGTGGCAGCAAAAGGTTCAAGCTGTACAGCATTGTAAAAATAAATCTTGTTTGGCTATCTTAGAACTACACGAGGCAGACAAACACATGAAAAGCAGACTTCACAAGTTGGAACTCTGCCCCTCCTAAAAAATATGCACTGTCCATTGACAGTGTTGTGGAGAATTCTGAGGTAGTTCCTCAGGATTGAGGATGATTTCCTTCTGCTTCAGCTCCAAGGTGGCTGCTGAGGCCAGTGAGGGACTCTTCCGTTGGTGAAGCAGGTGGTGTTTGGTAGGCAAGGTTAATGACTTCTTGTGAGGTGTTGTGCCTCTTAATGTTAGACTTCTGTATGCTCCTAACAACAGATTCAAGGTTCTCAATACCTTCCTGAAAGCTCTTTCTCCATCTTGACCAGGGACTCCATGAGTTAATGGGATGTTGCACTTCTCAAGGCAGTTTTATTACATCTTTGAATCATTTCCACTTCCCTTGTAGTCATTTCTTACAATGACAGAGCTCAGAATAGAGTGTTTTCTGCCAGATTCTAACCTTGGGTATGCTGTCAATGTGGCTTGCTCAGCAGAGCTGTAAGAGTAATTAGGGCCTCAAAGCTGGGAATGTTGATTATCATTACAGAGATAGCATTGGAGGCATCATTAGGACCAGTTCTTAGAAGTATTTTTGTTCATTCAATCATGAGATGTGGACATTGCTGTCAAGTCAAACCACAAGGAAATCTGCAGGTGCTGGAAATTCAAGCAACACACACAAAATGCTGGTGGAACGCAGCAGGCCAGGCAGCATCTATAGGGCATCTATAGCATCTGAGTTCATCCAGTTTTTGTACGTGTTGATTTGACCACAGCATCTGCAGTGTACTTTGTGTTTAAATTCCTAAACCTTACTGGCATGGGGTATTAGGTTGTTGCTGTGAAACCCTTCAACCAGCTGATTTATCTCACTTCTGTATGTTTCTTCATCATTTGAAATTCTGGCAATAACAGTTGTGTTATTGGCAAATGCACACAGTCGTGGGCTTAGGGAGAGTAGAGCTCATTATACATCACTGAGGTGTGCTGTGAATGAGATCAATATCACCAGAGAGACACTGAAGCTGGTGATAGAGAAGTCTTTTTTCATCACAGCAAGCAGGAATGTTTCTGGAGACACTCACAGTAGAGTCTCACAAACCAAAAAGTACATCGTATTTTTGTTCCTTTAAGTTGAGTGGCTACAGTAGGTGATTCAATGTATTTTCAATAGTTACAATGATATTGTTTACTTCAATACTTTGGGTTGACAATTCTTCTTTAAATTACATATCTACAGTGGGATATGAGAATGTTCAAATACCAAGCCCAGACAAACTAATTGCAAGCTTCCTCTGACTGAATTACTTAAACCCCCTAGGCTCAGATTGCTGCAGGACAATTAACACAATCCCCTTGTTTTGACATTTGGCTAATACATATGCAATCTCTTAGTCAGTGGGTCAGTCTGTGCTTTTGACTTCAATTTACTGCTCGCAGTTTGTAATTAGAATTTAAGACTGGTTCTTGCTTATATTATTATCTGCCATATTCACATAACTTCAGAATACTCCCTATCAAGATGCGCCAATGTTGTTTGTCAGTGAGGAGGAGATGTTACTTGTCAGAAACAAGTGGAGTCACATACGGGTCAAACCTAGTAAGGAAGGGAGATTTCCTTCCCCAAAGAATATTTGTAAAGCAGATAGGATTTTATACAAACCAGTAATTTCATGTACACTGTTGTTCAGACTGACTATTTTTCATTGAATGTACTTATTTAGCTGTCATGGTGAATTTGAATATGTCTCTGGTCAATGGTCAGAACACCGGCTGTTGAAACAACAACTTAAGCACCAAACCAGCCTACCAGAAAGACAATAACGGTTCAAGGAGATGGCTCACTGTTACTTTTGTAGTGTGTATTGACAATGTGCAATAACTGCTGACTCTGCCTGTCACCCCTGCATTTCAAAAATTTAATTCAATGAAAAGAGGAGGGGGAAATTTGGTGACTCTAGTTATTGTCTTCCTTTTCTCTTGCTCCAAATGTTTCTAATTTCTAGTACTTATTGAATTCTCTTTAAAAACTACTACTGAAACTTCTTTGACCCTGCCTTTAGCATTCCAAATCCTAACCACTCATGGGTCATGACCTCAACAAAAGGCTGGTGATCAGAAACAGGTCTTTTTTTTAAGCATACTGTCAAATTCTCATTAGAATGAATAGCTAGTGAAGTTGCTGTCTCCTAGCTCCAGTGACTGGGCTCAATCCTCGATCTGATATTCTTTGTGTGAACTACACGTTCACCCTGTAAACCTGGGCTTTCTCCCGGTACTCTGGTTTCCTCCATATCCAAAAAAAAACCATTGCAGGTTGGTAGGGGAGAGGCCACTGTAAATTGCCCCTAAATTGCACATAGGTGAATGATGGAATGTGGGGATTTATTCAAGGGAATTTGAAAATAATAAATGTAATTAGTGTAAGATTCATGCAAATTTCTTAATGAACGTGATGGGCCAAAAGCCCCTTCTCCTTGAAACAAACTTCTATCCATATTCAGACAGGTGCAAGTTCTTTTTCTCCTTATTTTGCTTGTAGTTAAGAACAAAATCAGATGATTTCAGTCTTGTTTTTTTTAAAATGTTGGCCACACTCAAGCCTGATACACAATGACCAAAGACCCACAATTTTCACAGGTCTCTCTACATCTCCTGGTGTAACACTGAGCAGGAAACTGAAAGAATCTTCTACCTCCAATGAAGCAGATCCAGTAGTGAACTTAGTATCTGCTGCTTTTGCCGGTTATGACAGAAGTTTAGGAGACCTGCCAAAGATCAAGATTTTGTATCAGTGTACAAGATCTCCTACCTTCAGCCACTCCTCTGCTTGCTCTTTGCTTTGCACGGCCAATACCAGCATGTCTGCGCCTTGCTGGGTAATCCGTAGTTCATGTTTTTTCCTTTTGCTGTCTTTCGGAACATAGGATACGTTGTGCGCTGTCAGCAACAACTCCATCTGAGGCTGATGGTCTTTTGAACTTTTGTAGCACTAGAATCAAATTTGAAGTGTCAAGATTATTTTTAATTTTTGCATCAAGCAACACACACAAAATACTGGTGGAACGTAGTTTTAGAGTATCATAATCAACATCGTGAATGGGCACACCCCACAAAATTATTGCAGCTACTTCCTAAAAGGGAACAATCTAGTGGTGTTGTAAATGCTGTTTACAGCACACTTGTCACAGAGCTTGCTGCTCCTTATGGAAGAGTATGCCTCTTCCTTACTGCTCCTGAGATGAGGCATTTTCTGAAAGGTAAGAGTCACATCCATGGTTGAAAAGATAGGTTCTGGAGGAGAGCAGAGGAATGAATCAGCAGAGTGGCAGAAATAACAACAACCTGCAGAAAGGTCAATGCAAGGCCCAGCTCAAATGGAGAAAGTTGAACCCTGAATGTGAGAGCTTTTTGATTCAGTTAAAACAAGTGGAAGTAACCTTTGCAGACAATACAACATACAAATGCATTGAGTGAAATAGCCATCTGGTCATATGACATGGATCAAACGGGTCCAGATCTTCCCAGGACTAGCTTGGAAAGCTGAGGCCTCTCAGTATAGAAAAGGGATATCAAAATATAGATTGTTATTAAGTGATCTTTAACACATGTTCCCAATGCTATAAGAGTGACTGATAAGCAGTTATCTCCCCTCATCTGAAAATTCAAGCCCTTCTTTCCACACCCTTACCCCTCATTTGAAATGCACTCACTGATGCAGTACTGGCACAGTGGTGGTTGGACTAATTTCCTCAAACATATCACAAAAGTGTGGATTGTTAGATTAGCTGGGTACTGTGAACTGTCCACGGTACAGGTAAATAACTGAATTGATGGGAATTTAGAGAGAACAGAAAGAAAATGGGAAATAAAATCTGTAAATACTGGAAATACTCAACAGATCAGACTGCATCTGTGGTATCTTGGCTTGGGGCTGCTTTGCTGCCTCAGGGCCTGGACAGCTTGCAATCGTTGAGGGAACAATGAATTCAAAAATTGTATCAAGACATTTTACAGGAGAATGTCAGGGTAGCAGTCCGTCACCGGAAGCTTCACAGAAGC
Organism: Hypanus sabinus; assembly: GCF_030144855.1. NCBI lineage: Eukaryota > Metazoa > Chordata > Chondrichthyes > Myliobatiformes > Dasyatidae > Hypanus > Hypanus sabinus. Next base: position 97,174,900 of record NC_082708.1, on the reverse strand, counting down.
TGGATAATGCAACAAGACAATGATCTGAAAGACAAGAGTAAATCAACAACAGAGTGGTTTAAAAAGAAGAAAATTTATGTTTTGGAAAGTCCAAGTCAAAGTCCTGACCTTAATCCTATAGAAATGTTGTGGAAGGACCTGAAGCAAGCAGTTCATGCAAGGAAGCCCACCAATGTCCCAGAGTTGAAGCAGTTTTATAAGGAAGAATGGCCTAAAACTCCTCCAAGCCAATGTCCAGGACTGATCAGAGATACTTGGTTGAAGTTATTGCTGTATAAGAGGGTCACACCAATTACTGAAACCAAAGGTTCACATACTTTTTCCAACAAATATATATAATGTTGGATCATTTTTCTCAATCAATTGTTACTCATTTAATTGGGTTCTCTTTATCTATTTTTAGTACTTACATGAAGTTCTGATCACATTTTAGTCACATTTATGTAGAAACATAGAAAATTCTACATCACAAACTTTCTAGCACCACCTTATGTTTCTCTTTGTACCCTTACAGCCTGATCTTTGCAGCATCTTTGGTTTTTCTGCTTTTTATTTGTGAGGCAGCATAAACGTGAAAGGCCAAATAGCCCCCTTATATGTCATGAAATATAGTCAGACATCTGTGGCAATGAATGAGTATTTTTTTGGCAGCCAGTAAGATCACCACTGACCAATGGGACAGCTCCAGCATAGGGATTAAAAAAAGCACTGAGAAACCAGACAAGCCTTCAGGACTGGTGAAGGTGCTGAATCAAGTCACAAGATGAGCTCATCTAATCCAGCTCTTCTCACTTTGCTTTCAGCTAAAGACTGAGCAACACCTTTTCTCAATCTTTGAGATCATTTCAGATTTAACAGATCATAAATAAGGATTCACAAGGTGATGTGAACTCTGTACAATAACATAATTATATATTAGTACAGACTATAATCTTACTAATTGACTAGCATGAACACATCAATGGCATCAAACTATATGCATAAAGCTAAACTCTGGACATAAAAGGGGTAGAGGAGCTTGTTACAGTCACAATGTGGAAAATTGCCAAGTCAAATATTATCCAAAGAAACAAATCAAATCTAACATGCATGATTATCATTGCATTTTCAGCCATTTCCAATCCAAGGGGCAAGGAGAGTCAGATTCATTCCTGCACACCTTATAGGATCTAGTAGAGTGTCGATATTAAATCCCTGGAAATATAGTTACCACTCACTCAGCACTTATACTTGGTGCTAAGTAATCAAGACTAAAGACATTCACTACCAAAATAAAAACATACCAACAACTTGTTGTCTTTAATCACACAGAATTGTTTAGTCCACTGTCCAAAACGTTTCTTGCGCAGAAGAAAAGCACAGATCTTGGCATCTTTCACCAAGTCCATTGAGGCCTCCTCAGATGGCCACTGATGCCTCAGTTTCTTTCCCTTCCCATCTTCATCGTCTTCATCGTATGATTCATAGGAGCTGCTCATGGCATCTGAATCATAGTCTGTAAGAAAAGACAATGCAGGAAAGTGAGATCAATAGAGTCCAGTTTGGTTTTAAAAGCTAACACATCAAAGTACAAACTGCCCTACCTAAAACAGGCAAATAATTTAACTTTCAATTATTTGATTGCTGAAAATTTGTAGCATCCTTACAAACACAAGTATTGGACATGAATTTAGTTTCAGTCTCCTGGAAATACAGTAAATAATTAAAATTAATTCATTGCATCTAGAATTCTATTCAGGTGATTATCTGAATTGATATGCTTAAATATATAATTTACTGATATTAGAACATCCTTTTTTGTCCAATCAGCATGCTATATTCACAGAATGTTGATTTAGAAATTTATTTGTATTAACTGAAAATGGAAGGCATTTTGTAAATTTGAAAGTCGCATTAATAGGACTAAAACAATTTTGCATACATTTCTGAGTCACTACCAAAATCTTTAAGTTGATTCACAGTTTTCAAGCATCGAACTTGAACCAAGTAACATCAACAATAGCAATTTTCAATGGAAGTTGTATGAGTCATAAAGGTTCAAAGGTTTATTTATTATTAAAGTATGTATGCAGTATGCAACTCTGATATTCTTCTTCTCCAGATAGCCATGAAACAAAGGAAAAACATGGAAGTCAGTTCAGAGAGAACCAGCAAACCTAACCCCCCCACACACACACATAAATGAAAAGCAACACAATTATCAACCTCCAAACACCCTCCCCCTGCACACAACGCAAGAAAAGCTTTGGCCTCCAAATTCCCCTCTCCCTGCACAGAAAAGCAACAAAAATACAATAAAAATGTCAACTCCTCTCAAATCCCTCTCCCTCTACACAAAAAAATGAGAAAGAACCAGCAAAAACATAGAGCATAAAAACTATAAAACCGAAAAAAAAGTCCACGGTGCACGGTCCAAATCCATACACACAGAAAATCTCGGTAACATCTTTCATCATCAGTGAAAGAGAAAGAGCCAGAGGCCTACCCTCCAGGCACAGTGCCAGGCCACACAGCCTCCCCTCTCTGGCAGCAGAGTGATCCACCAGTGATCAGACAGCAGGCAGTCAGTGCTCGTCTTCCTCATTCACTTCAATGTTTCAGTCTCCTTCATTGCTTTAATCAGCACACAATGGAAGCTTTAAAGCGAAATGAAGTCAAGCATCGGCTCATGCCCCATCCCACAGACTCCTTGCCTCGAGGCTCGCACTCGCTGCCTTCTGGAATCCCCTCTGAGACAACAAAGTGCTGGATCACCCAAACGATCTCCAAACCGCAAATCGCAGGGTCCAACAGTTGCAGAAACACATTCAAGATGAAGAACAGACTAAAATACGTGAAATAAAGTTTCTTGGTTTATCCAGAAGATGATGACCGAGGGAGCATTAAATGCAGACACCATCTTGACTGGAAGAAGAATTAGCTTTTTTTTTAAATACAGGCAGGCCTGGGTTATGAATGAGTTCCGTTCCTGAGTCCATCTTTAAGTCGAATTTGTACGCGTCGGAGCAAGTACATCCGGTATTATTTAGCGTCAGTTAGTCAAAAGTTTGTCTTAATATATCGTATATGTTTTACCTTTCTAGGCATATAAAACACTTAAGAGATGTATGTATTCCAATAATTAAACCACCGCATTGCTTAGTAATAATTGTAGCTTTCATCGGGGCAGGGCCTTTCATATGCTCCATTATTCTCACTTTATCTTTTAAAATTGTTCAGATCGTTGATGGACTGTAGCCTAACGCTTCTCCAATAACCAATGGCATTTCACCCTTTTCCAAACGCATTATTATTTCCACTTTATTTTCAATCATGATCGCTTCCCGTCAATGGAACAGAAACACTGCAGGCAGCGGGTCTTGACTTCCGCTGGCTCCCGAGGTCCACTAGGTCCTAAGGACCACCGCACTGAATTCCCTGTGTCCTAAACTCCACCCCACTGAGACAGGTTAAATGGGACAAGTGGGCGCTGTGCTGGGTTTGGGTATTTGATCCTCCATAATATTCTGTATGGGAACTTAAACTGGAGGTGGCAGTGTTTTTTTTAGGAGTTGCGAGCTCGACATCAACCCGACACGGATGGCACAGGAGTCACTGGATCGACATTAACCCGGCATGGGAGTGGTCTGTCACTGGATCGAACTCGGGAACCTTCATTCTCGAGCCTGGCGCTGATCTCACAGCGCCACCAGCCAACCGGAATTGGGGGGGGGGGGGGTTGGGGGTCAGGGTGAATCTTGCTAAGAAAAATTTAAGCCAAATACAAAGTTACATACTCAACAAAGTGTCAACAGCAACAACTTAAAATGGCGGACAGCGTCGCAATCCAACTTAAAATGGCGGACGGCATCAAGATCCAACTTTAAATGGTGGACGGCGTTCTCCTTCCTCCATTCGTAAGTACGAGTTGTCTGTAAGTCTGACATTCATAACTCGGGGACTAGCTGTACTTAACACTGAGATGAAATGCTGCTTGAAGAAATAGTTACATGAAACATGCATTCATTTGCTACACCAAGCTTTCTCTGTATGTTGCTCTTTGTATCGTCAGCCACTTTGCTGCCACCAAAATTGATTACAATGGTCATACCTTGAGGCCAAATTGACTTCTTACTGTAAGTCACAGGGCTTCATAACATACCTCCCAAATACTGCAGGCACCAAGAGGACCAGACTGCAGATGCTGGCATACAAGGGCTCAGCACCTTCAACATCTTAGCCAGCCAGGTTTCTCAGGAAGTTGTGCTGTGATCTACATAACTCAAAGGTGTAACGTCTATGATGCAATACTTCCAGTTTGTCCTCACTTGCATAAGACTATAAGACATGGGAGCAGAATTAGGCCATTCAGCCCATCAAGTCTGGTTTGCCATTCCATCATGGCTGATCCCCGATCCCACTCAACCCCATCTTCTCAAGACTCATCAAACTTCACATGCAAGCTCACTGATTGCCTGGACTGAGCTTGGAGTGGAAGCGAGGGTCTGCTCAGTGGACAAAGTAAGTGAAGGAGTTGGGCTTTTGAAATGTAATATTATGAAAATGAAGCCTAAAAATCATTGATTAATTCATTGCAGTTCCAATGATATTTAACTATTTGGCAGAAATTTTGAATTGGAGGCTGAGTTTGCTTTAAAGTTGAAAGTTTTTAAATATTTTAAAAATGGACAAATTGGTTGACTGTTCTAGATTAAGGCAGAGAGAATTGATGGGCCTCATAACTTCAGATTTGTAATAACTAGCTCAAATAATTAAGAAGTCCAGTTTCACAGAGCTCATAGAAATTAATGCCAAATCCCATAGGACTATTTCTTTGTGGGGCTATGGGACTTGGTTCTATCCTAATAAAAAGACAATCAATAATATACCTCTGAAAGTAATAGTAGAGGGAACTATTCACCAATTATAACTCTGGCAAAAAATATGTTTCACTGTAAAGTATGTCTTAGGGTAGATCTTAGTTTCTGAAATTATTGTCCCTTTTCACATACAGCTGTTGTTTAAAGGTGAAATGTGTCCATTCACAAAATGCTTTGAATTACTTGGCTTGTTAAAATTTTGCTGCTGTTCCAGGCATTACAATATAAAATTGAAAGTTATTTCCGTTCATTTCAACAGCACAGTCCAGTATTGTCAATTTTATGATCAATATCTTGTCTGTTTTTATGCTGCTGAAAATTTGATAAAGGAACTCCATTAGCCGCTTATATATGGCAAAAAGTGGAAATTCTTTTTGAAGTAATTGATTCTTCCTCACTTATAGGAGATAGCTTAGGTTCTATAGAAGATACGGAGGTACTGTACATTAATTTCACTCTGCTTTGTGAATGGAGATTCAGAGACAAACAGCTGAGTTTTATCCATAGCGTGTGTCCAGATTTTCAAGTCTGAGTATTCTCTCTTGCAAAAGAAGTCACTTTCAAGACCACTCCACAGTTGAAACATAGTCTCAATACTGATTTGTACATGAATAAAACTCTTACAGCTTTGATCTCATCCAAATTCTACACATCTATAGTTTTTGAAAAATAATAAAAACCTCTTCTTTACATTTCAATATATGAGGGGTGTTTGATAAGCTTGTGGCCTAAGGTAGGAGGAGCCAATTTTAGAAAACATAGCACATTTATTTTTCAACATAGTCCCCTCCTACTTTTACACACTTAGTCTAGCGGTCGTGGAGCATACGGATCTTGAACCTGCAGGAAGTGTCCACAGCGGGGTGATTGATAAGTTCATTGCCTAAGGTAGGAGATGAGTTGTACAGCTCTCGTTACATGCACATGCAGTTCGCAGTTCAACTCCTTGAGTGATTATGCAGAAAGTCTTAAGTTAATAACTCATCAGTTAAGAACTCATTGGGGTGATTGATAAGTTCGTGGCCTAAGGTAGACGGTTAATGAGTTATTAACTTCAAACTTTCTGCATAATCACTCAAGGAGTTGAACTGCATGTGCATGTAACAAGAGCTGTGTAACTCATCTCCTTCTACCCTAGGCCACAAACTTATCAATCATCCCTCTACACCAAGTTACATTTAACCACATTAACTTCCATCTGCCATTTATTTTTAGATGCTACCAAGTACTACTGCAGTAGTTATTATTTCATGTTGTCACCAAATATCAGAGAACAAGAATACTGTGATGATACTTGATTAGTTATTTTAAGGGAAATTCCTTATCACCAAACTATTCTGTTTTTATTTTAGAAAAGACTGGTACACCTAGACAGCCAAGCAGTGCCCATGGAGAAGGGAACTGTTTTTGGTCAATGGCCTTTCATCAGAAAAAGCCTATTCAATCCACTGTTTTCAAGATAGATGCCTGACAACAGAAAGCAAATTTTCTACAGTTTGTGTTTAAATATTATCATAATGCAATTTAATCTAAACATTAATAGTATCAAATTTTACCATTGTAGTTTTAAAAATGAATCTTCAATAAAATGAATGTGAGAACAAGTTCTTGTTCAAATAATAACATTTTAATAAATAAATAATAATTAATTAATGATAAATTATTATATAATTAATAATAAATAATTAAACAGAGAGAACGGAGAAGTTTAGAAATTTCAAAAGCTAATTTAGCAATAATAACTATATCCGGCACATTCACCTAATGAATATTAAAGAACAGTTATAATTTACTAATCTCATATTTCATATTCATGGTGCCAATTGAATTCCATTACATTTTAAATCTTTTCAGTGCATTTTCAGATTTTACATTCCTGCAATTAGAGCCTGAGGTATTTTCATTGCATGTTTGTGTAAATTTTTCACAAGAGGCGTCATTGGCCAATATTTTCTAAATAGCTACCATAAGTTTACTGATTTTGGTATAATAGACCAGCTATCAGATAATATCCTACGTATCATTATAAAATTAAAACTTACATAGAAAACTCCTCTTTAGATATATTGACGCAAATGCAAAACTTAGCTATTTTAACATGTTTAAGTACAAATGAAGCTACCGTATATTCCTGTATTTTCTGTATTTGTGATAGAATACCTGGACATTTTTTGAACAAAGGGCAAAGTAAATATTTCCTTTAATATACAAGTTTATTCAATTTGCAAATGAGTAATTGCAGCATTTCAGAAATACATCTTCATTTTGACTCCTTACTGTAATTAGATTTACCTCGAGAAGTGATGTATTCTGGGGCTTTTCCGGGACTCAGGGGCACTGCTTCTTCATAATACCCTTCAGGCAAAGAAGACGTTGGCAGCGGTGGTGGACTGTTCTCTAATGGCTAAAGCACATATATAAGGTTTATTAACCTAGCAGAGACAGAGTTCTATGAACAATCAAACTTGCTGTCTGCAGAAAATCACTAGCAAAGGAAAATCTGCAGATGCTGGAAATCCAAGCAACACACACAAAATGCTGGAGGAACTCAGCAAGTCAGGCAGCAACTATGGAAAAGAGAACAGACGTTTCGAGCCGAGACTCTTCATCAGGACTGGAAAAAAAAAGATGAGGAGCTGGGGGGGGGGGGGGTTAGGGGTGGAAAAAACACAAGGTGATGGGTGAAACTGGGAGGGGGAGATGGGTGAAGTAAAAAGCTGGGAAGTTGATTGGTGAAGGAGATGCGGGGCTGGAAAAGGGGGAATGCAATAGGAGATGACAGAAGGCCATGGAAGAAAGGGAAGGGGGGAGCACCAGAGGAAGGTGATGGGCAGGTAAGGAGATAAGGTGAGAGGGAAAAGGGGATGAGGAATGGTGAAGGAGGGGAAGGAGGCATGATTGAAAGTTCGAGAAATCGATGTTCATGCCTCATCCTGAGAGCATATGCAGTGGAGATGGAGGAATTGGAAGAAGGGAATGGTGTTTTTACAAGGAGCATGGTGGGAAGAGGTATAGTCCAGGTAGCTGTGAGTCTCGGTGGGTTCATAATAGACATCAATAGATAAGCTGTCTTCAGAGAAAGAAACAAGAGATAGAGGAAGAAAAGGGAGGAGCTGGAAATGGACCAAGTAAATTTGGGGGCAGGGTGGAAGTTGGAAGCAAAGTTGGTAAAGACAATAAGCTCTACATGGGTGCAGGAATCAGCATCAATGCAGTCATTGATATAGGTAAGGAAAAGTTGGGGACTGATACCAGTGTAAGCTTGGAACATAGAGTGTTCCACATAGCTAACAACAGGCAGGCATATCTGGGACGTATGCGAGTACCCATGGCTACACCTTTTGTTTGAAGGAAGTGGGAGGAGCCAAAGGAGAAATTATTGAAAGTGCAGATAAGTTCCACCAGACAGAGGAGAGTGGTGGTCATCCACAGACCTGTGTGACCAGGTCATGGTTTCTGTTTGTTCCTGCCCCACTGAACTTATATCTGCATACCTCAACTCAGTAGTATTCCCATTTCCGTTCCTTCTGACCATCATCCGTGACGCTTCACACACTGTAGATCTTTTCAATGTTTTCAAGTTCCCTGGCCCCGAGCATCTTATTTTCACCAGTCCCTTCACACCTCCATCCCAATTAGGAAGGTCTCAAAGCTCTCCATTTCTTTCTGGACACCAGACCCAACCAGTTCCCCTCCAGCACAACTCTCCTCTGTTGCAGAATTATCTTCCAATAGGACATAAACTACAGCAGGCCTGGTTTTATAAATATCATGTTTATAATTAATGTGGAATTATTGGATCCACGCTAAACATATATTATTTAATCTGAAGCAACGACTTTGTCCAAAAGCTTCTGAAGGTGACATGCTGATTCAATGATAAATTCAGTTATCTCTATCTGATTGCTGAATATTTGGCCAAACAATCTTGTAAAAGACAAGAAAAGGAGAGAAAACAGAATAAAAATACTAAGAATGAAAGACTTGAAAATCAAAACACTTCAAATACTAAACTCACTCAAGATACTGCAGTGGATGGGAGATTGGACATTTGCCCAAACTGAGAGGAACACATGAAAGATGAAGTTCAGTTTTTCATTTTTCAGAGCTCGGTTCAGTTAAATAAATAATTGTCCATGAGAGTCCATGACTCTCTTGTCCATTCGTCCTTCCCCACTCATCTCCCTCCTATCCCTTATCCTTGCAAGTGGAACGTGGCACACCTGCCCCTAAACCTACCCCCTCATTACTATTCACTTCACCTGGGTGTTTGTTGAGGTCACCAACCATAAAGAAAAATTAATCAGGCCACATATTTCAGCCACAATGAAATACCAATCTAGAACAAATAACCACCATTTTGCTTTAAGTTTCAGGTCTCACCTCCTTTAAACTATCAATAACACAGATAAAGTAGGTTTGACATTGGCTCTTTAGGAGAAGACAGAGAGAAGATAGTTGCCTCTCTGATTGGAAGCGACATGCTGCGAGGAACTGTGCCTGGCCATTGTTGTTTGTCATCAACAAATATCAATAATCTGGATGATAATACAGCTAACTGGATCAGGAAATTTGTGGATGACACTAAGATTGGGGCTGCAAACAAGTGTGAGGTTTTGCAGTTTGCCAGGACCAATTAGGGTAGGTGAACTAAAGGGCACTAAGGAGGGTTAGAACAAAGGGATCTGGAACTACAGATCCATATTTCCTTGAAAACGGCATCACGGGTCAATAGGGTAGTAAAGAAAGCTTCTGGCATGTTGGCCTTCATAAGTATTGAGTGCAGGAGTTGGGATGTTATGTTGAAGTTTTGTAAAACATTGCTGAGGCCCAATTGAAAAAACTACTGAGAAAATTCCCAAGTATGTTGCTAGCACTGAAGGACCTGAGTCACAGGAAACTATGGAATAGATTAGGACATTTCCCTTAGAACGTAGGAGAAAGAGAGGAGATTCGATAGAAGTATACAAAATTATAAGGGCTATAGATAGGGTAAATGTAAACAGGCTTTTTGCACTGAGGATAGGTGAGACTACAACTAGAGGTCATAGTTGAAAGGTGAAATAGTTAAGCAGAACCCGAGGGACAACTTCTTCACTCACAGGGTGGTGAGAGTGTATAATGAGCTGCCAACAGAAGTAGAGAATGCCTTGCTTAAGTTCACGTAGACAACTTAAGAGGAGGATGAGAGTTTGATTTCAACATTTAAGAGAAATTTCGATAGGTACATGGAATGGAGGGACATGGAAGGCTATGGTCTGGGAGCAGGTCAATGAGACTAGGCAGTTTAATGTTTCAGCACTGACTAGATGGGCTGAAGAGCCTGTTTCTATCCTGTAGTGTTCTGTGACTCTATGCCTCTATCTTCATTATTAAGATAGGCTTTAATTACATTTCTATACATAACTATGTGCTACAAGTGCACAGTCACAATGACCTACTCAACTAAGATGACAAATATACCTTCAGCTTTTAGCTTTGATTTTTAAAATTGTAGATGATTCACTACTGAGAATGTGTGACTCTTCCAGTCTTCTACACATTGGGCTATATACTCCCACGGTAATAACAGAATAGGATGAGCTCTATAAATATAGATCATTCGTTATGTTAACCTTGGAGAGCTGCATGAAACAAGCTGTGTGTGGTTTCCTCTGGACACTGATTTCCTAATGTGACATGCTAGTACATTTTTCTGAATCAATCCTCCAAAATAAATTATCATAAATTTTCTCCCCCAAAAACCTGGAATCCAATTGGACTTTTGGGAATTAATTCCTTCCCAATTGTTTAGAAAGTCTGACACTACAGAGTTGCCTTCCACTCAAAGAAATTAGTGGATAAATTTTCCTACTCTCTCTATACCAGGCATGGGCAAACTACGGCCCGGGGGCCATATGCTTTTTAATCCGGCCTGCAGAACTTGATGAAATTATATTAATAAACCTTGTTAACACTTCTTCCCCGCAGTTCTGGCGTTTTCCCAATAGATGACGCACTCTATATACATTTGTGGCGACCCATTTCCTGGCACATCCGAACCGGCTCACAATTAGCCAGCATTCCAGCTAAGGGAGATAGCCTGCGGGGATTTGCGAGCACAGAGCTTTGGAGCCTCTGCGCCACAGGGGGCAGGTTGAAGGAGGCTTAAAAGTGAGGCTGGGGATTTCGAATAAAGTTTTTTTCTTCGACTGCAGTTACCGACTCCGTGTCGTAATTTTAGCGCTGCGTGTAGCACACCGCTACATATTGCCCTTTGTTGAGGTGCAGCGTATTACTCCACATTTGCGCTTTACTCTTTGTTCGGCTCGACCTATTTGTGTGAACAGGCATTCAGCGTCATGAACATCAACAAAGCCAGCCACAGATCCAAGTTAACTGACCAACACCTCAGATCCATCCTGAGAATTGCCACAACAAAACTAAATCCAGACTTTGATGCGCTGGCTAAAAAGGGAGACAAACAACACTGTTCCCACTGAAATTAAAAATAAGTTTCTTCGTTGTGTTATGTAAAAATGCATTTGAAAATATTTTTTTCAATAAGCCTTACATGTTACATGTCATTTCTGTTAAGTGATGGACATGAGTAGTGCGCAGGTGCACGTACATTCTCAAAATAAAAAAATGCGCTCCAGAACAAATAACGCGCTCCGCATACTGGCGTGCTGTCCCTGTTCTGTCCTTGTGCTGGTCGTTGTTGAGTTTTGGCACAGGGGACAATTGAATAAGAAGGAGCAGGACAAGTAGACCTGCATGTCCTACCGTTTTTGAAATAAAGACAGTCAGGAGGAGTGTGATGATGATAATATCTTGAAGGATAACAGAATTTTCAGTGCTTTAAAATAATAACTGTTACTATTTAAAAAAGCTGTATTAAAAAAAGCTGTATTTTATTCATTTAATTTTCAGTGTTTTAAAAGTCATTTCAATAAATAGCTAAATACCATGGGACTTCAAAGACAGATGTTTTGTTGTAATGCATTTGTGCATTTTCAATTGAAATTAAAGCACATGTTTTCTATATATCCCATGATATTTTATTTTCTCTTATGAGGTGTATTACCGAAACACTCCGTCCATCTGCTCCTGGTCTGGCCCCCCTGTCAAATTTTAGAACCCTTTGTGGCCCACAAGTCAAAAAGTTTGCCCACACCTGCTCTATACCCTTCATAACTTCATACACAAGTCACAACATGGGTTCTTCCATGCCAAGGAAAACACATCCAGCCTATGTATTTTCTTCTTTGAAGTGAAACATGCCACCCAGGCAACACCCTGGTGAACCTCCTTTGCACGCACCCAATGCAATCATGTCCTGCCTATAACATGGTGACCAGAACTGCACAAATTACTCCAACTCTGGCCAAACCAATGTTCTAATAAAGCTGCATCATAACATTCCTGCTCTTATGTTCTGTGCCCAAGCAAACAAAGCCTATTATCGCATGAACCTTCCTCATCAACGATGCACAAGATGGCACTGAGCTGGGAGGTTGTGGCTCAGTTTTAATTGTTTTTTTTGGGTTTGTGGGAATGGGTTTGGGGACAGAGGGAAGATAGAAGTCAGGTTAGGGCTTCAGGTATAGGGATATAGCGGAAATGAGAAGAATTAGGGGATAGGCTGGAGTCTTAAGTCTCCACTCCATGTTTGAAGGTCAGCAATGCTGTCGTGGGCCATCCACAGATCAGGTTGGGATGTCCAGCAGAGATGATGAAGGTTGTTGACTCTCCCAGGGTCAGTGAGTTATCGAGAGGTTACAGAGTTGGAGTTCAGTGCAGGCAGGAGGAATGAGATCCAATGGCCCTTGGGTTCATGAATTGGTGAAACCACAGCACAAGGCCTAGTGTTTGGGGTCCTATCATCGTTGGCTCCAGGATTCAATCCCTGATATTTGATGATCGATGGTCAATACCAACGAGGATTTAACTGGAAGTTCGGAAGTCAAGGTCAGATCTTTGAACCTCTGTGAGTTTGCTGGGGTAGTTGAAAGACCAATGCTTGTGAATCAAAGGCAGAATCTGGGTCCACTGGAGTTGGAGGCTAAAGAATGCAGACTGTCTTGGGGTTAGAGGACTGTGTACGTGCATAGGTGGGAAGGAGGAACAAAGTCTTGTTTTGCTGTTGATGATCTGTTATTCTGCTGAGCATTGTGGACACAGAATGCATGGTGACACCTTCAGGTCATCTCCAGCACACCAATCAGTGTATTGTAAACACAATTACGTGTATGTTTCAATGTACATGTACATGTGATAAATAAACATCAATCTGGAACTTATCCTGAAATGTTGCCATCTTCAAGAACCCTTGGACTTGGTTACAGAGATTTCTCTTTCCTCAGTACTCCAAAGGACCCTCTCATTCACTATGTATATGCTAGCCTTATTTATTCTGCCCAAAATGCATTAAAACACTTTTCAATATCAAATTCTGTCTACATTTTTTGCCAATTAATGAATATCATCCTGTAACAAAGACTACCCTTCTCACTATGAACACCACCAATTTTCATGTGTTCTGCAAACTCACTAACCGTACCTCCTATGCTCATTCCCAAATCCTTAAGACAGCCTCCAACAAAAAACCCTGCTCCTTCTATTCACAAAAAAAATCTTGCATCCACCACCCATATCCTACCACTAAACTTTAGATGCCATTTGTTGTCTTGCTTTGCATTTCATGGAATCTAACTTTTTGAGCCACTCTCCTTGTGGGACCCTATCAAAGGCTTCACAGAAGTTCATACTGACAATATCATAATCTTCAAAGGATCCATTTGATTTTAGCTATCTAAACCTTATTTCACTGTATATCCAACAGTCAGGAGGATGGTTCTGCAATGCTCCATGGAGAACAAAGGGCATGACAAGACCAGAACACAAAGGAGCAAAATTAGGCCATTTGGCCCATCAAGTCTGCTCTGTCATTTAATTATGCTGATCCTTTTTCTCCCCTCCTCAGCCCCACTCCCACCCTTCTCCCTGTAACCTTTGATAGTGTGTCCAATCGAGAATGTATCAAGCTCTGCCTTAACTACACCCAACAACCTGGCCTCCACAGCTGTCTGTGGTAATAAATCCCACAAGTTCACCACCCTCTGGCCAAAGAAATTTCTACACATGTTTTAAATGGAAGTCCATCTACCCTGAGGCTGTGCCCTCTTGTGCTAGACCCCCATCATGGGAAACATCCTTTCCTTATCTACTCTGTCCAGTCCTTTCAAAGTCTAAAAAGTTTCAATATCCCCCCACATCCTTCTAAATTCCAGTGAGTACAGACCTAGAGCTATCAAACATTTCTTGTATGATAACCCTTTCATTCCCAGAATCATCCTTGTAAACCTCTGCTGAACCCTCTCCAATGCCAGCACATCTCTTCTTAGATAAGGAACCTAAAACGTTTCACAATACTCAAGGTGAGGCTTCACCAGTGCCTTATAAAGCCTCACCATCACATCCCTGCTCTTGTATTCTAGACCTCTTGAAATGAATGCTAACATTGCATTTGCCTTCCTCATCACCAACTCAACCTGCAAGTTAACCTTTAGGGTGTTCTACACAAGGACTCCCAAATCCCTTTTCATCTCAGATTTTTGGATTTTCTCCCAGTTTAGAAAAGTCTGCACATTTATATCTACTATCAAAGTGCATGACCATGCATTTTTCAACACAGTATTTCATTTACCACTGTCTTGCCTATTCTACTAATCAAAGACCTTCTGCAGCCTATATGTTTCCTCAACTTTATCTTCCCATCATCTGCAAACTTGGCAAAAAAGCCATCCATTCCATCATCTAAATCATTTATATACAGCATAAAAAGAAGTAGTCCAAGCATCAACCCCTGCAGAATACTACTTTTGTTCACACAAGGCACAGATGGTTATCATGGTTATCCATTGTAACCAAGGAAGATCCCAGTTTGTGACGCTTGCTTATACCACTGGACTTGGATTTCCGAGGTCAGGAGAGAGTGGAACTGGACCAGAGCAACAGCTTTTCCACTTCCTTACAGGCTTATGCATCATTGATGGACAACTGCCACCAAAACCTTTCTCTTTTATGACTAAATTTACCACAGCTCTCGATATTCAAGATCTCCTTACCATAGAACATTACAGCACAGAAACAGGCCTTTTGGCCCTGCTTGGCTGTGCCTAACCATTTTTCTGTCTAGTCCCACTGACCTGCACCTGGACCATATCCTTCCATACACCTCTCATCCATGTTTGTCACACTTTTCCTTCCTTCCTTCTTTCCTTCTTGCTGAAACATACCTGTCCTGTACACTGTGCAGTTGGTCTTTAAACACCCTCCATGTGTCAGATGTGGACTTACTTGAAAACAGCTGTTCCCAATTAACTCTCCCTATTTCTGTCTAATAGTCTTTTATTTGTCCTAATACTTTTCTGCAGGGTATATGCTTCTCAATCCTTATCTAAAATGTGCCTATAGAAATTTTTCACCCCCCCCCCCCCCGGAAAATTTATTGTTTTACAATATTGAATCACAGTGGATTTAATTTGGCTTTTTTGACACTGATCAACAGAAAAAGACTATCATGTCAAAGTGATGACAGATCTCTACAAAGTAATCTAAATTAATTACAAATATAAAGCACAAAATAATTGATTGCATATGTATTTACCTCCTTTAATATGACTCACCAAATCGTCACTGGTGCAGCCAATTGGTTTTAGAAGTCACATAATTATTTAACTGGAGATCACCTGTGTGCAGTCAAGGTGTTTCAGTTGATTGGAGTAAAAATACACCTGTGTCTGGAAGGTCCCACTGCTGGTGAGTCAGGATCCTGGTAAAAACTACACCATGGAGACAAAAGAACACGCCAAGCAACTCCACAAAAAGGTCATTGAAAAGCACAAGTCAGGAGATGGATACAAGAAAATTGCCAAGTCACTGACTATCCCTTGGAATCAATCATCAAGAAAAAAATAGGAAAAATATGGCACAGCTGAAAAATTTGCCTAGAATGGGCTGCCCTTAAAAACTAAGTGACCACAGAAGAAGGGATCTATTGAGAGAAGCCACCAAGAGACCTGTGACAACTGTGTAGGCTTTACAAGCTTCAGAGGCTGAGATGGGAGAGACTGCACATACAACTGTTGCCCGTGTGCTTCACTAGTCACAGCTTTATGGGAGAGTAGCAAAGAGAAAGCTACTCGCATGAAATCTCAGCTGGAGTTTGCCAGAAGGCTTGTGGGAGACTCTAAAGTCAGCTGGAAGAAGGTTCTAGGGTCTGATTAAACCAAAATTAAGCCAAATGCTACATATTATCAAAAACACACCATCCCTACTGTGAAGCATGGTGGTGGCTGCATCGTGCTGTGGGGATGCCAGCAGGCCCTGGAAGGCTTGTGAAGGTAAAGGGTAAAATGAATGCAGCAAAATCCTGGAGGGAAACCTGATGCAGTCTGTAAGAGAATTGTGACTTGGGAGAAGATTTGTTTTCCAGCAAAACAATGACCCCAAACATAAAGCCAAAGCTACACAGGAATGGCTTAAAAACAACAAAGTTCATGTCCTGTGGGCTGGCTATATATTTATTAATAAAGTTGTCACCTTTAGTAGCCTTCACTTGTTGTTATCCCACTTAATATTTAGGATGATGGAAATACCCTGCTACTACTGCCCTGCCCTTTTTGCATTTTGCTCTTTTATTGCTGACTGTTTTGGGATGTACCTTACACCACCATGAATGTTATTGTATGTCCTTGTACCCAACTGGGCTCATTTAATTCCAATCTTCCCTCATCATAAGACAGAGGAGAAGAATGAGATCATTTGGCCCATCGAGTCTGCTCTGCCATTGCATCGTGGCTGATTCATTATCCTCTTAACCCTATTCTCCTGCCTCCTCCCTGTTACCTTTGATGCCCTGACTAATTCAAGAACCTATCAAACTCCACTTCAAATATAACATTTGACAGCCTCCACAGAAGCCTGTGGTAATGCATTCCACAGATTCATCACCCTCTGGCAAACAAAGTTCCTCCTCATCTCTGTTCCTCGCCACATGCACTATATCTAGGCCTTTCAACGTTCAACAGGTTTCAATAAGATTCCCTGTCATTCTTCTAAACTCCAGTAAACTCAATGAGCTCTCCAATCATTCTTCTAAACTCCAGCATGCTCACTCAGAGCTATCAAATACTCCTCATACATTAACACTTTCACTCCTGGAAACATTCTCAAGAGCCTCCTCTGGACCCTCTGTTCCAGCACATCTTTTTGTGGATAAGAGCCTAAAGCTGCTCACAAGACTCCAAATACAGTCTGGTCAAGGCCTAATAAAGCCTCTGCATTACATCCTTGTTTTTGTACTCCAGTCCTCTCAATGAATGCTAGCACTACATTTGCCTGAGTCACCACTGATTCAACCTCCAAGCTGACCTTTAATAACATCCTTCCTCAGAACTGCTTGCAATCAAAATATTGTGCTGTCATTCCTGCCCACCTTCCAGTTATGTTGCATGCTGTGCATCCACATAGCTATTAGTGCCCTCAGTGCATTGTCGTTTTTTTTGTAGACCTCTTGCTGCACACAGCCAAACTTCTGTACAACCTTTTCCCTGGTCTTTGTTTCTGCTGCCTTTCAGTCTTCCTGTCCTTGAATTGTTTACTAAACCACTATTTTCTATGTTTGATTTCTCCCCCCCCCCCCACCCCATTCACTCTTCTAAAACTGCTTCCCATTCCCCTGTTAAGCTAGCTGAGGACTTCCACACAGACATTGGGCCTGATCTTGTTTCAGTCCAGATCATATGGCTTGTACAGGTCCTATTTCCTCCAAAACTACTATCAATGCCTTGGGGATTTAACAATTCCGCCCCTTGAGACCTTTCCAACTTCGCTTCAGATTCTTTCAGCCACATATTTGCTTGCATTATTTCCCTCTATACATGCTCAATAGGTGTGGTATCGGCAACAATCAAAAATTACCAACTCGTGAGCTCTTTTAATCTTGACATGCTCTACAGTACCTTTTCCTGCTTTCTAACTACACCATGTCTTCTGAATCCACATCCTATGAGATCAGGATGTTCACCAGAAGTGTTGTGATCTCTTTGATCCCATAAGAGGGAGCCAACATACCATGCTGGAAGCATGCCTATGATGACAGAAACACTTATCTATCCCCCTTAATTACTGAAATTCTCACTCTCTACAACCGAGTGAGCCTTGGACTTGATCAGGACTATTCTCCTATGAGAAACAAACACAAGTTCTCCAACATTCAGAGATGAATGCTAGGTATGGAACATGAAGCATTCTAGGGTATCCAGAACTTTTCCTCCTGGGTCTGACTAGAAGCCATTGTTTATTTAATTAAATAACAATAATTTTGTCTTTAACTTTTTTTCCATTTAGTTTTCATACCAAACAGAACTTCTTTCATCCTCTGTACTGAATTATTTTCTCTCCCAGACCCAATGGCGATTGAGTCACTGAATATCGGAAAAGACTGAGACAAATGTTCTTTTAAAACTAGAGGAGAGTCAAAGATTAAAAGGAAAGGGAAGAAAATGAAACTGATGCCAAGATGGAACAGTCTCAAGGGGCCATATGGCTCATTTCTTATCTTCTCAAGTGGAGCTATATGCATGACTATAATTAAAATGTAGATTACTAATTTTCTAATTTTACATTATACATAGATCTCTACACAGCTGCTATAGTCAGTGCTAATATGTCGAGTCTCAATGAGGCATCTTTATTGCTAAACTTGGGATGATATCCATTCAATTGGTAAATATTCTGTGCATTCGCAGCAGTACCATGCTGAGTCAAAAGCTCAGAAAATATCATTTGCAGTTACATTCACCACTGGGTAATTAAAATGCAGTTTTATTAGTTTTGCAGCCTCTAATTTTATGCAAACCTGAATATTGAGATTAATATGAATTAATCAGAAATAATATGTAGACTGAAAGAGGAAGGAGTGGTAAAATCGGGTAATCTAATCCAAGTATCAGGAAGAAATTCATCCAAATGAAGAATCGGTAGAGTAAGTCTGTTAAGTGGACTTGTGTGATCTATGAAGAGTAAACTTAAACCTCATTCAGCATTGAGATAGATGAGGATAGGAAATATTTAAAATCACAGTGATGTCCAATATTGAATGTGGTTAAACATGATGATCTCAAAACAGAAAGTGCTTTCTATATTATTCAGATTACAAAGATGTGCAGTCTTTTTTGCTTTAGACAGCCTAATGTAAAATCCTCACGTATATGCATTTGTAAGTGTTAACAAGAAGGGGAAGAAAATAAGGAATATATGAATTTACTTGTATTATTTGAAATTGCTTTTAAGATACTTAGTTGATTGCTTTAAATACTTACATAATTTTAGTTTAAAAGTTTATTTAATCAGTAATGGAAATGTTTCTGAACATTGCAAACATTTGAAAACATTGAGAAATCTTGGTAGCTGAGTTGAATAGGACTTTCTCTGTCTGTCCAGATCTACTCATGATTCTGAAGTTTTGTTGTTTGGTTCTATTTTGGCCAGTGAAGTCAGACTTCCTGCTTGGGCTGAGTTTAAATCTAGGGGAATGGGCTAGGCAGATTGGGAAATTTTGATCCCATTCATGATAAAAGAGAAGAGTTCAAATGATCAGTTGTTCTGTCATCCTACAGACATTCCTAAACAGGAATGTAAGAAAAAATTATATTGATTTTTGGATGATTATCGTGACTCTGTTTGCAGCTATGTCTGTACAAAAGATATTATTCCCTGCATACAGATGCTAAAGCTTTATTTGTCTTGTCTGAGGCAGAGACTGTTGAACTTGTAATTTGTGACCTTCTGTGTGTTTTTATTAACTGAAATCAGCATATCACAGCAAGTCTCAGGATTGTATGAATAAGCCATTGTATGATAAATTAATGTGATGAGCACCCAGAGTTTGCCAATACTTCAGAGCTTAACCACTCTAATACAAAGTTACTTATAGGAGATTCTGTAACTTCCAGAGCGTTCAGGGCAGGGCTTCTCCCCAATATTAGCCGCCCACTGTAGTGACACTTCACAAAGACCTCTTATATTAAAAAAAAATTAAAAGCATAACACACATGAGGCTCTTAAAGCAATTAAAATATTTTAACCACCCTTGTTAAATTAATTAAAAGCTTCAGTTGCATTTCCCCAGCAGTTAATTTCTTATTATTGTGTAAATTCACTGTCCTTGTGTTGGGTAACCCAGAATGGCTTTCATGAGGAGGACTTGCAAAAGCTGGGGAAATCTAGGCTAGTTCAGTTTTATTCCACGAAGATTTCAGCTGAATAGCATAGAATACCTACAGCTACTAATGTGTTGGGAGCAAATCTGCTCTTCAGCCCCCTCTTAGGGATTACCAAATTATAGGTTTAACCACTGATTAATCCACAGTGAAGATCTGCCCTATCAGATCTGATAAAATTGAAAATGATTCATGGGAAAATGCAGTAGATGTAGTGTGTATTAGTGCTCAGAAATGCTATGGAATTGGGAAAATTATACCAAAAGTTTCTAAGTCTTAAAAAAATCACTTGAGCAGTAAAAAATCTAAATCGAGTCAAAATTTAGAGTGATCACCCTTTGAATTTAAAGCTGCATCAATTCTCTTGGGCAGATTTTTATTAGAAAATCAGCTGGTAGGTTGTTCCAAGCATCTTGCCACAGATTTTCTGCAGACTTGGGCTGTCTCAGTGCCTCTGTCTCTCCAGATAATCCAGGACAGCCTTGATGATGAGATCAAGGCTCTGTGGAGGACATACATTTGTTGCATAACTCCTTGTTCCTTTTGCTGAAGACAGTTCTTTATGATCTTGACTGTGTGCTTGGGGTCATTGTCCTGTTACAGAATGAAGTTGGGATGTCAGATGCCTCCCTGATGGTATTGTGTGATGGATGAGAATCTACTGTTACTTCCAGCATTGGGGATTCCACTCATTCTGACCAATTCACCAACTCCATTTGCAGAAATACAGCTCCAAACCTGCAGGGAACCTCTGATGTGCTTCATTGTTGGTTGCAGATGCTCATCCACATAGTGCTTTCTAGCTCTGCTATGATAAGCTGCCTTCTGTTTAAGCCAAAAATTTCAAAATTCAACTCGTCAGTCCTGAGCACTTGCTGCCATTGTTCAGCACCCTGGTCCTTGTGGTTGTGTGCATTGGTGAGTCTATGGTTTTGCTTCCACTTTGGAGGAATGGCGTTTTGGCAGCAACTCTTCTGTGAGGACCACTTCTGACAAGACTTCTGACTGTAGAAGGGTGTACATGAGTTCCAGTGGATTCCATGAGTTCAGAGCTGATAGAAGTGCTGGATGACTTCCCATTTAGAAAGGACATCAGTTTGATGTATCTCTCATCTGCTGCACTCAGTTTCTAAGGCCGACCACTGTATTTCTGATCCTCAACCTTGCCCATTTCCTCGTGCTTCCTCAAAAGAGCTTGGACAGCACATCTTGAAACTCCTCTCTGTTGCAAAATTTCTGCTTGGGAGAGACCTTCCTGATGTAGGATGACTACCTTGCGTCTTGTTCCTCTGCTCACATTTGCCGTGATGTAAGAGTTGGTGATTTGAAGGTTAAACCGTCACATCTGCCACACCAACACCTTTTAGTTTAGTTGTCCTTCAAGTTGATTCCTTCTCCACTTGTTTCTGTTTCAGTTAATTGGTTTAGTTCATTAATTTTGTCATTGATCATTAGCACCTGTTGTCTTTGTTCAATCATGCATTGTGCTTATATACCCACAAAGTAATCAAATTTTTATTTGAAAAGTGGCCTATTACTTTTGTAAACATTTTTCTTTAACATTTAATTTTTTGGACATGAATGTTTGGAAATCTAAAATTCGCTCTTTTCTATTTTCACACTAATAGAAGACAAACATCTTAAACAGAATTTAGGAAAGAGGATGACCAAATGTTATGCTCTACTCTAATTTGATGCCTCACCTCCCTGTCCTCAATTACAAACCAGTTGTCCTTTTATCTGCACATTGGCTGGATCTGAAACTTGGTTCGATAATGCATCTGGGACAATAGGTGCTATTAAATTTATGATGTCACTGCTCCCTACTATTAGAGAGACAGCTGAAGGAAAAGGGGTTTGTTGTGTATTTACTATTCCAATAACTGAGTAACCTTATGTATATATTGGCTGATTAAGCATTCCTGTTTATTTAATGATTTATTACAGACTACAGGTGAAATTCATTAATTGCATATGTCGTCATGCTACCATGTGACATCTTAAAGTAAACATGAAGTTAGACTCGTGTGCCTTCCTTGGAATTAGTGTAATGTTTTCAAGTTACAAAACAAGGATGTACTGGAGATTCCTGGAAACAGCACAAAATCACCACGTTAGCATTGTTCTATTTGAATTATAAATGTCAACCTGAACTGGCTGAGTTGAATACTTTGTTCCATGTTCCTATTTGCAGGCATTTCAATAAACGACCTAGTTGGGGGGGGGGGGGAAATTAAAATACTTCTCAGCATTGTCTTTCTTTGATTCGTGCATAGAATGTAAGTGGGTGTTGAACAGCTCGTACCATGACATCATCAAATACCTCCCATTTTTCTTAAAATAAGCAAATACATAAATTTCTGCTCATTGAATATTTAAAAACAAATTGTTCTAATTTTTTTGGAATACTTGAACCACAATGGTCACTGACAAAAAGAAACTTTCCAGTGAAAGGAATTATAAAATTCCCTCCTCATCTGGTTATATCTAATGTTCAGAATGTCCCATAAGTTCTTCAGTGAAACATAAAATATTATTCACAAAAATATGACAGTTTGTTTGAAGAAAGAGTTTTATAAACCATCTTCCAATTAAAATAGGTCAGATGCATGGAATGAGTTCCCATTTCTCTAAGTCTTATCCAGAAAACAGCCAGAGAGGAAATGAGACACAAATGCTGCTTGTCTGACTCCGACCCCATTGGTGAACTGAGAAATCATGATGGTGAGCCCATACAGCTGGGCAACAGCACACACTGCCAATATCAACACAGATGGATTCCATTTCAATCCCTACAGGGTGTTCCATTCAAAACACTATCAGACTGTTTGCAAGGCAAAGACCTTATGGAACCCTGAACTCATAACTACTTGCACGTTAAAGTGTGAAGGTATTGCAAAAAATTACAACAAAAATCTTAGTAAAAGTATTGTAAAAGGCAAGAATTTACTTTTGGTATCAGATCTCCACACCCTGCTTTTTAGTGCATGAACCACACCTATAATGGCTTGATTCAGGTTTATTTAATAAGTATAGATGCCACAAATAAACTAGCTGATTTCCCTTTTACTTTCCCTTAAATTCTGGCTTGCTAATCGGAATGTACTGTATCACGTACAATGCTAAGTCCAGTGTTCCTTGCTTCAGCCTACGTGATTTGTAATATTTATCTGCACTTGAACAGCATGTGATAATGCCAGGTGTAGCAGTAAAGTGCCATGCCTTATCTGTGCTTGTGTTCTAAGCCAGTGGCAGATCTGCAAGACCCTATCCTCTAAATGCACTGAACTTGTAAATATTAAGGATATAATCAATGTGCTTAAGGACCATTCTATGAACTTGATGTGTGATTATAGGGCTGAGCCTATTGCCATGAATTCTTCCATACACACAATGCACTCCCAGGAGCATGACAAACAGATGAGCTTAATTTTGTGTTCAAATGTAGGGAGTTTCCAGATATCTTGTTTGCTATGGAATCTTTCTATTTTACCACATTTCACCCACAGCTGCTCCCTGTTTCCATGCTTGCACCTAACCTGAAAGCTTTGCCCTACAAATAATGATTTTGTTCAGATGGCTAATCTGCCTATTCATCAGCCACCTGAAATAAAGATTTAAATCTCTTCAGGTGCT
This sequence comes from Hypanus sabinus, assembly GCF_030144855.1. Lineage (NCBI taxonomy): Eukaryota > Metazoa > Chordata > Chondrichthyes > Myliobatiformes > Dasyatidae > Hypanus > Hypanus sabinus. The sequence continues at coordinate 97,151,136 of NC_082708.1, read as the reverse complement.
GAACTGAAGAAATTATTGAAGATACTGGGAGGATATCTGGATAAATTACTTCATAATCTTGGTTATAAGGAAGCAAAAGATGAGAAAAAGGCAGATATAATTATCTACAGGACAATAGGAACCCAAATATGGTAGATGGGAACAATGTATGCTGTCCTTGCATGGATAAAGATAAAGACCATTAGAAGGAGAGCAAGAAAGTAACCTAGAGCAGACAGTTCCAAGGGCTGGATAGCAGGGGGAGGGAGGGAGAGAAAGAAATTGTGATAATTTCAGGTTAGCAATTACAGAACATAATGGGTAACATAATTTTGAAGTAAATCTGGAAGTCCCCCCCCATCTTATTCCGATTTCTGCCCTCTTCCTTTCTAGTCCTGACGAAGGACTGTTTATTTCCCTCCATGAAAGTCATGAAATTATGTTAGAAGATCCATTTTGAAAGTTGCTTGAGCTATTTGCAAAGTTATGTTAGGCAAAGAAGACGGAGGAAGTAAATGACGGGCTAGAAAAAGCAGAATAAGGTAGAGGAGTAACATTTCTGGGATAGCAGATCAGCCCTGAGTTGAGGAAGAAGAACTTCAACTGGAGTGTTGACAGGAAGATAAATGGTGTAGATATCAGGACTTCTTAATATTGTTAAATATAATTATCTAGCCCTATCCACTTGAATTTATTGAATGTGAGGGTTTGGTTCTAATTTAGTTTTTAGTTAAGTGTATACTGTACTTCTATTGTTAGACAATGCAATTGGACTGGCAGTTAACAACAAATTCCTTGTTCAAGCTCTCAATCAATTTCAACTATCTTGCAATTGTTCAATATCCATCAATAATAGTTTTCAAATAAATGAAAGAGAAGGGGCTCTAGAGAGAAAAAGATAGATGCCAAATAATTCCATTTCCTTACTCTTTCAGGGTTGGACAACCAGAAGTGTATTTTTTTTCCCTAGTCTGAAACAAGATAACCAGTTCCAGGTTGGTTCATGTCATTCCGAACTTTTATCTGGGCATTCCTTGGCAGGAATCACTCTTCTCCAAACATGATGTCTGCATTATCAGATATATCATCGTCTAACAATGTTCCTTTTGGTGGGGAACCTGGATCACATTTTCCCAGGAATGTTCTTCAGTAGGTACTTGGAACAATGGGATCTTTCTAGTACAGAGCTGTGTTGAGAGACCTACCTGATAAATCAATAGCTTACTTTCATCATCTGGGTTCCCACCCTGCACTGCACCAACCTCTTCTAATGCCTGATCTGCATGTCTTCTATCCGACACTATTGCTGACCCAGCCTCTTCTCCAATCCCCATCATCTCCACACCATATTGTCCAAATACTTTTATTTTGGATTAAATGGAAAGAGGAGGGATAAAGCTCTCTTGGTTACAAATTGAAGTAATTAATTATGAACATCTTGATCTATGCCACTGGTTGACTAAGTCCAGGGACAGAGCACAAAAGTTCTGAGCTGCAGGTCTCATCTATTTTTTTTTAAACCAATGAGACTGGCATATTTAGCTTTGCCCCAGGTTCAGTTTATTTTGGTTTATCAATTGATATTTGTCACTTAATGTTATTCCTGCAGGAACAGGGCAGACTGACTGCAGAGAGGACTGAGCATAATTTGGCCCAGAAGAGAGAAGGCAGGTAGCTGAAACAAATCAGTGAAGCATATTTCTCCTTTCCTATTTAAGGAACTGCAATCTGACCAGGCAGTGTCAGGACAGTTAGAAGAAAGTGGAAATGATGCTATTATCACTCAAGTTAATGTTTACAGCTTCCATCTCCGATATTAACCACTATCTAATTTGAAGGATAACATGAAGATGCATGCAGTTAAATTTTGGACACTAATAAACTGAGGCTTGGTGATGAGATCTTGTGCCAAAAGCACCAAGGGGATGGGAAAGAAGAATTCTACAGCAAAGGATCAGATCAGTAACTTGTTGGGCCATTCTGGAGAAAATGTCTTAATGAACATACACAAAACAACACTCACTGCAGCACCAAACGAATAGGATGTCTCCTTATATTGTCAAGGAGTATTGAGGTACTTGGCACCTGGCATCACCCACACAAGGAATTTTACACTTCTTGCAACCCATCCTTTCCAAAAGTGCTTATTAACCCCATTAACCCACCTGCATGCTCATATAGAAGGGACAATCTGATGGCTTTCACTGAACAACATGCAGGCTATGGATGCCAGAGTTCAGAGGGACTAAAAGAAAGTCATAACAATTTAGTAATTGGTATTCCAATAAATCTATAGGTGTGCTGCAGTTCTTTGGTGGAATGTTATTGACTCAACATAACAATTTCAGAATCGTTCTATTACCACTCCTTGCTGTTACGCATAAACCAAGCCATCTCATCCTGAGCTGTTTGCAGTCTCCTTCACTGAAAATGAGTTCTCACCAGTCTAAATGCAGCACTGGAATAGGCTAAGCCACATGATGCAAAGAAAGCAATACCGCACAAAGGTATGTCTCCATGCAATATGGCATGAGCATGATTAATATGACTTGAATATTTATTGTATTGGATTTTTCAGCAAGTTGAAACTGTGATATCTGAGTGTGGTGTTATACCTGCTACTATTGCAGTTTGATGAGCTGTTCATGGACAACTCAGGCAGAAAAGCACTCCTCAGGTTAGATTTTTCCCTCGTTTTTCAATGTCCTCTTCATTGTGCTTTCCAGCTGAATGAATAGCTAGCAACAAGAGGTCAGCTTTCAAGATGGCATGGATAGTTACCTTTTACAGAAAGTGCAAATAACCACCCAAATAAAACTCCATTTACAAAAATAAAGTAAATGAACACAATTATTTTTCTAAAACTAGAGAGCATCTGCAGATGCTGGAAATCCAAGCAACGCTCTCAACAATGGAAGAATTTGCCAGGCCAGGCAGCATCTACGGGGGGGCGGAATAAAGTATATTTGACATTTTGGGCCGAGACCCTTCAGCAGACAGTACTCCATAGATGCTGCCTGACCTGCTGAGTTCCTCCAGCATTTTGTATGTGTTGCTTGAATCATTCTACTTGCATTTCTTTACACCTGCATAGATGTACCAAAAAAATCATAAAACATACTCTTTTGGAACACACCTATGTTCTCCTAAATGCCCCCCCACCCCCAATGCAGGGGTCACCTCTGCAGTAAATCAGAATACATGCACATCACCAGATACAACCCTGAGATTCTTTGTCTGTGGGCATACTTAGTGAATCTATTGAACAGTAACTGTAAATGGGATCAATAAACAATAAACTGCCAATGTAAATAGCAATAAATGGAGAGCATGAAATAACAAGATAAAGGGTCCTTAAAGTGATGTCATTGGTTGTGGGAACATCAGAAACTGAATGTGTAGATATTCCTTTTGTTCAAGAGCCTGAAGTTTGAGAGCTGTTAACTGTTCTTGAACCAGGTGTTCTGAATCTTGAGGCATCTGTACCCTCTACCTGATGGCAGCAGTGCGACAAGAGCTTGGCCTGGGTGGTGAGGGTCTTTGTTGCTTTCCTGTAGATGTGCTGAATGGTTGGGAAGGGTTTACCTGTTATGTACTGGGCAAAGTCCCTTACCTTTGGTCAGATTTTCCACTCAAAGGCATTGGTGTTCCCATACCAGGCCCTAAAGCAGCCAGCTACCTATAATTTCCAACACATCTATAGTAGTCTGCCAAGGTTTTTGATGACTTGCGAAATCTCAGCAGACTCCTGAGCAAATAGAGGTGCTGTCGCGCTTTCTTCACAATTTTATTTGTATGATGGGGCCAGGACAGGTCCTCTGAGATGGTGACACCCAGGAATTTAAAGTTACTGACCCTCTCTACCTCTGATCCTCTGATGCTTACTGGCTCATGGACCTCTGGTTTCCTTCTCCTGAAACCTACTATCAGTATCTTAATAACATTGTGTGAGGTTGTTGTTATTACACCACTCAGCCAAGTTTACAATATCCCTCTGTATGCTGATTCATCCCACCACCTTTGATACAACCCACAACAGTGGTGTCATCAACAAACTTGTACTTAGCCACACAGTCATAGGGGTAAAGCGAGTAGAGCAGGGGGCTAAGCACACATTCCTGTGGTGCTGCTGTGCTGATGGAGATTGTGGAAGAGATGTTTTTGCCAATCTGAACTGACAGGTCTGCAAGTGAGGAAATCCAGGATCCAATTGCACAAGGGGGTATTGAGGCCCAGACCTTGGAGTTTACTGATTAGATTTGAGGGAATGATAATAATAAAGAACATCCTGATGTATGCATCTTTGCTGTCCAGATGTTCCAGGGCTGTGTGAAGAGCCAATGAGATGGCACCTGCTGTGGACCTGTTGCCTCCATAGGTAAAATGGTGCAGGTCGAAGCTGCCACTCAGACAGGAGCTGATGTTTTCCAACACTAGCCTCTCAAAACACTATCACTATGTATGCATGTGGCACTGGGTATTAGACATTGAGGCAGGTTACCACATTCTTCTTGGGCATCAGTATGATTGACAACTGCTTGAAGCAGGTGGGGACCACACACTTCCAATTACCCTCATTGCAAACAGATCATCTGACACCACCATAAAAGTTGGTATTCTTGGCCTGTGTAGCTCCCCCATGAGAAAGAACCTCTATACCTGACCTGTTTGCTCAAGTTTTCATTTTGGTTTGAATGGCCTCACCAGATTTCTTTCTGTAACCTTTTCATAATTATACTTGTGCTTTCACGTCTTAATATTTTTCCATGACTTTCTCAGTTACCTCCACAATTGGAACCACTTCGGCATGCAAGCTCTTTATTCAAGCAATGCTGAAGGTTTCGGCATTTCCCCATACCATTTGCTCTGTCGATGACAGCCTTGAGCTGCCTGAGTCCTGCTCTCTGAAAAGACCTTGAGCCTGCCTGTCTTTCCACATTACTCCCTTCCCTTATGAGCCCAAATGTGAATTTAGCACTTGACAAAATGCTCAATGCCCTCTACTAATATCTTGATTCATTGCCTGTTAAGTGACCTTAAATATATTACTGCATTGAAGGTGCCAAGTAAATTAAAGTTTTTTTGCACTGCAAGTACTGCTGTGAATGAACTAAATGGTATGAACCACCACCAGCAGTTATTACTCAACCATCAGGCTCTTGAACAAGGGGGGATAATTTCACTCCACTTCACCCATCCCAACTGTGCCCACAATCTATTCTTCAAGGACTTATGTTCTTGATATTTATTGATTTATTATTATTGTTTTTTTCTTTTGGTATTTGCACACTTTTTTGTCCATCTTGTGTGGTTTATCATTGATTCAACTGTATTCTTTGTATTTACTGTGAATGCAGAACACGGAAATGGATCTGAGGGTAGTATATGGTAACACATATGTACTTTGACAATATGTTTACTTTGGATTTGAAATGCCGACTACTATGACTTTAGGTCTAGAAGCCATGTACATGAATTCCACCAGGAATTCAAGAACAGGTACCTACCAAACTTGCAAAAATATCTGCCCATTAAATTAACAAACACTTGAAATCTAGATATATATATATAATGCTGGCAATTTAGACTCCACTTCCTAAATTCAAAGAAATGAACATGTGTAGTATTTAGTGACCAGACAGTATTAATATACATGGACAGCAATTTTCCTTTTGGATTGTGATATTACTGTTAATTTTCCTAACTTTTTTTACACTCACCTACACTTAGACTCCAACACATTGGCACAAAAATCAGCCAGAACAATTCTAAAGCCAAATGCTTTGCAACCTAAACGTCTTTCTGAATTATGATGGAAATTGAATTAATGGGAATGACAAAAGCTGTACACAAAGACAAGTTTATTTTCAAAACCAGAAGTTGAATTTCCAGTCATTGAGAAGGAAGTATTAAGAATATTAAAATATAATTAGGTTTAAAAAACAGGCTGGGAGCTTGGAAATGAACTGTACAGCCCATAAGAATGATGTATCAGGCACATTCTAAAGGGCCTTTAGGAAAGCCATTAGAAAATTTATTTTGTGTGACAATTTGTTTCAAACTTCAGAATGTTACTCACCATAATCCCTCATTGATGCAACCCTCTAAGAATTTGTCAGCATTTTTCAAAATGTTGGGGCTATTTTGTCTCTGGAAGAACTCGCCACAATTTAAAGTTAGTTATTGTTCTAAATGAACCTTTGGCTAAAAAGGAATGAGAATTGCAAAATAACTATTTTTGGGATGTTTACTCGAAATGTCTGTCCTGATTGGTTGAAGCAAGAAAGGCTTCTTGAAAGCATCCTAGTGAATATCACTTATAATATTGAAATGCCCCTCTGTGTTCATTTCTGACAGACGGCAATCTGCTCTGCCAAGAATATTCAATCACAAGTCAACAGATTAACTAAATGATCCAAAATTTGGGGCACGGTCACACACTTCCTCCTTTATTGGATAACAAAAAAAAAGGAAGCTGTTAATAAGCAATTCATATAATTTCATTGAATTTCTATTAAAACAAGCTTTCTAAAGATTGGGAAAATGTTTTTGTGACTACTACAACCAGTTGATGAAAATGAAAGAGTGGGAGTTGATTGGAAAGGGGAGAGAGCATATGTCAAAAAGTGCCATCACTGGTACATTGTACTACACTGAGCACAAGAAGCATTGTGAGTCAGATGCTGAACCAACCAGTCAGATCAAGTTCAAATTTACTGTCATTTAAGCATACATAAGTACGCAGCTAAACAATTATTCCTCTGGAGCCAAGGTGCAAAACACAATACATATTGTCAATCACCCACAGTACATGAACTGGATTATTAGTGTTTTGCATACCACTGTCAGATGAATTGGCCTCAAAATTTGATTATAAAACATAAGTTTTGCAGGCCTACTTTATTAAAATGTGACATTTCCCACAATCAAATAAGATAATAATCGCCTCCGGATTGTTTTGAAGCACTCTAGATATTTGAGTGTCTACCTGGAGTGACGATACCTGTGTGAGCAACAAGCTTCCTGCACCAGGTACCATGTAATAACGAGATTATTTCATCTGCAGAGCCGTTTTTCAGCATTAGCAGCTGAAGTTCACTGACAGTGTCTAAAGCCTCACGTACCAACCTGGATATCACAATAATATTTGCTCTGCAGCTGCTTATCTTAAAGGTCTCTCGCAGTCTTATCTGCAACTCTTGCAGTCTGCTGCGTGGTCACTCTGAAGGGTACCTGCTCAAACCCGCAACAAATCACCAGCGAAGCTTCTACTGACTTTTTAGCTCTTGGAAAGTACTTAAAATGAGCACGTGCATGGCACTCCTGCTAGTTTTGATTGAAGACATGAAATTAGAGCATTACTATTGAAGGAGCCACAGGCATGGAAAAGCTTTTCCCAAGGGAAAAGCACAGAAATGCTCACTATCAAAGACTGCAGACTTCTCCATGGATCAGTGCCATCATGGGCTGATTACAATCAAAAAGTGTAATTGCAATGATTTGCAATCTTTTGTAACATGATCTCCAGGTTCATAACCTGTGAAATGAGTTCTCTCATAATCAAGATCAAGGTTACTCAATTTCCACACCTTGGAATCATTGCAGGCTAAGGCAAAGAACACAATGTTTTAAGTTTGGGAGTAAGTTTATTGCTAGGCCATTTTCTTTTCCTTTGCAATCCTGGGAACATCTCAACATACTGATCAATTTCCTAACTCTTCCTGTTCAGCAGGATTCATCATGAGTACATGATCCAGGATCAATTATCACATTTGGCAAGGGCGGTTAACTGCATTGACCACCCACTACAGCAGCTGCTTGTATGGACAGTTAATTCCGCTGGCACCATAATGGATGGTTATTCATCTACCATTGTGATCATCCATATGCCAAAAGTAAAGAATACCTTTACAGTGTATTCAATGGAAATCCAAGGGCAAAATACTGCAGAAGCCAGAGAGCTGAAATATATCAATGTTGGAGTAAACGGCCACAATGGAGGGGAAAAAACTGAGTTTATAATAATGAGCTGCAAAAGTACAAGATAAAAATGATAATCTAGTGGTGGTTTTCCTAGCAAAGATGAGCAAGGAATAACTACAACACTTAGAAGTCAGTTTATCTGGTGATTGTACACTGTGCTGAAGAACGAATTTACTGATATCTAGAGAAATAGAATATATGGTTCAAGGCATTATGTAAAAACCAAGGGTTTCCAATTTGTGGGAGGTCATTTCTTGTGAACAAACTTTGTGTTAGTTTACCCTTTTATGGAGACTATGGAGTTAGTTTAGAGGGAAATGTAAAACTAGAATGCTATAGAAGATCTACAATAGTTAGTTGTATTTGTCCCTAATTATCGTTGTCTCAATAAAGTCCTGTGATATCGGACACTGAAGAATTCTAACCAGGAGCCCTAATTTTAAGCATCTGATTTACTCATCAGTACCATATTTTGCAGGTGGATAGGGCTGTGAGGTGCAAAACGATTCTTAAACTGCCATATATTAACTTGGGGTTAAATATGGGTTCCTGGATTTTGTAAAATATTGGCTTGACAGATCTGGTTATAGTCTAAAGCATATACAATTGTGCCTGAAGAAAAAGTCTGATGCATATGCAGTAAGAAGGAGTGGGAAAAGAGTCTTGGCCCGAAACATCGACTGTACTCTTTTCCATAGATGCTGCCTGACTGCTGAGTTCCTCCGGCATTTTGTGTGTGTTGCATGCATTTCCAGAATCTGCAGATTTTCTCATGTTCATGCATACCTAGTTCCTAGTTCTCCCTTTAAATCACACTTCTCCACTGTAGCTGTAGTCACATGGAGGAAGAACCAAAATGTCCCTCAGGGTAAAGATAACATTTGGGAGGAGGGCAGTTCCTACTAGCCAGCTGCCACAGTTCTCATTATGCACACTTTCTGAAAGTCTTTCCATCAGCATAGAGAGCAGCCGGAAAATATTTTAATCGAGAACATTAGATTGCTGACAGATGAAACCATTGCTAAATTCTTGTGGTAAATGTACTACTCAATAAATAATCCAAAGCCAACTGTTTTCAATTTATTAAGTTAGTAATGTGGGATTTACTGCCGTATCAATTGCATGAATGCTTAAAAGTAACTCTGGAAAAGTGGCATCATTAACATGAAGAAAATAAAGTTGTTAGTTTGAGCACGATGAGAGAATCTCTGCTTTGCTTCTAATAGTTGTTTAGCAACTGAAAAAAGCAATTAAAATATTATTGTCTTAGCATTCACTTTACAAATGTAATGCAGAAATGCTCACCCCCACACTCGTGGATGATCTTGTACTTGTAACAACATCGAGGGAAGCTATCATAAACACAAGAGTTTCTGCGGGTGCTGGAAATCCAGAGTAACACACACAAATGCTGGAGGAACTCAGCATCTGTCGAAAAACAGTGGACATATCAGACTGAGATCCTTCATCAGGACTGGAAATGAAGGTGGAAGAAGTCAGAATAAGGTGGTGGGGGGAGGGGAAGGAATACCACCTAGAAGGTGTTAGCTGAAGCCAGGTTTATGGGGGGGGGGGGGGTAGAAGAGAGGAGATGAAGTAAGATGCTGGGAGGTGATGGGTGGTAAAGGGCCAGAGATGAAGGAATCTGATATGAGAGGAGAGCAGACCATGGGGAAAAAGAGGAGGAGAAGGGTCACCAGGGTGAGATGATAGTTTGGAGAAAAGAGAAGAGGTAAGGTGGGGGCAGAGTGGGGAATTGAAGAAGAGGGAAGGAGGGGGAAATTATTACAATGTTTATACCATCAGGCTGGAGGCTACCAAAATGGAATACAGTACAAGGTGTCGTTCCTCCAACCTAAGAGTGGCCCCCCTGTGACGGTAGAGAAGACCATGTACCAACATTTTGGAATGGGAAATGCGGATTGGAATTAAAATGTTTGGCCACTTGCTTTCTGAGGATGGAACAAAAGTAGAAGGAAGACGTTTTTCTGTCAGGTCCATGTTGGTTTCCAAGAGAGCAATCCCTTTAAATCTATGTTGCCCTCCTCTCCCGTACCTTGCTCTCTCTCACATATGAATTGCACTTCAAACCTGTTTGATTCTGTTTGCCTTGGGGTAATTTACAGTCATCAATTAGCTTACCAGTTTATCTTTGAAACATAGGAGGAAATGGGGCACTCAGGGGAAATGCACACAATCAGAACAGGAAACCTCTCACGACAGCATCCCAAGATCATGATGAAATCCAGATCTCTGGGGATGTGAGGTAGCACCATTAACTGATGTATTGCTGTACTGGGTTTTGTCATTGAATTGAAACTCCATATGTCACTGCATTTGGATATGGCCCAAGTGCAGAGCGAGAGATGCTGAAGCGGGTCGATAGTTCACAGACCTTAATGCAAACAGAGTTAGAGGGAAAAGAAAACAAACGGTAGGCCAAACAGGGCCGTTAACTAACACTCTTAAATGGAAAACGAAGCCAACACTGCAACTGAAAGAAATAACTAAATGTAAGATGAATAATGCTAGTCTTCAGAGCCAGTTGACTCGACGGTCCAATTTCTTAGGCAAGGCTGAATGCAAACAGGCAGCGAAGCATTGCTGTGCTGGGTTCAAGTCTCGACAAACACTATGATGAAAAGAATGGAGTTAGCTACTATCACAGGGAAATAATAATTAGCTGTCACTTGCATATTCACAAATGCAATTGTCATATCTGCTGAGCTGCCAAATCCATGGTTGTGACTGGGATCCCTCCCTAGGCACAGCAGACCTGTGTCCGCTGGAAGTCCCGGACGAGCAGTCCAAGATGTCCTTTGCCGTGATCCATGTATGTTCTTCTGGACCATACCCTTCCTAGTCTGCGAGATGCCATGAAGTGTCCCACCGTATAGACCAGGGAACCATCCACCAGGTAGGGAAGAGTGGGAGGTGGACTGACAGGGGGCCAGGGTAAAGGTAGTAACTGTCTTGAGCTAGGAAACATGGAATACTGGATAGATCTTCAGTGCTGCTGGTAGATGCAACCTATATGACAAACAAGGTGAAATCCGCAGATGCAACTCACCAGGCCAGGTAGTATCTATGGAAAAAAAGTACAGACTACATTTCGGGCCGAGAACAAAATGCTGGAGGAACTCAGCAGGCCAGGTAGCATCTATGGAAAAAAAGTACAGACAACGTTTCAGCCTCCAGTGTTTTGTGTATGTTGCTGCAACCTATACAACACCTTATTGACAGCCTTTCCCACTACAAACAGTCCCATGTAGAGCGGTGCCGATTTGCTGTTCTCAATTTTCAGAGGAAGATCCCTTGATGCCAACCAGACTTTCTCTCCTGGGTCCTTACCTGTCAGGGAGCTGGTCAGCTTGCCACTGGGAATGTTGTTTCTGGGCGTGCAGTAGCGAAGCCCTGGCTCATCTCCAGGTGTGTTTGTAGCAGCAGGAACTGTTCAGTAGCAGGAATTCCTACATCAGCCTCCTGATCAGAGAAGAGCAGGGCTGGAATCCCTTCTGGCATTCAAAGGGAGACATACGGGTGGAGGATGACTGGAGGTTATTGTGGGCGACCTCTGTCCAAGCCAATTGGGAGCTCCAGAATGTGGGGTTGGAAGAGGCAAGGTAGCACAGGTTTGTCTCCAACTGCTGGTTCACTCTCCGTCAGGCCATTGGGTTGGGCATGGAAACCAGACAAGAGGCTGGCTCCTACAAGAGAACAGAAAGCCTTCCAAAAGTGGGAAGTGAACTGTGGTCCATGATCAAACAGTATGTCTTAAGAAAGGTCGTGAAGCCTGAAAACATGTTGAACCATGAGTGTGGCAGATGGGAATTTTGGAGGGCAATGAAGTGGGCAGCCCTGGAAAATTAATTCACAATGACCAAAATGGTGGTGTTTCCATTAGATGAGGACAGAGATGAAATCTGAGCGGTGGGACCAGGGGTGGTGGGGCACAGGTAGTGGACATAAGAGACTTGCAGGACGCCGGCATGATATCTTGTTCCGAGTGCAGGTGGGACATCCTGGGATATAGATGGCCCCCAAAATTGTCTATTTATAAACTCCTGGGTCTGTTGAATTCCTGGACATCCAGCCAGTGACCCCATTTCAACACTTTGGAACACACCACAGTAGAGACAAACAGCCATTTGGGCAGTGTCCCACCTGGACCTGGGGTCCGACTGTTGGGTGGCCCTCACCTCTGCCTCTATTCCCCAGATCACCGGAGCGAGGAAGAATGGGCTCTGGATCAGCATTGTCCTCAGATCCATCGAACTGCCAGGAGAGAGCCTCAGACTTTGTATTCTGGCTGCCGGGACGATAGGTGAGGATGAAATTGAACCGTGTGAAGAACAGCCCACCGGGCTTGACGAGAGTTGAGTCTCTGAGCATCCTGAATATAGGAGAGGTTCTTGTGATCCATCCAGACCAGGAATGAATGCTCTGCCCCCTCCAGCCAGAGTCACCATTCCTCCAGGACCTCTTTGACAGCCAGAAGTTCCCAGTTCCTAACTCTGTAATTCCTCTCAGCAGGAGTCAAGCAGCGGGAAAGAAAGGCACAAGGATGTAGCCGGCGATCCGCAAAGGAGCACTGAGAGAGGACAGCTCCAATGCCTACATCGGATGCATCAATGAACGGCTGAGATGGGTCTGGGTGTTGTAGTAGCGGGACAGTGGTGGAACGTTGCTTTAGCTCGGAAAATGCTTAGCTGGCACTGTACGTCAGATGGAATGCTGCCGAAGTTTTCTTGGTGAATGCATTAATTGGAGCTGCAATAGAGCCGAAATTCTGAATGAAGTGGCGATAAGCTTGCAAACCCCATGAAACGCCGTGCCTGTTTGACTGTAGACAGTTTGGGCCACTCTGCCTGAACTTTACTAGGGGCCATTTAAATACTGGATGGGGTAAGTAAATATTCCAAAAATAACACTTGGTCTTTATGGAACTCACATTTTCCAGGTTGGCAAAGAGGTTATTTTCAAGAAACGTCTGAGAACTTTCCAGACGTGCTGGATATGTTCCTGATGAGAGTAGAGCAATCCCATCAAGTTAAATTTCCTCTTGAAACTTCCGTCTAAAGTAGAGGTTCTCGTACATACTCCCTGTGACTACATTTGTTTCCTCTGGGTGCTCCAGTTTCCACACACGTTCTAAAGACGTTAGGGTTAGTAAGTATTGGGCATGCTATGTTGGTACAAGAAGCATGGTGACACTTGTGGGATACCCTCAGTACAACCCTTGGACTACGTTGATTGTTGACACAGATCAATGCATTTCACTGTATTTTTCAATGTTTGGATGTACATGTGACAAATAAACAAGAGAAAACATAAAGATGTTGGAAATCCAACCAACACACACCAAATGCTAGAGGAACTCAGCAGGCCAGGCAGCAACTATGGAAAAGACTAAATAATTGATGTTTTGGGCCAAGACCCTTCATCAGAACTGGAGAAAAAATGAGTAAAGAGTTAGAAGGTGGGAGTAGGGGAGGAAGAAATACAAGATAGTAGGGGAAACTGGAGGGGGAGGGGTGAAGTAAAGAACTGGGAAGTTGATTGGTGAAAGAGATACAGGGCTGGAGAAAGTAAAATCTGATAGGAGAGGACAGAAGGCCATGGAAGAAAGGGAAGGGGGAGAGGCATCAGAGGGATGTGTTGGGCAGTTAAGGTGAGAGAGGGAAATGGGAATAGTTAAAGGGGGTCATTACTGGAAGTTCAAGAAGTCGATGTTCATGCTATCAGGTTGGAAGCTACCCAGACGGAATACAAGGTGTTGCTCTGAGAGTGGCCTCATCGTGACAGGAGGAGGCCATTGACTGACATATCAGAATGGGAATGAAAAGTGGAATTAAAATGGGTGGCCACGGGGAGATCTCGTTTCTTCTGGATGATGGAGTGTAGGTGCTGGGCGAAGTGGTCTCCCAATCTACATTGGGTCTCACCAACACACAGGAAGTCACAATAAAATTCAATGAAGTTCATCTTTAGATCTTTACCTTTACTTCGGTAGTCATTGAGGCTCAAGCCAGATGCTTTAATAACTGACTGGTTGAAGGTAAGTAGCTGTTCTTGTACCTGGTGGTGAGGGACTTGAAGTTTCTATACTTCCTGCCTGACGGTAGCTGCGAGAAAATGGGATGGCCAGGATGGTGGGGATTTTGATGACCAATGTTGCCTTCCTGAGACAGTGCTTCGTGAGCATTATTTCAGTGATAGGCAAGGTATGTACCCATGAGATATTGTGCAGAGTCCATTACACTTTGAGCTTCTTATGCTCCTGAACATGCCAATTACTGCACCAGATCACCAGATACTTTCAACACAAGTGCACAAGATTCTGCAGATGCTGAGCAACACACACAAAATGTCCCCTCCTCCTTCCCTTTCTTCCATGGTTCACTGTCCTCTTTTAGCAGATTCTTACCTTTTTAGCCTTTTACCTTTTCCACCTAACCCCTCCCAGCTTCTCACTTCATTCCCTTCCCCACCACCCACTTTCCCCCTCATCTATCACTTACCAGCTTCCCTCCCCACCTTCTTATCCTGGCTTCTGCCCCCTTCCTTTCTGATCCTGATGAAGGACCTTGGCCTGAAACATCGACTGTTTACTCCCCACCACAGATGCTGCCTGACTTGCTGAGTTCTTCCAGCATTTTGTGTGTGTTGCTCAGAAGACTCAACAGCACATCTGTGGAAGTTTGCTAGAGTGTTCAATGACATGCTGAACCTCCTTAAGACGCTAAGAAAAAAAGATTTTCTGTGCTTTCTTCATGATTGGATTTCTGGTCTAGGCTCAGGGCGATTAACACCGAAGAAATTAGAGCCGCTCACCTTCACCACCACCGATCCTACAATGTAGACTGGCACATGTTTGCTCTCCTTCCCCTTACTGATCAGTTTTATTGATGTCCTGGCACCACTCAACCAGTTCTCCTGTCTTGCTCCTTCATGCTGACTCATGTCCACCTGTGATATTGTCCAACAGTGTTGTGAGTAAATGTGTTGTGTTTAGCCATGCAGTTATGTGTAAGTAGGGAGTAGAGAAGGGGGCTAAATATGTAGCTTTGAGGTGCACCCGAGCTGATGGTCAGTGAGGAGGTGAAGTTATTACCAATCCTCATTGATTCTAGCAGAAGTGAGAGGTTCAGTATTCCCACCTCTGAGTCTTTAATGCTCGGCCTCTTACGCCATCTGGACCAGATGCTTTTCTTGGGTTCACTCTCTTGAAGGACGCCCAGACACTGGACTTGGAGACTGAAATCACAAGGTCAACCAGCGATGTAGGATTTTCTTACCTCTGCATCTCTGTTATCTGCTTACATGCCTTTCAAAATCTTTGATTGTTTGGCTAATCACAAACTAAGAGCTAAGTTACAGCACCTAAATAAACTAACAATAAATCTTTGTGATGTTCGAACATCCAGCTGAAACCCACACTATCATTGAAGTATTATGCAAACTACATTGTGACAGCACTGCAGGTCAAAGTACAGAAAAAATTAACTGCTACTCCGTTGTGTCACCCATTGAAATACAGAAGCAAATGAGCATGAGTTTTGTCCCAGACAATTACATAAAAAATATCATTAAGACCATAATTACACTTGAACAGGCCACATTCTTCACATGCCTCATCCAGACACCTGAAACAGACAATCATTTCTGCCCTCATGTTCAACAGGCAAAACGAGGACAACACACAATCATCCAAATACACTCTAAGCTTTCTTGAAGTATAATCTTACAACTGACTCCTGGAACCTCTGCCCATGACCACTAAAGGTGAAGGAAAAGCAACTAGGATGGTACTGAGAACCTTGAGTCTATATATCAGAAACATACTGAAGCATTGGCAGAAATGGCGGATGGACACAATCATCTTGTGCCCCATCAATGAAAGTTCGAAAACTGAGCCTCAGTTGTCTAAGAACCCACAAAGCTGCAGTAGAAGCATCATCCACAATCCCAAGGGGCTATACCATTTTTGCTACACCATCATTTACTTACTCTTCATCTGCAAGAAGCTAAAGGATAACTTGTATTACTCACTTCCAGCAGTGACAGATGCAAGAGAAGCATATGTACTGAATGTGTAAATGTATCTTAATGAACAAATAATAATTTTTCCTTTATGGTTAAGACTTAAATTTTGCATGAAATTTTGGAGCACATCAAGAAAAATCTGCATAAACCATTGTTACATGGTACAATTGGGCTGCTGGAAGTGGCTTAAACTAATATGGCAGGGGGATGGGAACCAGTGTGATAGAGCTGAGGGTGAGCCAGCAGGTTTACAAGTAGATGATGGACATAACATGAATGAAAGGAAGGACAAGCCAATGATTGGCTACAAATGCAGACAGGGCTAAGAGTTCAATTGTAACAGAGAGGTAAAATTCAAAATGGTGAAGAATTCAGGACTGAAGGTGCTGTATTTAAATACGCGCAGCATTTGGAGGAACTCCTGGTGCAGTTAAAGATTGGTCAGTATGACATTGTGGGCATCACTGAGTTGTGGCTGAAAGAAGGGCATAGTTGGGAATTTCACATCAAAGGATATAATTTGAATCGAAAGGACAGGCAGGAAAGCATAGGCAGTGGTGTGGCTCTGTTGGTAAGAGATGGAATTACATCTTTAGAAAGAGGTGACATAGGGTCAGAGAATGTTGAATCTTTGAGGGTGGAGTTAAGAAACTGCAAGGGTGAAAAAAACATTATTGGAATCATTTATAGACCTCCAAATAGTAGTCAAGATGTGGAGCTGAGACTGCAAAGAGAGCTAGAAAAGGCATGTAATAATAAGGGTAATGATACAATTGTAATGGGGGGCTTCAATATGCAAGAGGATTAGGAAAATCAGGTTACTGTCAGATCGCAAGAGAGGGAATTTGTTGAGTGCCTACAAGATGGCTTTTTCTTAAGCCTGCTCAAGGAAAGGCTATATTAGATTAGGTGTTGTGTAATAAAGCAGATCTTATTAGGGAGCTTAATGTAAAGGAGGCAATGTTCATAATATGATTGAATTTATACTGCAGTTTGAGAGGTAGAAACACAAGTCACATGTATCAATATTGCAATGGAATAAAGGGAATTACAGAGGCATGAGAGAGGGGCTTTCCCAGGTAGATGGGAGGAGGATACTGGTGGGGATGACAGCAGATCAGAGATGGTTGAAGTTTCTGGGAATAGTTCACAAGGCACAGGATGGATATGTCCCATAGAAGAAGTTCTCAAGTAGCAGAGATAGGCAACCGAGGCTGACAAAGGAAGGTAAGGACTGCATAAAAGCCAAGGAAGGGGCATATATAGTAGCGAAAGTGAGTGAGAAGTTTTTCTGATTGAAGAGCTTTTAAAATCCAACAAAAGGCAACTAAAAAAAGGTATAAGAAGGGAAAAGATGAAATATAAGGCCAAACCAACCAATAATATAAAACAGGATACTATAAGTTTTTTCAATTATATAAAGAGTAAAAGGGAAGTGATAATTGATATTGGACAACTGGAAAATGATGCTGTGAAGGTAGTTATGGGGGACAAAGAAATGGCAGAAGAACTTAATGGGTACTTTGCATCTGTCTTCAATATGGAAGACACTAACAGTGTGCCAGAAGTCCGTGAGTGTGAGGGAGAAGGAGTGAGTTCTATTGCTATTACAAAGGAAAAAGTGCTTTGTAGACACAAAGGTCTTAAGGTGGAGAAGTCACCTGACCAGATGGACTACATCCCAGAGTCTTGAGAGAGGTTGCTGAAGAGATAATGGATGCATTGGTCAGGATCTTTCAAGAATCACTTGATTCTGGCAAGGTCCTGGAGGACAGGAAGATTGCAAATGTCACTCCCCTCTGAGAGGGAGGAAGGCAAAAGAAAATAAATTATAGACCAGTTAGCCTAACGTCAGTGGATGGGAAGGCATTGAAGTCTATTATTAAAGATGTGGTTTTGGGGTACTTGGAGACTAATGATAAAAATAAGTCAAAGCCAGCATGGTTTCTGAAAAGGGAAATCTTGCCTGACAAATCTGTTAGAGTTCTTCGAGGAAGTAACAAGTAGGGTGGACAAAGGAGAGGCAGTGGATGTAATTTACTTGTGTAACACCCTGGTAAAGGTTTCACTGCTGCCATTGTAGGGTATTTCATGTAGAAGCACTGTTTGGATTATTAGAGATAATAGGTACTTAGGACTGTGAGCCATCCAGTCAGGGGGAGCAGAGCTTTTTGTGCCTGACACCGGTGTGAGCCTTGGTCTTTGTTCAGTGGGAGATGAAGAGAAAAGATGCTGGAGAGAATTGGTTGTAGAATTTGATCCAGTTGAGACCATGATTCGATGGAGCAAGGTGCGGGAGTCTACTGAGGATCAGTGAATATGATTTTTGGAAGAGCTGAGCTCCAACCTGTGTGTATTTGGCTGTTTAATTATAATGGGCACCTTTTGTTTTTTTTTCCCTTTCTTTTCTCTACTAACTCTTTAGTTAAGTCAATATTCATAAATATACTTCCTTTAATTATATGCAGTGTGCTGTTTGTCATTTCCTGGCAACAAGTTGTAACAGGGCAGCAAATCAAACAGCACTCACACAAACTGCGACTTGGGTTGGAGAGACAACCCCATCTCATGGATTTGGCGGGTCTGGAGTGTATATTCCCTAGGCGTATGCGGCCAGAGAACAGTGGGTTTCTCAGTGCTGAGTTGGGAGATTACCAGTGAGGGCTAACGAGACATTTCCTGAAACGCCCAGGAAGAAGGGGGTTCAGTTGGATTTTCAGAAGGCACTTGATAAGTTGCCACACATGAGGCTGCTTAACAAGATAAAATCCTATGGTATTACAGGGAAGATACTGGCATGGATAGAGGAATGGCTGACAGGCAGGAGGCAGTGAGAGGGAATAAAAGGGGCCTTTTCTGGTTGGCTGCCAGTGACAAGTAGTGTTTCTCAGGGGTCAGTTTGGGACCGCTACTTTTCACATTGTTTGTCAATGATTTGGATAATGGAATTGATGGCTTTGTGGCAAAGTTTGCAGATGATATGAAGATAAGTGGAAGGGTAGGTAGTTCTGAGGAAGCAATGCGACAAATTGGAAAGATGGGCAAAGGAAGGACATAGACAAATTGGAAGAATGGGCAAAAAAAGTGGCAGATGGAATACAGTGTTGGGAAATGTATGATGATGCATTTTGGTAACAGGAACTATTATCTAAATGGGGAGAAGGTTCAAACATCAAAGTTGCAGAGGGACTTAAGAGTCCTGGTGCAAGACTCCTAGAAGGTTAATTTACACGTTGAGTCTGTGGTAAAGAAGGCAAATGTAATATCGGCATTTATTTCAAGGGTAATAGAATATAAAAGCAAGGAGATAATGCTGAGACTTTATAAGACACTAGTCAGGCTGCACTTGGAGTATTGTCAACAGTTTTGGGCCCTATATCCCAGAAAGGATGTGTTGTTTTTAGAGAGAGTCCAGAGGAGGTTCACGAGAATGATTTCAGAGGAGGTTAACGTATGAGGGGTGTTTGGCAGCTTTGGGCCTGTGCTCACTGGAATTTAAAAGAATGTGGGATGGGGGGATCTCATTGAAACCTACCAAATATTGAAAGGACTTGATAGGGTGGATGTGGAGAGTATGTTTTCTCTGGTGGGGATATCCAGAAATAGAGGGCACAGCCTCAAAATTGAGGAACGATCTTTTAGAACAGAAGTAACAGGGAATTTCTATAGCCAGAGAGTAGTGAAACTGTGGAACGTTCTGCCACTGACGGTGGTGGAGACCAAGTCCATGTGTATATTTAAGGCAGAAGTTGATCGTTTCATGTTCAGTCAGGACATCAAAGCGTATGATGAGAAGGCAGGTGTATGGGGTTGAGTGAGTCTGGGATCAGCCATGATGGAATGGTGGAACAGACTCAATAGACTGAATGGCTTAATTCTGCTCTGGTGTTATATTATCATTTTGAAGTATGTCCAAGGCTGAAGAGTACTTACCTGCCATGGATGAGGTATCTCAGGGAGAGGAATCTGAGGAGGAGCAGGTACACTGCATGGTAAATCATGCTTCTGTGTGGAATTTTGCATTTGACAATCTGGAACAAAAGATGTGAATTAGCAGGGAAGCATGCAACATTTACAGTGGCTATTTATGCTCAATTACATATATCTATTGCAATGTTAAGGAAAATCAAAATAATCATCAGTTCTATTTGCTTTTCTACCTGTTTTATTACTGTTCAGGAGTACAGTATAAGATAATAGGTTGCTTCAAACAAACTGACTCATAAGTTACTTAATTTAAGGAAGATTGCAGAACAGATGGATAATACCATTTAGCATATCAATAACTAGTGAGTTTGTAGTTATATAAATTTTATGTACTCTAAAGTTAGCTTTACAGCAGTAATGGTAACTGACTAAGATCTATGTCTCCAAAAAATGTTTTTACACCATCTGTGTTAAAAGGATATCTAAGGAAATATCACGCACTTGTGGAGTCAGTCATGTTAGAAAAAGGGTACAATTATAGAGAGCAGTTAAAGCTTATTAGGACAGGAGTAAGGAACATCAAGAAACATGGAAGAATTAGAATCCAATCTTCCAGCTTCGGGTTCTGCAACTGACAACTTGTTTGTCTTCATCTTTGGTACATATGTCTATTTAGTTTATAGGAAATGTACCTGTATTTTGGAAATCATTGATAATGCTTTGGGCTTTGTGCTTTGAGAATAGTTTGTGTTTTAGAAATGATTTGTAATTGGAAGATGTTTAAAATAGAAATCCTTTGACTTTTCAAAGGTTCAAAGATTAGATTAGATTCAACTTTATTGTCATTGTGCTGAGTACAGATACAAAGCCAATGAGATACAACTAGCATCTAACCAGAAGTGGAAAAGAATATTTTTTACAAAATAACTGCGAATAAAAAGTGCTACAGCATACAAATATAAAAGTTCTGAGACAGTCCAATATGTGTGCAATACTGCTTAGCGCTGTGATGTGAAGCGCTAAGCAGGGTCATGCGCAGGGTCATATCCTCAGGGAAGAAGCTCTTCCTGTGCCTGCTAGTATGGGAGCGGAGGCTCTGTAGTGCCTACCGGATGGGAGGAGAGTGAAAAGTCCAAGGTTAGGGTGAGATGCATCCTTGATTATGCTTTTCGCCCTGCCCAGGCAGCGTTTATGGTAGATGTTCTCAGTGGTGGGCAATTGGGTGCCGATAATCCGCTGGGCAGTTTTCACCACCGTTGGAGTGATTTGCAGTCCGATACAGGACAATTGCCATACCACACTGAGATGCAGTTGGTGAGTATGCTCTCAATGGTACAGCAGTAAAAGTCCATCAGCATCCTGGGACAGAGGTGAGCTTTCTTGATGCTCTGCAGGAAATAAAGGCCCTGTTGCGCCTTTTTGATGGAGGAGTTCAAGGACCAGATTAATAATCAAATTACAGGAGGTAGGGATTCACGTTTAAGGTGTGCAAATGGGCGCATAATTGGCTCAAAATCAGAAAACAATGAGTTATGGTGAGAGGATCATTTTCACTCCTAGAAGATGTTAAAAGTAGGCTTCTGCAGGGATCAGTTTTGGGGCCACTGTTTATAGTTTACATTAATGATTTGGATAAGCACCTAAAAATTAAACAAATAAAGTTTGCCAATGACACAAAATCAGGGGGAATAAGCTGAAAACATTCAGGCAGCAGAATCAATACAGTTAGATCTTCACAAAATCCAGATGTGGACAGGTAGATGGTAGATGAAATTTAATTGTAAGTTAATGTAAAGTATTGCATATAGGAAGAGGAAGTATTAGATATTTACAAATATTTTTATAAATATTGTATATAAATATACAGTGGGGGGTTTGTGAGTTAGAAAGTGCACTGTATGAGAAGGATTTGGGTGTCCTGGTAGACTCATCACTATCAACAAGATGCACAGAAGCGATTAGGAAGGCTAATAGAATGTTAGGTTATATAATGGAATCAGTGGAGTTCAAGTCAAGAGATGTTCTCCTGAAGCTGTATAATGTACTTGTGAGGCCACACCTTGAGTACTGTGTACAATTTTAGTCTCTATGTTCTGTGAAGGATGTGAAGGGTGACTAGACACATTCCAGATTTGCAGGGTATGAGCTATGAAAAAAGATCAAATCTTTTTAGCCTAAATTGATGCAGAATGAGACATGATAGAAGTGTTCAAAATCATTAACAGTATAAGTAAGGTGGATGTCAGCTGCTGCTTCAAAACTAATCCATCTTAAGGACATGGGGCCATAGGTGGAGACCGGTTGAGGAGAGATTCCAGCCAAACGTCAGGAAGCAAGTCTTTACACATGGAACAAACTACCTAGTTGTTTAGTTGAGAGTAGTACCTTGGAGACTTTCAAATCTAAACTCGATAGTTATTTCAACACACTACGTGGATAGGAATTTGGCAAGCTTTGTTGGGCTGAATGGCCTGTTCTTGTCAAAAACTTTCTAATGTTCCCTGGGAGCTGGTGTGGGCATGATGGGCCAAATAGACTCTTTCTCTGGTTATAAGGTATGGCTGGTCTTCAGCCTATCAGTCTGTTGCCAAAGAGAGCCAAGCCTCAAAACCAGCCAGGACTACGCATGATCAGCTGGGACAGGTATAGTTCTGGGAGAAGAGTACATACTGTACCTGCATTTCTTTTGTTTAAACTCTGCAGCTACTATATATTAGTCCGTGAGCCAGGACCCTAAATTTGGGCCACTGGTACCATCTGGAAGGAATAATCTGGAAGGTGACTTTTGGCAAGGTATACACCCCTAGTGCTAGAAAATATGTGATAGCATTGTAGTGGTGGTAGCTTTCTGTCACAACAAAGGAGAGCTATCCACATTTTGGATATCATACATTGACATGTTAGATAACTTAGTACTTGGGCTTCTGCACGCCTCTCGTGAGGGGGACTGGGAGTTGTACCTCCATGCTATAAGAACAATGATCACATGGTTCTTTACCTATGAAAAGATGAATTTTGCCAGGTACCTGTCTCCTTACTTTGGTCAGATGATGAACCTCCCAGAGAAGAATCCTTCTGTGTATGAGGCCTTCAAGACCAGCCAATTCTCAGTGCAGCTGTCAAGTAACAGCCCCTTTGGGCAGATCCCTGTGGACCAGGCTATAGAAGCCACAGTGAACAAAGACACACAGACTCCTGGAGGCACATTGCAGTTCAGCCTGAATGTTGGAACTATCGAGCATTACTACATAACAGCTGAGCACCGCAGTGCATTCCTGGGACAGTTAAGGGAGATGGTGCAAGGCAACAAATCAGAGCTTTGTCATGCGGAGCTACAGCAGCCAAGAATCCAGAAAGATGAGGAAGCAGTTTCAGCAGTGATTAGCCTTATACATGAATGGGTCAACCCATTTGCAGAGAAGCAGGATCTTATTAGCATCTCTAAGGCAAAGGCAGTCTCCAAAGACCTGATGAAGGCATATGAGATTGGTAAGCAATGCTACGCAACCTTCAAGGATGAGAGACTAGAGGAAGACCCACCAGCAAAGAAATTCCATGACCCAATGAAAACAAACAAGCTGAAAACATTCAGTGATATGTGTAAGAAGAGAGAAGTGAAATCAAATGGGAAGGCGATCATCTTCAAAACAAATGATTTTTGTTTGTTTGGACAAATGTTGTTTGGATGATCTTTGTTTATTTGAACAAACAAATCTTTGTTTGTTTGGATGATCTTTCTTTGTTTGGATGCATCATAGTGATGGCACAAGGGCGCAGTCTACGTATGGAAGATATCCTTTCTCATCCCCTCGGACCATTGTCCTGGGCCCTGTCTACACCAGAACATAGCTGAGAAAGGCAAATAAAGGTACCTTAGCCACAACCTTGCAGAGAAATGTAGCAGTGGAAGAGCAACTCCCATGAAAATCTGCTACAGTGGTTGATGGAATGAACTTGGTCCAAAGACTGAAAGGTGATCAAATTACATTCAGAGATGTTACCACAACAATTCTGATTATGGCTCTGAGGGAAGGCAGTCAGAGTAGCAGAATAGATGTTGTGTTCGACACATACAAGGAGAACTCTATCAAGAATAGTGGAAGATCTCTACGGGGTGAAGAGACTGGTCATGAGTTGCAAGGTATCACAGGCACACAGATGGGGAGGCAGTGGAGGAGCTTCCTGACCAAAGTCAGTAACAAAAATAGTCTCATTAGCTTCATAGTCCATGAATGAAGGAAGGTGGAGTACAGAGCAAAGCTACAGGAGAAGATTCTGTATGCATCTGTGGTGATCTGCTCAGAAGACACAGATGTCTTTATCATGTCTTTAGCATCTTGTGACAAGATTGAGGCGCCATTGTTCCAGAATTGTGGCACTAGAACCCGTACAAGGCTTGTAGACATCGGGAAGGTTGCTGCTACTGTTGGCATGGAGGTTTGTAGGGCTCTCATCGGGTTGCACGCATATACAGGATGTGACACTGTAAGCGCATTTGCAGGCGAAGGGAAGACAAGTGCCCTAAAACTTATGACCAGCAACAGGGAAACTCAGGACACATTCTTAGAGTTGGGTCAGGAATGGGACCTCTCCCCAGAACTGATGGACAAACTGGAGGCATTTACATGACTCCTGTATGCCCCAAAACCATCGACCACCAAGGTCAATGAGCTCAGGTATCACCTTTTCTGTGCCAAAAAAGGTGAAATAATAAGTCATCAACTCCCACCATGCAAGGACTGCTTAATAAACCATGTACAGTGAGCCAACTACCAGGCTGGTATGTGGAGAAGATGTTTGGAGAAGGACCCACAAGTGCCAAGCCCTGTTGGCAGAGGATGGAAGATGGAGAGAAGAGGAAGCTGAACAGTTGGTGGTGCACTGGATGGAAGGCCAGCCAGTACCCGATGCCATCCTGGGTCTACTGACCTGTAACTGTCCAAAAAAATGTTCACTCCCAAGATGTATGTGTGTTATAAGTGGCCTCAGGTGTACTGACGTGTGTAGACTGACAGACTGTGAGAACCAGGCATCCACCTCAGAGAGTGTGGGAAGTTCAGATGAAGATGTGGAAGACGTGGAAGACTTGGAAAATTATTATGACTATTAATAGTTTATGGAAGTATGGAAAGCAGTCTTTGATTAAATATATTCATTTTACAACCAAATGGGACTTAGGTTATGGACGTGTGGAACCCCACATTTGAATTATTGTACTATAATTCTATATACTATGACAAAAGCTTAGGACTGTTTTGATTTGATACAACAATATGGAAAATATCATGACATTGATAAAACTCCAGAAATCTCTCCAAATGAGGTTTTTTACCTTTGGGGGGGGGGGGACATTTTCTGCTGTACTGATGTTAACATGGAATATATACAAAAAGTGATTACTTATTTGAATTCCTGAATAAATTCTCTACAAATCCATGTAATTATATGTGTCCTAGGGTTTTTATTAACTTTTCCAAAATAAACAACAAATATTTTTCTAAAAATGAAATGATTCACTCTACTGAAATTGGGCACTGTACTGCGAGTGGCACCAATGACATAGTTTTCAACATAGAATTTTATAACAATATTTGATGAAAAGTGCTTGAACTCAGCTATCATTGTGACAAATTTCAATGTTGAGGGGTTACTGATGACAAAATACTACTAGGTTGAATATATACGTTGTACTTAATATTGGCCACATTTCAGAAATGCTTATTTTAGGGTAGTGTTATAAAATGCATGATCGCACGCATAAAGCTACCACTGGTGCAATACTGTCAGGTATTTTCTAACTCTAGAGATGTATACCTTGCCAAAAATCACTGAGCATTATTCCCCTCAGATGGTAGCAACCAACCCTAGTGGCTCACAGACTGTATCTTCACCTGCTGTCAAAGGTGTGACATAAAAGTAGCACAATATCCATTTTCACTGAACTTACCACACAATTCCTACAAGCAAAAGGCCCTACTGATCACTCCAGCAACAACAAGCATAGATATATCTCTCAGTTTTTGGACATAGCTGCTCTCCTTCCATTGAAAGAAAATTGAGTCTATTCTTTGCTAAAAAAAATCTACCTTAATAAAAAATTGTCGTTGTCAATGGTCTAATGCAGATCATCTTGCTCCTCACTCCTTTATTACTATATTCTTCCTTACTTGATCAAAATAAACATGATTTTAACTTTAGAACCTTTGCAGGTAGAATAAACAGGCAAAAGAGAAGCCTGCCTGTGAGAAACAACACTTGATTTTCTTGATGTTAGTAGAATACACAAGTAACAGAGGGGGCAGCAACACACTGCTTTACAGAATAATACTGCTAGTAATTAGTCACCGCTACAACAGAGTCACATAGTCATACAGCAAAGAAACAGGGCATTCAGCTCAACATACTTATGCAAAACCAGACCAATTTTCCCACATTAGGACAGTATTTGAGTCTGTTTAAATGTCCCTGAAACGTACTAGTTTTGTATCTACCCCACTACCTTCTCTGACAGCATATCTAGATATCAACGGAGCTCTGTGTAAAACCCTTAGCCCTCAGATCCCCATTAAAGCTCCTTCCTCTCACCCTCGATCTATGCCCTCTTGTTTTTGATAACCTTATACTAGGTAAATGTTCTATCTACCCCATCTATACCTCTCACTATCAATCAGGGCATCTCTCAGTCTTCATCTCCAGCCTATCCAACCTCCCTCCATAAGTCTAATCCAGGTAACATCTTTGTGAATCTATTCCGCACCCTTTTCAGTTTAATGACAACCTTCTGCTTGTATGGTGACCAGACCTACACATTCTCTCCGACACAATCACATCCTTCCTATAGCATGGTGATAAGATTTAAACACAATACTTTAATTGCTACCTAACTAGTGGTGCGGAGAGTTGCAAAGCAACATCTGAACTTTATGTTATTAACGTCAATAGCAGTAAGTCTACAAAGATATAAAATACTGTTATAGGATCATAAAGTACAGAAATAGACGATACAGCTTACCACATCTTCTCCCATTATCAACTAGCTATCTGTATAAATCCCATCTATCAATGGTTGATGAGTAGCTTACTTCTTGCCGGCAATTCAATAGCTCATCTAGATAGTTCTTAAATGATGTGAGAGTATCTGCTTCCACCAGACAGTGCATTCCAGATTCCTAAAACTCTTTGATCCTCAGATTCCCAGTACATTTCTTACCCTAAAGCTAGAGTTTTAGAAACTTTTCCTACTATCTATCCTCATAATTTTGTATGTACTGTATGCTTGTGGTTTCTGCTGCTGTAGCTCATTTACTTCAAGGTTTTACGTGTTGTGCGTTCAGAGATATTCAGCAATGTTATAAAGTGTGGCTATTTAATTACTGTCACTGTCATGTCAGCGTGAACCTTTCTCGCCATTCTCCCTTTGGCCTCTGAACCGATGCTCACTGGATGTTTTATTTTTGTTTCTCTGTGAACTCTAGAGACTTGTACATGAAAATCCCGGAAGATCAGCAGTTTCTGAAGTACTCAAATCAGCCCGCCTGGCACCGGCAATCATTCCACAGTCACACTCCATAGATCACATTCTTCCTCATTTTGATATTTGGCCTGAACAACAACTTGACCGTGTCTGTGTGCTTTTATGCATTGAGTTGCTGTCACATGATTGGGTAATTAGATACTTGCATTAACAAGTAGGTGTACAGATGTACCTAATAAAGTGGCTACTGTGTGTATGAGACCGTAAGACACAGGAGCAGAAATAGGCCATTCCATACCACATGTCTGCTCCATCTTCAATTTTGGCTGATTTATTTTCCCTCTCAACATTTGAATCGGCCAATGCCAGTGGTGTTGACAGCAAACTTAAACATTGAAGAGAATACATTCAACCTAAGGAGAGCTTATTCCAAAATGTCAGTTAGGAAAAGGGTAACAGATATATTATTTGAGATTTTCAAAAGCACAGTTGGTTAATCCAGTGAGATATATACATCCCATCACTTTAGCCCAGGGTGAGCATTCGAGGCAAGCAGCAGGGTCATTCTGCAACTCCAGTATGAGACCCAAGTCAAGGGCATACTATGTCCAGCTAGGATGATGCAAAGGGTGTTCAATAAGAGCAGGAACTTCAACAACAGGAGGGCCTAGGAACACGTGTACAGTTAGCTGGAAGTGGACAGTGTGTTGAAAAAGGCACTTGGCACACTGGACTTTAGTCAAGACATTGAGAAGTGGTATAGTAACAACATGTAAATATGGACCCAAATGCAGGCTAATGGGGCTAGCTTGGTGGGCACCATGGCTGGCATGGACGAGTTGGGCCGAAAGGGCTGTTTCTGAGTTACTCTATGAGGGATGAATCAAAACCCAGTGGAAATGATCAAATTGAATCCTTCTCCTGCAGCGTCCGTAGGACATTACATACTGACCATTGCCTGATGGCCATTTCAATGAAGGACAGGTAGTGCATTGATGGGCCTGGCCCTGTTGATGCACCACCTGTCCTTTGGTGGAAAGTTCTTTCCGGACCAACACCAGGGACAGATTGAACCTTGGCACATAGTGGTACTTGGTGCCCACGTATTTAGGTTCTGTGCACAGCCTGATGAAGCCACTAGACTATGACATGTGGGACTATGGTAAAATGCCTCCAGTATCTCATTACATCATCAGGATCCCACCTTCTCCATCTCTCTTCTGATACACAAGATACACCTATCACATCATTATGGCACAGCCCCATGATTTTCATCCCCTCTCCTCAATGGCCTATTCATATTCAGCACCTAAGCTTAAAAATAAGGGTTTTCATTGTAAGATCTACATAGAAAAGGAGGCAGCCCAGCTATTAGGCAGAACAATACCCCTGGAATCAGCAGTGGCTCTGGAACATTGATGAGAATTCCTGTTGAAGATTATAAAATATATTTTCAACTTTCTATTTGTGTGCAGTGTCAGGTTCCATTGCACATGATATCAAAAATACATCATTTTTACCTTTTAAACTTCAATCAATTTTTTGATAACTTTACTTTCTGAAATTTAAATGAAAAATGCAAGGTAATGCATTTTTGGAAATCAAAATTAGTCGGGCATATACAGTAAATGATAGGGCACTAAAGTGCTGATGAACAGAGGAACCTTGGAGTTCAAATCCAATTAAAGGTATCTTTAATTAGGGATGGATGAGATTAACAGATTTATACACTCTCTTCCCTGGTAGAATTTCAAGCTGTTTTGCAAAGGGACAAAACAGTGTTTCTGCTCTGACTCACCCTCATCCTGCCACTGTACCAACTTAAATTTCAGACCCTTGACTAATCATTGAAACTACCTAAGATTAGAATTAGCTAGCCAAAGACAGTGATTGTATACTGACCAGATATTGACTTGATTCTCTGCAGAATGTGATAGACTGCAGTCTTTTTCTGTCGGGCAGATGAAGTCAGGTATTCATGGTCAAGAAGTTCCAGAAATTGTTGCAATTCTGCAACCAACTCTTCCATCACTGAATAAAGCAAAGAACAATGGTCAATCCACCCTTGTTCACATGATACAAGGACTCAGTAAATTGCTATCAAAGTGCAGATATATCACCATATACAATCCTGAGAATCATTTTCTTGTGGTTATACTCAACGAATCCATAACTAAATAATAACCATAATAAAATCAATGAAGGACTCCACCAACTTGGGTGCAAAAGACCAACAAACTGTGCAAATACAAAAGTCAATCAATCAATCACTAAATAAGCAAGCAATAAATATTGAGCAAGTCCATAAGTTGTGGGAACAATTCAGTGTTGCGGTGAGTGAAGTTATCCCCACCGGTTCAAGAGGCAGATGGTTGAGGTATAATAACTGCTCCTGAAACTGGTGGTGTAGGTCCTGAGATTCCTGTACCTCCTTCCTGATGGCAGTAGTGAGATGAGACCATGGCCTGGATGATATTACTTAGTTAGGCCCCAGAAATCTGCTAGTAATATCTATTTGTCTTGACAATCTTTTCTTAAGCAAAATGGCTTGATCATCATTCTTTCAATCACATGAAATGATGGAGGTACAGATTTCAAACTTTGGTGAGGGCATAACATTGATACCATCTCTGTTGATAATGGAAAATAGATCTCTTAGTCTGCGGCCTAATCCTGTGGCCGATTATGTATCTTGGGGCCACTGTAATCAGGAGAAGTCTCCCCTGGCCTTTCGCACCTTCATTTTCTACTGTCACTCATCTCCCTACACTGACCACCTTATTGGCACGGTAATTTGTGGTTGCCCCAGTACTATGAGTCTGCAAGTTCAGCCAGCAGCACAGAAATTGTAGCAATAAGCAGGATGCTAATACTCAAAAGGGCAGAAAAAACACAATAATGATTTCTTAAGTTAAAGGTATCCCAGATTATGATTTGTGAACTGGAATGGATTTATTATTGGCACTTCTACCCAAGTACTGTGAAAAGTTTGGTCTACATACTGTGCATACAATTCATTACACAGTACACGGAGGTAGATCAAGGTAAAACAGTAACTGGGTGCAGAATAAAGAGTAACGGATATAGCAGTGCAGATAGACAATAAGGTGCAAGATCATAGCAAGGTAGAATGTGAGGTCAAAAGTCCCAATGTATTGTACCAGGGAACCATTCAATTGTCTTCTATCAGCAGGGAAGGACCTGTGCTTGTTCCTGGTAAAACATGCTTTCAGCCTTTAGTATCGTCTGTCTGATGGAAGAGGAGTGGAAGGAGTAAGTCCAGGATGGGTGGGATCTTTGATTATGCTGGCGTCTTTCCTGAGGCAGTGAGAAACACAGACAGAATCCATGAAGGGGAGGCTGATTTCCATGATGTGTTCACAACTCTCTGCAGTTTCTTACGGTCACAGGCAGATCAGTTGCTATCCCAAGCTGTGATGCATTCGGATAGGATATTTTCTATGCAGTAGTCAATAAAAAAATCGGTGAGGGTCATAGGGGACATGCCGAATTTCTCTAGCTTCTGGAGGAAATACAAGCATTAGCGAGCTTTCTAGACTGTGGCATTTATATGGTTAGATCAGGACAGGATAGAAGTGATGTTTACTCCAAAGAACTTGAAACTCTGAGTCCTCTGAACCTCAGCACCATCAATGAAGACAGGAGCATGTGCACAACCCTAATTCCTGAAGTCAATGCCCAGCTCTTTTGTTTTGCTGGGAAAGGCTGGTGTCATGACACCACATCATTAGGCTCTCCTTCCTGTATTCTGACTTAACATTATTTGAGATACAGCCCACAGCAGTGGTATCAGCTCAAACTTACAGATGGAGTTAGAGCAGAGCTTGCCACACAGTACAGGGAATAGAGAAAGGGGCTTCTGAAGGAGAAGTGTGTTCTGATATGTTGCTGCCTCTCTTTACTTATTGCAGTCTGTTGGTCAGGAAGTCAAGAATCCACTTGCAAAGGGAAGTCTTGGAGTTTGGTGAGGAGTTTGCTTAATGTAGTATTGAGCGTAGATTTACAATTAACACTACACAGTGCATCCATTCAGAACACTGAAAAGATTCCTAAAGGCCAATCTGAAGGTCCACACTAGTTATGACAAACAATTAACTAGAAACTAATGAGAGCAGCCAGTCATATTAGAGATAAAAACACAAAATGCTGGCAGAACTCAGCAGGCCAGACAGCATCTATGGGAGGAGGTAGTGACGACGTTTAAGGCCGAAACCCTTAATCAGGAGTCGTATTAGAGATTTGATTAACTTCTGCTGGACAATGAGTGATGTGTTGAAGCGAGAGGCAAAAGGTCGATTTGGGAAATATTTCTGTAGAAATCTGGTTGTGGTTAATTCTTATACTGCTTAAGTTTTGGGACATTTAGCACAAGCTATCAATACATTTTCTACATTTACGTCTAGATTACAAGAGAAGAAATTTACATTAAAAATGTCTGTTATGTTGCTGAACTGAATCTGATTTGTTCCCAGTTCAAACTGCCATATTGTGAATTACCTAACAAATCTCTGTGTTTCTATCTTATGAATCCGCGATTGTTGAAAATACCAAATGCTATTGTACCTTAGCATGTAATGCCCAGCTTAGATTTCTAGCTGGGAAGGCACTGACAATGATATTCTTCATAGCAATTATGATGACATCCAGTTTGTCTTTTCTACTGAAAATACCCCCTCCTATTAGACTGTTTGAGGTAACTTATTTTTTATTCTTTCTTAATTTTCTTCTAATATTTGTATATATGTGCGCTTGTAATGCCACTGTGATACTGTAATTTCCTTGGGGATCAATAAAGTATCTATCTATCCGAACTTAAACATAAAGTCAAAGACTACTGCACACACCTTTATAATGAGGTATTAGTCACTTGCCCTAGAAGGACTGCAGGATTATTGCTAGCATCTTGCTGGTAAATACTGAGAGTTCAGAATGGAATTACTGGCTTGTACATACTTGAAGAGAAACAAGCTCATAATTTCCAGACATGCATGGTCAAATATGGAAATCCCCATTGTTTCAAAGAGAATTGAACAATAGGAATGAAGGGAAGTCTATTTATTAACGATTTGACTTAGTTTACTTTAATAACTTATAAAAGGTTTAGAGTTTTAGCTTTTTAACTTTTTGAAAATACTTAGCCTACTTTTAACAGATTTTAAATAACTGTGGCAGGGTTTTGCCAACAATCAAAACTTCTAGAGCTTTAAGGGACAGGATGTCCAGTATCTATTGGAGGTTCTTAGGTACAGGATTTCCAGTCACTATTAGAGGATGTTAGGTACAAGATGTCCAGTCACTATTAGAGGTTTTTATATATATAACCATATAACAGTTACAGCACGGAAACAGGCCATTTCGGCCCTTCTAGTTCGTGCCAAACGCTTACTCTCACCTAGTCCCACTGACCCGCACTCAGCCCATAACCCTCCATTCCTTTCCTGTTCATATACCTATCCAATTTTACTTTAAATGACAATACCAAACCTGCCTCTACCACTTCTACTGGAAGCTCGTTCCACACAGCTACCACTCTCTGAGTAAATAAATTCCCCCTCATGTTACCCTTAAACTTTTGCCCCCTAAGTCTCAACTCATATCCTCTTGTTTGAATCTCCCCTACTCTCAATGGAAAAAACATATCCACATCAACTCTATCTATCCCCCTCATAATTTTAAATACCTCTATCAAGTCCCCCCTCAAACTTCTATGCTCCAAAGAATAAAGACCTAACTTGTTCAATCTTTCCCTGTAACTTAGGTGCTGAAACCCAGGTAACATTCTAGTAAATCTTCTCTGTACTCTCTCTATTTTGTTGACATCTTTCCTATAATTTGGTGACCAGAACTGTACACAATACTCCAAATTCAGCCTTACCAATACCTTGTACAATTTTAACATTACATCTCAACTCCTATACTCAATGCTCTGATTTATAAAGGCCAACATACCAAAAGCTTTCTTCACCACCCTATACAAATGAGATTCCACCTTCAGGGAACTATGCACCATTATTCCTAGATCACTCTGTTCTACTGCATTCTTCAATGCCCTACCATTTACCATGTATGTCCTATTTGGATTATTCCTACCAAAATGTAGCACCTCACTCTTATCAGCATTAAACTCTATCTGCCATCGTTCAGCCCACTTTTCTAAGTGGTCTAGATCTCTCTGCAACCTTTGAAAACCTACTTCATTATCCACAGGGCCACCTACCTTAGTATCATCTGCATACTTACTAATCCAATTTACCACTCCATCATCCAGATCATTAATGTATATGACAAACAACATTGGACCCAGTACAGATCCCTGAGGCACACCACTAGTCACCGGCCTCCAACCTGACAAACAGTTATCCACCACTACTCTCTGGCATCTCCCATCCAGCCACTGTTGAATCCATTTTACTACTTCAATATTAATACCTAACGATTGAACCTTCCTAACTAACCTTCCATGTGGAACCTTGTCAAAAGCCTTACTGAAGTCCATATAGACAACATCCACTGCTTTACCCTCGGCAACTTTCCTCGTAACCATTTCAAAAAATTCAATAAGATTTGTTAAACATGAACTTCCACGCACAAATCCATGTTGACTGTTCCTAATCAGACCCTATCCAGATAATTATATATACCATCTCTAAGAATACTTTCCATTAATTTACCCACCACTGACGTCAAACTGACAGGCCTATAATTGCTAGGTTTACTCTTAGAACCCTTTTTAAACAATGGAACCACATGAGCAATACACCAATCCTCCAGCACCATCCCTGTTTCTAATGACATTTGAAATATTTCTGTCAGAGCCCCTGCTATTTCTACACTAACCTCTCTCAAGGTCCTAGGGAATATCCTGTCAGGTTCCTGAGATTTATCCACTTTTATATTCCTTAAAAGTGCCAGTACTCTTTTAGGTAGAGGATGTCCAGTATCTATTAGAGGTTTTAAGAAACATAGAAAACCTACAGCACAATACAGGCCCTTCGGCCCACAAAGTTACGCTGAACATGTCCCTACCTTAGAAATTACTAGGCTTACCTATAGTCCTCTATTTTACTAAGCTCCATATACCTATCTAAAAGCCCCTTAAAGACTCTATCGTATCTGCCTCCACCACCGTTGCCGGCAGCCCATTCCACGCACTCACCACTCTCTGCGTAAAAAACTTACCCTGACGTCTCCTCTGTACATACTCCCCAGCATCTTAAACCTGTGTCCTCTTGTGGCAACCATTTCAGCCCTGGGAAAAAACCTCTGACTATCCACACGACCAATACCTGTTATCACCTTGTACACCTCTATCAGATCACCTCTCATCCTTCGTCACTCCAAGGAGAAAAGGCCGAGTTCACTCAACCTATTTCATAAGACATGCTCCCCAATCTAGGCAAAATCCTTGTAAATCTCCTCTGCACCCACATCCTTCCTGTAATGAGGCAACAAGAACTGAGCACAGTACTCCAAGTGGGGTCTGACCACGGTCCTATATAGCTGCAACATTACCTCTCAGCTCCTAAATTCAATTCCACGAATGATGAAGGCCAATACACCGTACGCCTTCTTGACCACAGAGTCAACCTGCGCAGCTGCTTTGAGCGTCCTATGGACTTGGACCCCAAGATCCCTCTGATCCTCCACATTGCCAAGAGTCTTACCATTAATTCTATATTCTGCTATCACATTTGACCTACCAAAATGAACCACTTCACACGTATCTGGGTTGAACTCTATCTGCCACTTCTCAGCCCAGTTTTGCATCCTATCAATGTCCCGCTGTAACTTCTGACAGCCCTCCACACTATCCACAACACCTCCAACCTTGGTCTCATCAGCAAACTTACTAACTGTCGCTCCACTTCCTCATCCAGGTCTTTTATAAAAATCATGAAGAGTAAGGGTCCCAGAACAGATCCCTGAGGCACACCACTGGTGACTGATCCCCATGCAGAATATGACCTGTCTACAACCACTCTTTGCCTTCTGTGAGTAAGCCAGTTCTGGATCCACAAAGCAATATCCCCTTGGATCCCATGCCTCCTTACTTTCTCAGTAAGCCTTGCATGGGGTACCTTATAAAATGCCTTGCTGAAATCCACATACACTACATCTACTGCTCTTCCTTCATCAATGTGTTTAGTCACATCCTCAAAAAATTCAATCAGGCTCGTAAGGCACGACCTGCCCTTTACAAAGCCATGCTGACTACTCCTAAGCATATTATACCTCTACAAATGTTCACAAATCCTGCCCCCCAGGATCTTCTCCATCAACTTACCAACCACTGACGTAAGACTCACTGGTCTATAATTTCCTGGGCTATCTCTATTCCCTTTCTTGAATAAAGGAACAACATCCACAACCCTCCAATCCTCTGGAAACTCTCCCATCCCCATTGATGATGCATTGATGTTTTTAGGTACAGGATGTCCAGTATCTATTAGAGGTTTTTGTTACTGTTCAGGGACTTGGAGAGCAAGGAAAGGAAAACAACCAAAATGAAGAAGGAAGTAAGGGGTCAAAATGGAGTAAGGTTACTGAAATGGCAATGCATCCCATGGAGATGCTCACAGATACGATCTAGAGTATACAACACTGGCTTCAGCTACATACACATTGTACTCCCATGTATATATCACAGAATCAGGCAAGCAGCATAGAAACAGGCCCTTCAGAACAGCTGACTAAAAATACTTATCTAAGTTGGTCCCATTTGCGTTTGTTTGGCCCAATACCTCTCAAAGCCAAATGTTCCCAACTCGGAGACAACAGACCCCTTGGTTAATGGTAGTAGTCCATGGCATAAGATAGGTTTTGTTTTGTTTTTATTTTGGTTTTTTTTAGTTTAGAGGACTTTTATTTTCTCTTGTAAAAGATTTTTTAAAAACCCTTTTTCATGTTTAGTTACTATGAAATTGGGCGGCTTAGATCACACTTTACTCAGAGTCTGTTTCTGTAAACGTTAACAGTTATTAATGTAATCCCAATCTCTTTGTATCATTATTATTATTATATTTATCTACTCGAAACACAGGAAAAAAGATTGATAAAGAAAAGATAGGTTGGCAACCCCTACTCTAAGCAGTTCCTATCTCTATACCTGTTTTCAATGTTGTTAATATACCTGCCTCAGCCACATCCTCTGTTAGCTTATTGCTGTAACACCCTGGTAAAGATTTAAATGCTAATGTTGAAGGATATTTCATGTAATGTTTTTCTGTGGAAGCAGTGTGTTCTGCTGGTAGTGTTAGGGTTAAGGATAAGGGATGCTTAGGAATGTTGTGCCATCCACTCGGGGTGGAATGGGGAAAAGGTTCTATAGAACGCAGGGGAGAGGTATTGTGACAGACACGGAGGTGGGTCAGTCTTTTTCAGCAAGAGATGGAGAGAGAAGCTCGTGAAAACCGCCTGTAGGATTCAATCCAGAGGGAGTGCGTGATCTGATGGGGAATTCTCTCAGTGAACAGAAGTTGGCATCGTAAGTACATTGGACATAATGGCTTTTGGAAGATTTGAGTTCCAACCTCTGCACATTTGACTGTTTAATTATGATGGGCCCTTTTGTTTCTTTTTGTCTTTCTTTTCTTTCATAACTGTTTGGTTACACTAACATTCATGAATATACTTTTTTTAATAATTGTACGCAGTGTATGGTCTGTTATTTTTTGCCACCCGGCAATTGTATGGGAGCAGTAAGTTACACAGTATTCACATAACTTGGGGCTCGGGTGAGTGAGACATCCCAACCTGACGGGTTTGGTGGGACCCAAGTCATATTTATCCTCGACATATGGAATATGTAAAAGGTGGGTTTCTCACCGCTGAGTTCAGTGGCTGTTAGCAAGGGACTAAGGAGCCACATCTCCAGAGATGCCCAGTATAGGGAGAGTGCTTCTCCCTATAGATGCTGCCTGGCCTGCTGTGTTCCACCAGCATTTTGTGTTTATTGTTTGAATTTCCAGCATCTGCAGATTTCCTCTTGTTTGCATTTAGACCAATATCTGTACTTAATGTGGATTACAGAATATTTACCTCCATCATGGCCTAACGATTAGAAGAGTTTCTACCCATACTGATACATAATGATCAGACAGGTTTTACACAACAACACCAAACACAAGGCAATATACAAAAGGACACTTCACATTATGGATCATATAAAAAATGAAATTGAAGCAATAGTGATAAGCATGGACACTGAAAAGGCATTTGATTCGATTAATTGGAATTTTCTTTACAGAGTTTTACATAGATTTGGTCTACATGACACAATTATCAAAACTATACAGGCACTATATGACAATCCTACTGCTAGAATTAAAATCAATGGGTATTTATCTAATAGTTTTACCCTAGAAAGGGGCACGAGACAGGGTTGTGCATGGTCACCGCTACTCTTCGCGTTATATCTGGAACCATTAGCTCAATACATCAGACAAAATGCAGATATCAGGGGAATTACTATTAAAGGGACAGAGCATAAATTGGCCTGTTATGCGGATGACATTTTGATCTATCTAGGGCAGGGGTCGGCAACCTTTACCACTGAAAGAGCCATTTGGACCCGTTTCCCACAGAAAAGAAAACTCTGGGAGA
The DNA here is from genome assembly GCF_030144855.1 of Hypanus sabinus. Classification (NCBI taxonomy): domain Eukaryota; kingdom Metazoa; phylum Chordata; class Chondrichthyes; order Myliobatiformes; family Dasyatidae; genus Hypanus; species Hypanus sabinus. The sequence goes on along the minus strand of NC_082708.1, from coordinate 97,113,104 downwards.
CACAAAACCCGTTTGACATTTAAAATGAAATAACACTGCATACAACGTTTTTTTTGCCTTTATGTTATGTATAAACAAACTATAATGTGTTGCATTTATGAAATCGATGAACTCCTGCAGAGAAAACGAAATTACATTTCTGCATGCAACAAAAACATTTTGAACTCCGAAAAAAAAGACGTTGGGTTGAAGGTTACTTTTAAGTAAAATACTCAATGTCTATTTGAGTCCTTCTTGTATTTATGAAAAACGCCGAACTTAAATTGTCCGCCAGCAGCAAACCAAAAATAACGTCAGCCAGCTGTCAACCTGAAAAATAAAGACTATTTCACTGAACAATGAAAAAATATGAATATACGTAAAATAATAGGCAATTAAAATATTTATTATACTTGGTTAATGGGATTTCTGCTCCTGCACCTCAGCACACAGTGTCTGCACATCAGGGCTGTATGACGTCACCTTCATCTTTACACAGAATCGCAAGCTGTCATCTGTGAGGCGTGCGCGATGTTTGTTTTTAATAAAGTTCATGTTGGAGAACACCTGCTCACATACATATGTGGATTCAAAGATCGACAGGACTCCAAGCGCATACTTTTTAATGTTTACATAAATGTCGGAGATAGCATTCCATGTTTTGAACACAAGATTGTCCGGTTTAGGGAGGTTTTCAATATCACTCCATTTGTGATTCTGAGCAAGAACGGCCTTCTGACGGGCAACATCTTCAAGGTCTGCTGTCAAGCGTCTAAACTTGGACACCCATATGTCTTTGTCCGCTATGTCGGCCAATTCCATCTCAAGATCAGGTTGACTCACACCTGCTAATGCAGTCGTATTCAGTAGGGATGGATCGATGCTTAGGGGAGTGACCAGGAAGGATAATGTGTTTTTTACCTCTCTGAACACACAGAAGCGTTTCCCAAATGATGTTTGCATTGCGATGATTGCAGAATGTAAATAATCTGAATTTATCATGTCGTGAGCTTGTTTGAACTCTCTCAAATTGGGGAAGTGAGACAATGTGCCTTTCTGTAAATCTCTGGCAAGCACTGTGAACTTGCGCTCGAATGCCAAAACATGCTCCAACATGTGCAGGGCTGTGCGTCCTTTCCCCTGAAGAGCTGTGTTCAGCGTGTTCAGGTGCGCTGTCATGTCTACCATGAAGTGTAGCTTTTACAGGCACTCTGGCTGTTCCAGCTCAGGAAAGGTGAGACCTTTGCTGCCCAGGAAAGTTTTCACTTCTTCCAGACACGAGACAAAGCGTTTCAGCACCTCCCCTCTGGACAGCCACCGGACTTTGTTGTGCAGCAGGAGATCAGAATATGCGCTTTCCAGCTCGTCCAGTAACAAACGGAATTGACGGTGATTTAAACTTTTTGCCATTATTTTATTGACAATCTGAATAACAACATCCATTACTTCTGTGCATTCCAGAGGAAATGTTTGAGCGCACAGTGCCTCTTGGTGCAAGATGCAGTGAAAAGTCAGCAGCTTTCTGTCCAGCGACTTCTGCAGTAAAGCCACAAATCCCTTGTGCGCTCCTGTCATACTTGGTGCCCCATCAGTAGCTACTGACACCAGGTGGGTGGTCTTTATTACTTTGGCTCTTAAACAATTCAAGACAGCCTCACAGATATCCTCCCCCCCGTGTTTGGCCTTTTAGAGGTATCAACTCAATCATTTCTTCCTGTGGCCTGGCAGAGTTTACATACCGACAGAACAGCGCTATTTGTTCAATATCACCTTTGTCTTTAGACTCGTCACAGGCAATCGAGTAGGCCACAGCTGAATTGATGTCTTTCATTTACTATCTTGTGATGTCTTCTGCCATTTTTATGGTTCTGTCTTTGACAGTCTTTGCAGAGAGGGGCATATTCCTGATTTTCTGCACAATTTCACTCTTGTTTTTAAAGTCCGTGAACAGATGTTCTGAAATCTTAATGAAAGATTCTTTTATATATTCACCATCTGTAAACTGCTTCCTGTGCCTGACTATTTCCTGAGCGGCAACAAAACTATCATATGTCATTGATTTTCCAGACATCATCCACTTCTTGAAATGATTTTTGCTCAGATCAACCTTCCGCATCAGTTCCGAAACGGCTTTTTTTCTCTCATCTCCATCCGGATATTTTTGAGCAAAGGCTGCGTGTTTATTCTGGAAATGTCTTGCAACTTTTGACTTTTTGTTGTTTGCTAGTTTCTCATTGCATATTAAGCATACTGGTAAACCAGTCTCGTCAGCAGTGAAAGCAAATGAATTTGCCCACGTATCATTAAACGTTCTGTTTTCTTCAATCACTTTTCTTTTTTTAGAATTCTCCATAGTTAGCCGACCTTGGATCGAAAAATTAAAGAAATCGTGCACTGGCGGGTGTCAGGCACTGGCAGTGGTGACGTATATTAATAGCGACAAAAAACACGTTTTATTTAGATTGTACAAGATCACCATAATCTTCAAATTTAGAATTACATTTCAAAAACTAACAAACTAACAATAAATACATTTTAATTAAATACTCATCATTTATTTTCCAAAGCTACAGGGAGCTGCAGCACAGAGATGAAAGAGTCGCATGCGGCTCCCGAGCCGTGGGTTGCCGACCCCTGATCTAGGGCAACCGACATACTCTTTACCTAAATTGATGCAATCCTTTGAACAAAATGACCAATTATCAGGATACAAGATCAACATAGATAAAACCCAAGTACTTTCATATAACTATAGCCCACCAAGAGAAATTGAAAGTAGATATCCTTGGGCATGGCAAACAGAGTCTGTCAAATATTTGGGCATCATTATGCCAAAAGATTTGACAGAATTATCAGAATGCAATTATCAGTCTATATAAAAAAATTAAGGTAGATATAACCTAATTCCTTTTCTTGGCCTCAGTTCAAGGATTGAATCTATTAAAATGAATATACTGCCCAGACTACTATATCTCTTTCAGACCCTACCAATAGCAATTAACCAAAACCAATTTAATGAATGGAACAAGATGCTATCAAGATATATATGGCAAGGTAAAATTCCTAGAGTTCATCTCAAAACTTTGCAATTAGCCAAGGAAAAGGGGGGATGGGGCTTGCTTTCTCTTAGAGATTATTATTTTTCAGCACAGTTGAGAGCTGTGATATGCTGGTGTAACTCGTCATATGACGCTCAATGGAAAAACATTGAGGAGAGGATACTTTCCATCCCTATACAAGCAACTTTGGCTGATAACAACCTACAAAGTTACATAAATACTATTGATAACCTGTGGGTGAAATGGATTCTTAAAATATGGAAAACTATTATAAAAGAATATAAACTAGAGAGAGACATTGCAATTCTTAAATGGAGTGCACATGACTCAGATTTTACGCCGAGTAAACTGGATGCTAGATTTAAGGACTGGACAGCTAGAGAAATAACCGCTATTTGCAATATAATGAAAGAAGGAACACTGTTCAGTTTTGAAATGCTCAAAGAGAAAGACTTGTTAGAAAAACAAAACTTTTATCGGTATTTACAGATGCGACAGTACATTAATAGGATGGTTAAAACAGTAACCGAAGCAAGTACAAGTCTGATAGAGCTATTTAGAAAAGCATATAATTCAGACAATGGTAGTAGAAGCATTTCAAGCGTGTATAAGGGTTTGTCAAATCTTAAAACACATTCGACTTCATGCATTAAAACAAAATAGGAGAAGGAAGGAGGGATAATTATATCTGAGGAAGAATGGACAATAATATGGAGATATCAATGGAAGTGTAGCAGTTCACAGAAATGGAGGGAGTTTGGGTGGAAAAACTTGATAAGATATTTTATTACACCCTCTCAGAAATCCTGTTATGATAGTAACATCCCTGTTTGCTGGAGAAATTGTGAAAATCAAAATGCAAACCATTATCATATTTTCTGGGGATGCCCCATTTTATCAAAGTGTTGGAGTGGGATACATAATGCCCTATAAGATATCTTTAAATGTGAAATACCGTTAGAGAGTAAGACCATATATTTTGGGTATATACCTCAAGAATGGTTGAAAAGAGATAAATATTTAATAAATATACTGCTGGTGACTGGTAAAAAGACTCTTAACTAGGAAATGGTTATCACAGGAGAGCCCTACCTTAAATGCATGGATGGAAATTACAATGGACATTTACAAAATGGAGAAGATAACAGCATCTGTTAATCATAAATTGGAACAATTTGATTCATACTGGGAAAATAGTTTAACTACATAACACCTCATAGGCCTGATTTTATTCTCACAAGTCAATAAATATGTTGTAAAAAGATCACTCCCTGCTTTGTACATAGTTTTCTTATTTTGACTGTTCTTTCTCTCCTTTCCTTTCTATGTGTATACCTCGGATAATTATTATGTGGAGGTTTGTGACAAATATGATTATATGGTATATATGTACAGTATCTGATGGAAATGTTTGATGATAAACTTCAATAAAAAATAAATTACAAAGAAAAGCGGTGGTGGGGTGGGTGTGATGCACATGCTGCTGTTTACATCAATGGTGTTGAGGTTCAGAGAGCTCAGAGTTTCAAGTTCCTAGGTGTGAACATCACTAGTCTGTCCTGACCCAATCACACAGGTGTCATGGCTAAGAAAGCCTCTATTTCCTCAGGAGACTAAAGAAATTCAGCCCGTCACCATCGACTCTTACTGACTTTTATCAGTTCAGCACAGAAAAAGTTCTGTCTAGATGCTTAGCAGCTTGGCATGGTAATTGTTCCGCATGTGAAAGAACATGCAGAGAGTAGTGGGCACAGCTCAGAACATCACAGGAACCAGCCTCCCATCTATGGTCTCTATCTAAACTTCTCAATGCCTCAGTAAAGCAGCCAGGACAGCCTCTTATCCAACTGACTCTGGAATGGATATGATATGATAGACTCTTGACCTCACAATCTACCTTGTAATGATATTGCACTTAACTGCACTGCACTTTCTTGGTAGCTTTATTACTTTGTTCTGCATTGTTACTGCTTTCCTCATATACCTCAATTCACTGTGTAATGAACAGTACGCAAAACAAGTTTTTCACTGCATCCTGGTACATGTGAATTGCTTTACTGGTAATAAACCAATACCAGTAAAAATATTATATTGTGGCGACCCATTTCCTTGCACATCCGAACCGGCTCACAATTAGATAGCCTACGGGGGTTTGCGAGCACAGAGCTTTGGAGCCTCTGCGCCACGGGGGGCAGGTCGAGAGAGGCTTAAAAGTGAGGCTGAGGATTTCGAATAAAGTTTTTCCTTCGACTGCAGTTACCGACTCCGTGTCGTAATTTTAGCGCTGCGTGTAGCACACCGCTACAATTGGTGACCCCGACGGTCCAAACGATTTTTAGACCAGAAATGACCGACGCTGCCTCTGTTCATGCGGTTTCGTTGAAACTGCCAGGTTTCTGGACACAGCGCCTGAACCTATGGTTCCAGCAAGCCGAAGCCCAATTCCATGTTCGGCAGGTCACCTCAGAAGACACCCGCTACTACTACGTGGTGAGCTCCCTCGACCAGGACACAGCGGCCCAGGTCGCGGAGATCGTACAGTCGCCCCCGGCAGACGGCAAGTACACGGAATTCAAAGCCCTGCTCCTCAGGACTTTCGGACTCTCACGGCGCGAGCAGGCTGCCTGTTTACTGCACCTGGATGGCTTGGGCGACAGACCTCCATCGGCTTTAATGAATGAGATGTTGTCTCTCGCCGACGGACACACATGCCTCATGTTTGAGCAGGCGTTCCTGGAGCAGCTGCCCGTGGACATACGCCTGCTGCTATCCGACGCGGATTTCAGTGACCCCCGGAAGGTGGCAGCCCGGGCGGACTTGCTGTGGAACGCCAAAAAGGTGAGCGGGGCGTCCATCGCACAGATCTCCCAGCCACGCTCCCAGCAGCAAACCAGTCCAGGCCGGGCCGCAGAGCCCGCCAACCCCCAGCCCAATGAACACTGGTGCTTCTACCACCAGCAGTGGGGCGCAGAAGCCCGCCGTTGTCGCCCGTCCTGCAAGTTCCCGGGAAACGCCAGGGCCAGCCGCCGCTGATGGCTACGGCGGCTGGCCATCGGGATAGCCTCCTGTATGTGTGGGATAGAAGATCGGGACGCCGGTTTTTGGTCGATACTGGGGCTGAGATCAGCGTTTTACCTCCGACGAGTTACGACACCCGCAGCAGGGCACCGGGTCCCCCCCTGAGGGCCGTGAACGGCAGCACAGTAAGGACCTATGGCACCCGTCAGGTGCAGCTACAGTTCGGCTCCAGCTGGTTCACGTGGGACTTCACACTGGCCGCCGTAGCCCAACCGCTTCTGGGTGTGGATTTTTTGCGGGCTCACAGCCTACTGGTCGACCTGCCCAGGAAGAGACTGGTACACGCCGAGACCTTTCAGACGTTCTCCCTGGGTGCAGCCCAGTTGCCAGCCCCTCACCTAGACTCCATCACGCTGTCCGACAACGACTTCACCAGGGTCCTGGCGGATTTCCCATCGGTTCTGGCACCACAGTTCACAGCGGCCATGCCTTGACACGGCGTACAGCACCACATCCGGACCCAGGGACCACCCCTCCACGCCTGCGCTCGGCGGCTTCCCCCGGACAAGCTCCGACTGGCGAAGGAATTGGGGATCATCCGGCGGTCCGACAGCCCATGGGCCTCCCCCCGCACATGGTGCCCAAAGCGACGGGAGGCTGGAGACAGTGCGGCGACTACCACAGGCTGAACGAGGCTACCACACCGGACCGCTACCCTGTGCCACACATTCAGGACTTTGCAGCAAACCTGCACGGCGCACGGATCTTCTCCAAGGTAGATCTCGTCCGAGGGTACCATCAAATCCCGATGCATCCGGACAACGTCCCCAAAACGGCTCTCATCACCCCGTTTGGCCTTTCCGAGTTCCTTCGCATGCCGTTCGGCCTGAAGAATGCCGCACAGACGTTCCAGCGGTTAATGGACGCGATGGGACGGGACCTGGACTTCGCGTTCATCTATTTGGATGACATCCTCATAGCCAGCAGCAGTCATCAGGAGCATCTGTCCCACCTCCGTCAACTCTGCGCCCGACTGAGTGAGTACGGTCTTACAATCAACCCCGCCAAATGCCAGTTCGGACTCGATACCATTGACTTCCTGGGCCACAGGATTACTAAAGACGGGGCAACCCCTCTGCCCGCTAAGGTAGATGCGGTCCGCCACTTTCCCCAACCCACCACGATCAAAGGCCTTCAGGCATTCGTAGGTATGGTCAATTTCTACCGCCACTTCCTCCCTTCAGCTGCCCGGATCATGCGCCCCCTGTTCGCCCTGATGTCGGGTCCGAGCAAGGACATTACCTGGGACGAGGAGTCCGCCGCTGCTTTCGTTCAAATGAAGAAAGCTTTGGCGAACGCCGCAATGCTAGTACATCCCAGAATGGACGCCCCTACTGCCCTCACAGTGGACGCATCTAACACGGCTGTCGGTGGGGTGCTGGAGCAACTCATCACAGGTCGCTGGCAACCCCTGGCGTTTTTCAGCAAACACCTGCGGCCACCCGAGCTCAAGTACAGTGCTTTCGACCGGGAACTGTTGGCGCTCTACCTGGCAATCCGGCATTTCAGGTACTTCCTAGAAGGTCGGCCCTTCACCGCGTTCACGACCACAAACCGCTTACCTTTGCGTTTACGAAAGCGTCCGACCCCTGGTCGTCCCGCCAGCAACGCCACCTGTCCTACATCTCTGAATACACGACGGATGTCCGGCACGTCTCGGGTAAGGACAATGTCATGGCGGATGCGCTCTCTCGCCCTACCGTTCATGCCCTTTCCCAAGGGGTAGACTTTGAGGCACTGGCAGAGACGCAGCAGGCGGATGAGGAGATTCCGAGTTACAGAACCGCAGTCTCCGGTTTGCAGCTCGAGGATCTCCCCGTGGGCCCGGGTGAGAGGACCCTACTCTGTGACGTCGCCACCGGCCAGCCCCGTCCTGTCATCCCGACAGCCTGGCGGTGCCGTGTTTTCAACTCCATTCATAACTTGGCGCATCCCTCCATCCGGACAACTGTCCGGATGGTTTCCAGCAGGTTCGTTTGGCACGGACTCCGCAAACAGGTCAGTGAATGGGCCAAAACGTGCATGCACTGCCAGACGGCCAAGGTGCAGCGGCGCACCAAAGCCCCACCGCAGCAGTTCCATCCCGCCCACCGGCGTTTCGACCACATTCATGTGGATATCGTGGGCCCCCTGCCAGTGTCACGCGGAGCGCGGCACCTCCTGACTATCGTGGACCGGTTCACGAGATGGCCAGAGGCGGTCCCGCTCACCGACACCACCTCCGAATCTTGCGCCTGAGCCCTGATCACCACCTGGATATTTTGCTTTGATGTACCGGCCCACATTACCTCCGACAGAGGCGCCCAGTTCACCTCCAGCCTGTGGTCAGCTATGGTCAGCCTTTTGGGGACTCAGCTGCACCACACCACTGCCTACCACCCACAGTCGAACGGGCTAGTGGAGCGTTTCCACCGTCACCTGAAGTCGGCCCTCATGGCCCGCCTGCGAGGAGCCAACTGGGCGGACGAGCTTCCCTGGGTCCTACTCGGCATCCGCACAGCGCCCAAGGACGACCTGCACGCCTCGTCGGCCGAGTTGGTATACGGCGCGCCCCTGGTCGTCCCCGGGGAGTTCCTACCAGCCCCACGGGGGCAAGAGGAAGATCCCGCAGCAGTCCTGGGCAGACTACGCGAGAAGCTCGGTAACCTGGCCCCCATACCCACTTCACAGCACGGGCGGCACCCGACCTGCGTACCCAAAGACCTACAGAACTGTAAGTTTGTGTTTGTACGAAGGGGCGGGCATCGGCCACCGCTGCAGCGGCCATACGAGGGGCCGTTTATGGTGCTCCGGAACAATGGGTCCACGTTCGTGCTGGACGTTGGGGGGAAAGAGGAGGTCTTCACGGTGGACCGCCTCAAACCGGCCCATGTGGACCTGGCGCAACCGGCCGAGTTTCCGGCACCTCGGCGCAGAGGCCGACCTCCCAAGCAGGTTCTGGCCCAGACTGTGGACATTGGGGGGTGTATCACCGGTTCTGGGGGGGGGGGGGGTTATGTGGCGACCCATTTCCTGGCACATCCGAACCGGCTCACAATTAGATAGCCTACGGGGGTTTGCGAGCACAGAGCTTTGGAGCCTCTGCGCCACGGGGGGCAGGTCGAGAGAGGCTTAAAAGTGAGACTGAGGATTTCGAATAAAGTTTTTCCTTCGACTGCAGTTACTGACTCCGTGTTGTAATTTTAGCGCTGCGTGTAGCACACCGCTACAATATCTCTCCCCTCTTCCCCTAAGCCATCTAGTTCTCGATTGCCTAAACATATAGGCACAAAATCTAATGTCACACTCACTTCTCTCTCTCTCTCTCTCACACACACACACACACACACACACACACACACACACACACACACACACACACACACACACACACACACACACACTCACACACACTCACACACTCACTCGTCACTGCCTTCATGGGTCAAACTGGCAAATAATAACATTTTTCAAAAATTGTTTGTATGTATGTAATTTCTTGCTAAAGGTAACGTGCTTGCATAGGAACCAGAAAATTCAAGGCATACAAAATCTAGAATATATTTGTTGTAAGGGTCAGGATTTTGTTGCAACTGAGTAGAGTTCACCACCACATCACTCTCTGATCTACAGAGAGCTGTCAAACATGGTCTGTAAAGAATTTTCAGCTGTGTGAAATTAATTCAGCAACTTCAAAACGTGTAGTTACGCTATTGCATGCTGTTCTTGGAACTCCACATATCTTATTAGCAACATATTCGTGGAAAACATTTTAATCAGTCCAGCCTGACTTCACACCCACAAGCAACCATATCCCTTATCAGTGATTGACTTAATAATGGTAAAATAGAGAATACTCTTTTTTTTTGAATCACAGATGCATCAAAATTAGTGCTTGAATTTTAAAATAAAAACAAACCCCATAAACAAACATATTTTAATTGGTAAGCTCTTTCCCAGCTTTAAATGTTAGCAACATATAGTACAATTCAAGCTGCATATTGTTTTCATAATGGTCTACACATGCAGCATCTTGGAGAAAATGAAATTTTTACCCTAGAGGAAACTAAGGGAAAAGCTGAAAGAGCTTGAAAATACTACTTTGCTGTCTTTTTCGTGGTTACTGGTTAGTCGGCCTTATGGACTTCCAAGAATTTACACAATGTATTGTACATAAATTAAAAGAATCCAGATTTAACTATTACAGCAGAACAGATGGCACTGTGATAAATTATTTCAATGACGAGATCATAGGGAAGAGTCTCTGCAACGACAACTTTGTCATATGTCTGCCCACGCTATTTTAAATACCGTACTTATCAGGAGAGTTTAGGAATTACTTTTGTAATGTTACATGTACAGTAATATAAAGAACTTCGATATTCTTTATAAAAGTCCAGAGATACTGTACATGGCAATGCCCCTGTAGCACCAGGCTTACAGGAAATCAAATAGAAACTATAGATGAGGGAAGTTTAAAATAGAAAAAAAAAATTACTGGAACCACTCTGGGAGTCAGGCAACATCTGTGGAAAGAGAAACAGAATTAACATTTCAAGTTGAAGATTAAATTAGTAGGAGAGGATGGTTCCTATGGTAGGGGATATCCAGAATTAGAGGGCACAAATTCTGGGGCGAACAACTAGTACAGAGGTAAGGAGGACTTTTTTTTAGCCAGAGAGTGGTGAATCTGTAGAATGCTCTGCCACAAACTGTGCTGGAGGCTCAGTCCATGTGTATATTTAAAGCAGAAGTTGATAGCTTCCTGATTGGTCAGCGTATCAAAGGATATGGCAAGAAGCCAGCTGTGTGGGGTTGAGTGGGATCCAGGATCAGCCATGACAGAATGGCGGAGCAGACTCAATGGGCTGCATGGCCAAATTCTCTCCTGTATCTTATGGTCAAACAACGCATGAAGCTCACAGAGACCAAAATATTGATAATAAAGGTTCTTTAGACCATAAGAGACAGGAGCAGAATTAGGTCATTTGGCCCACCCAGTCTGCTCCACTATTCAATCATGGCTGATCCTGTTTTCCCCTCCTCAGCCCCACCCCCCAGCCTTCTCCCTGTAACCTTTGATGTCGTGTCCAATCAAGAACCTATCAATCTCTGTCTTAAATACACCCAACACTCTGGCCTCCACAGCTGCAGGTGGTAATAAACTCCATTAATTCACCACCTTCTAGCTAATGAAATTTCTCTGTATCTCTGTTTTAAATGGACACCCCTCTGTCCTGAGGCTGTGCCCTCTTGTCCTAGACTCCCCCGCCATGGAAAACATCCTTTCCACATCTACTCTGTCTAGACCTAACAAAGTGGCCAGGCATTTTCCAACATTGTATTTCACTTGCCCACTCTCCTAATCTGTCTCCAGCCTACCGGTTTCCTCAATATTACCTGCCCCTCCACCAACCTTTGTATCATCTGCTAACTTGGCAATAAATCCATCTATTCCATCATCTAAATCATTGATATACAGCATAAAAAGAAGCAATCCCAACAATGACCCCCACAGAACACCACTAGTTACTCGCAGCCGACCAGAAAAGGATCCCTTTATTCCCACTCCCTGCCTCCTACCAATCAGCCAATGCTCTAACCATGCCAGTAACTTTCCTGTAATACCATGGGCTCTTAAGTTGGTAAGCAACCTCATGTGTGGCAGCTTGTCAAAGGCCTTCTGAAAGTCCAAGTATACAACATCCACTGCATCCCCTTTATCTATCCTACTATCCTCAAAAAGTGTCAACAGGTTCATCAAGCAAGATCATAGCAGCAGAATTAAATAATTTGGCCCATCAAGTCTGCTCCACTATTCAATCATGGCTGATCCTTTCTTCCACCTCATCAGCCCCACTCCCCAGCCTTCTCCCATAACCTTTGATGCTGTATCCAATCAAGAAATGGTCAAGCTCTGCCTCATATACACCCAACGACCAGGCCTCCACAGTTGCCTGTGATAACAAGTACCACAAGTTCACCACCCGCTAGCTAAAGAAATGTCTCCGCATCTCTGTTTTAAATGAATGCCCCTCTATCCTGAGGCCGTGCCCTCTTGTCCTAGACTATCCCACCACGGGAAACATCCTTTCCACATTTACTCTGTCTAGCCCTTTCAACATTTAAAAGGTTTCAAAGAGATCCCCCCTTATCCTTCTAAATTCCAGTGAGTACAGACTCAAAGCCATCAAATGTTCCTTGTATGATAACCCTTTCATTCCTTTTATTCCCACTCACTCCCTCCTACCAATCAGTCTGTGCTCTAACCATGCTAGTGAGTTTCCTGTAATGCCATGGACTCTTAACTTGGTAAGCAGCCTCATGTGTGGCACCTTGCCAGAGGCCTTTTCTTTCTCTAAGTTCATCCCTCAAAAACACCCACTGAGCTGAAAGCAATCCTGAAAAAATTAAACTAGAGAGTAACTTTCATCCTAAACTCTAAAACCTGAACTGAGGTTAAATCTTCAGACTGCAACGGAAGTAGTATTATGTAACTGATTGGAGGAGGTGAGCCATAGGGAATTGGAGTGATAAAATATTTCGCAATTGAGAATGTTGGCTCTAAACCATCTCTCCTGCAGTGCTTGCACAAATTTGCACAGCACAGAGTTGCATCATCACTATACTTTGCCAAACAAATGTTTTTTTCCTGCCAACAAACTACTGGCCAGAAAAATATTAAAAACCCAACCACATGCTCATTATGATGCCATTTTGTAACTCGAAATTGAGAGGCAAAGGATCCATGATGTGAGTTTGTAACTTCTGCCCCTCACATTATCTTTTTTATATTTTATTGTATGCAGTAAAAAAATAATGCTGATCTCCAACATTTGTAAAACAGCCACTGAAACTACATCAGTGCAGTACTGCATTCTTGTGTTTTTGGTCAGCCTTGTGATTCAGGCTGGGTTATTAGGTATTTCATATATCTGTTTTCTAGACTTTGTTGTATAGTACGAAAATACTTATTATCTCTCAAGGCCAGATAGAAAACATTGGTAGCAACAGAAATGTTTAATTTAATTAGGTTAATCTGATGGTGTGTAGTATCTTGAAAATGCATTTGTCAACTATGCACTATTCTACATCTGCTGATGCTAGAAATCTGAAATAAAAAATGCTGGAGATATTCAGCAGGTCAGAATTGAGAAAGGAAGAGTTAATGGAATCATGCAGATGGAAGGTCTGTTACAGATAATAGGTCATCAGTCTCAAACATGTAATTGGCAAATGTTCAAGGAGACGACCACAAGCTGAGAAGACACAGACCTGTCACCGAGTGAAAATGACAGTGGTACCGGAAGATCAGTCATCTCACAGCCCAACCAGCTGCCCTGGCTGAACACAAATGTGCTCCCAGGATGCTGCCTTCAGGTCTGGAGACAGAGTAGCCAGGAGAAGCCTGGTCTTAGATATCAAAGGCCACCCATGCAGAAAAAAAGGAAGAACCCTGGTTACTGTGTCTGGGCATCAAGAACTTTATTGACAATGCAAGGAAAACAGCATTGACTGTACCAGCAACACCTTCTTCCCTGAACAACTTCTGTGCACACTTCACGCCATGCAATGCAATGCTGGCCATCCCTGGTGACAATAGCAGACATGAGAACAACTGCAGAGTCAACCCTCATAAGACCACATCCCAGGCCAAGTAATCAAGGAGTGTGCACCTCCAGCTCACTGTCGCCTTCACGGACATTTTGAACACTTCACTCATCCAGGCTACTGTCCCCACATGTTTCAGCTCAGCCTCCATCATCACTGTACCAAAGAGCTCTACACCTTCAGAATTTAACAACTACTGCCCAGTGGCACTGACACCAATCACCATGTAGTGCTTTGAATGATCGGTGATGGCACACATCAACAACCCCATTCCTGCCACATTGGACACTCACCAATATGCTTACCGACTGAACTGCTCTACGATAGATGCCATGGCATCTGGCCCTGACACACCTAGAAAACAAGGACACTTACATCAGAATGCTGGTTCTGTATTTCAGTTTGGTATTCAACATTGTTATCCCACAAACCTTGGTAAACAACTCCTGCTCCTCCATCTACATACACCAATGTGCAACTAGGTGTTGGACTTCCTAGCCAACAGACCTCAGACAGTCAGAGTGGACAAGCACTCCATCCTTATCATGGGTGCTGAGCCCTTTGCTGTACACTCTGCTCACACATGACTACACGGTGGAGGAGCTCCACCAATCTCTTCCACAACGTCAACAAGACAAAGGAGAAGGTTATCGATTTCAGGAGAACTCGCACCACTCACACCTCTCCTTACGTCAGCAGCACAGCAGTGAAAGCAATGAGCAGTTTCAAACATCTCACACAGCCTCTCAAAATCCCAGATCATATTCTATAAAATCAGGAAAGCTCACCAACACCTCTACTTTCTGAGCAGGCTGAAGAAAGCTGGACTATGCACGTCTATGCTCACATCATTCTGCACAGCATCCTGGCACAGCATGGAAACTGCACAGAGGCAGACAGGAAGGCACTACGACAAGTAGTCAGAACTACCCAATGCACCATTGTCAGCAGCCTACACACCATCAAGAGCATATATACAGAAAAGTACCAGAAAAGGGCCAGTAACATCATAACGGATCCTGCCCACTCAGCTCATGGTCTGTTTGTCCCACTCTCATCAGGGAGGAGGTTATGTAGCATCCACGCCAGGACCACCAGACTCAAAAACAGTTACTTTCCCCGAGCAGTAAAACTGATCAATGCCTCCACCCACTAACCAATTCCTATTTTATCATTTCCTGTTAATCGTTTTATGTACAGACACTCCTTTGCCAGGCGTCACTTTCCTCCATCTCCCTCTGGTGCTCCCTCCCCCTTTCTTTCTCCCTAGGCCTCCCGTCCCATGATCCTTTCCCTTCTCCAGCTCTGTATCCCTTTTGCCAATCAACTTTCTGGCTCTCAGCTTCATCCCACCCCCTCCTGTCTTCTCCTATCATTTCACATTTCCCCCTCCCCCTCCTACTTTCAAATCTCTTGCTATCTTTTCTTTCAGTTAGTCCTGACGAAGGGTCTCGGCCCAAAACGTCGACAGTGCTTCTTCCTATAGTTGCTGACTGGCCTGCTGAGTTTCACCAGCATTTTGTGTGTGTTGCTTGAATTTCCAGCATCTGCAGATTTCCTCGTGTTTGTGTCAAATAAGACATATCCCTTTTTAAAGAAAAAAGGGCTATATCTCTTTCATTAAAAACAGTTACGTCTCATTTTCATGATCCAAACATGCTAAGGGTCATTTACTGTATTTAATTAACAAGTTCTTACTATGCATTTTCTACTATAGTGCCTGATTGAGATGAGAAGATTCTCAATTGTCCAAATAGACTAGATGAAGATGTTGTTCTGTGAACAATGGGAGTAGATAAAAGTCATTTAACTAGTAGTTGACTGAGCTTTACCAACCCATTTACTCCATACACTCCCATATTCTCAAGTGGGTAATACTTCAGATGTAACTACTGAGCTCTGATACAAATATTACCCTAATCATTGTATAATTTAATTTGTGTGTTAATTGCTGTGTATAGTGACTATTTAAGCCATACTAATAAAGCTTGAGTTGTATCAAATTAATTAATTTAGCTCCAGGCTATAAAAGAAACATTATTTGATCTGGGATATTATAGTTAAATGATTTTATGTATGTAAAATAAGAAGGGAAATTCTTTGCAAAGGATTAAACAAACACCTTTCAATTTTATTTTCTAAAGCAGCAAAACAAGAAGATCATTCTTCCAGTGTTTGCCTGAGAATTAAAATGGTTTGAACTGGCAGAGTGGACAGTATTCAGGATCTCATATTCAAATATAAGTCTGTAAGAACATACACCACAGTTGTCATCGACTTCACCAAGAGCCATGTGGATGAGAGTGTGCCTTCATAAACATCGCCCATTTTGAAAAAAATGTATTCATTTATAGGATGTGAGCATCTCCAGCTAAGCCAGCCTTTATTGCCCATCCCTAGTTGCCCTTGAGAAGGTGGTGATGAGTTGCCTTCTTGAACCGCTGCAGTCCCTGAGGTGTAGGTACACCCACAGTGCTGTTAGGGAGGGATTTCCATGACTTTGACTCAATGACAATGAAGGAACAGCAATATGTTTCCAAGTCAGGATGGTGAGTGACTTGGAGGGGGATTTCCAAGTGGTGGTGTTCCCAGGTATCTGCTGTTCTCGTCCTTCTAGATGGTTGTGGTCGTGGGCCTGAATGCTGCTGCCTTAGGAACTTTGGTGTGTTGTTGCAGTGCATCTTGTAAATAGTACACACTGCTGCAACTGTTCATCAATGGTGGAGGGATTGGGTGCTTGTGGAAGGGGTACCAATCAAGTGGGTTGCCTTGTACTGGACTGTGTCAAGCTTCTTCAGTGTTGATGGAGCTGCACTCATCCAGGTGAGTGGTGAGTATTCCATTACACTCCTGACCTGAGACTTGTAGAAGGTGGACAGGCTTTGGGGAGTCAGGAGGTGAGTTACACACTGCAGGATTCCTAGCCTTTGACCTGCTCCGATAGCCACGGTGTTTATATGGCTGGACCAGATCAGTTTCCTATCAATGGTAAACCCCCAGGATGTTGGTAGTAGCAGACTCAGTGATAGTGATGCCACTGAATGTCAAGGTTAGAGCCTCTCTTGGCCATTGCCTAGTACTTCATTGGCTCAAATGTTACTTCCCACTTGTCAGCCCAAGCCTGGATATTGTCCAGGTCCTACTGCATTTAGGAATGAATTACTTCACTATCTGAGGGTCACGAGTGGTGCAGAACATTGTACAGTCATCTGTGAACATCCCCACTTCTGACATTATGATGAAAGGAAGGTCATTGATGAAGCAGCTGAAGATGATTGGTCCTAGGCCACTTCCCTGAGGACCTCCTGCAGTGATGTCCTGAGAATGAGATGATTGACCTCCAACCACCACAACCATCTTCCTTTGTGTCAGGTATGATTCCAACCAGTGGAGGGTTTCCCCCTAATTCCCATTGACTCCATTTTAGCTGGGGCATCTTGATGCCATACTTGGTCAAATGCTGTCTTGATGTCGAGGGCTATCACTCTCATCTCACCTCTGGTATTTAACTCTTTGTTCCATTTGGACCAAGCAGGTGATGAGGTCAGGAGCTGAGTGGCCTTGACAGGACCCAAGCTGGGATTCGTAAACAGGTTATTGCCAAGTAAGTGCTGCATGATAGCACCCTTCCATCTCACTCCATTGCACTCACATCTACTGTGATGAAGTGCTTTGAGAGATTATGGCCAGAATCAACTCCTGCCTAACCAAGGGCCTGGACCCACTGCAATTTACCTATTGCAACAGATACAGTAGGTCAGTATCTGTCTACAGCAGATTCAATCTTACTAGATTTTCATTCAGCCTTGGATCACATGGACAATAGTAACACCTATGTCAGACTGCCATTTATTGATTACAGCTTAGCATTCAATACAATTATATCCTATGTTCTATTCAACAAGCTCCAAAACCTGGGACTCTGTGCCTCCCCTTGCAACTGGATCCTTGGCTTTCTCACCAGAAAACCACAGACAGTAAAAATTGGAATAAATATTTCCTCCTTGCTGACAATCGATACTGGATTATCTCAAAGATGTGTACTTAATTCACTGCTCTACACCCAATACTGTGTGGCAAGGCACAGCTCAAACACCATCTATAAATTTGCTAATGACACAACTATTGTTGGCAAAATTTCAAATGGTGATGAGGAGGCATACAGGAGCAAGACAGATCAGCTGGTTGAGTGGTGTCACAACAAAAAACTTGCACTCAGTTTCAGTAAGACTAAGGAAGTGATTATGGACTTTAGGAAGGAAAAATCGAGGGAACACACACCAGTCCTTATCAAGGGATCAGCAATGGAAAGAGTGAGCAGTTTCAAATTCCTAGGTCTCAACATCTCTGAAATTTTATCATTGGACCAACACATTGATGCAATTACAAGGAAGGCACAACAACAGCTATATTTCATTCGGAGTCTGAGGAGACTTAGTGTGTCACCAAAGACTGTCATAAATTTCTATAGGTGTACTGTGGAGAGCATTCTATCTGGTTGCAAAACCATCTGATATAGAGGGGCCATTGCACTGGATCAGATAAAGCTGAAGAAAGTTGTGAACAGAGTCAGCTCCATCATGGGCATTAGTCTCCCCAACATAGAGGACACTTCAAAAGTTGATGCCTCAAGAAGACAGCAGTCTTCTTTAAGGACCCCCATCACCCAAGACATGCCCTCACCTCATTGCTACCATCAAGGGGGAGGTACAGAAACCTGAAGATCCACTCAGTTTTTCAGGAACAGCTTCTTTCCCTTCACCGTCTTGTTGTAATTTATAGTTATTTAAAAATTATTATGTATTGCAATGTACTTCTGCCACAAAACACAAATTTCATGACATATGCCGGCAATATTAAATCTGATCTGATTTAATATCTGTAATTAGCAAGTGCTTGGCGTGGTACTGGATCAGCAAAGATCAATGTTGATTCCATTAAATCATTGCAGAAAGAGGAACGCTATTTGATAAACTACAGAACAGAGACCCAGGAAGCACATGTTCATTGGCACCCACTCAGAGCTGTGCTTCGTGTGCAAAGCTAGGGGATAAAAGGCTCATTGGCATCACTGAACCAGCAAAGTTTCTGATGCACGTAAGTAGGCCAAACACTGTTGAAAATCATGAAGATGGTGAATAAAGACCCAGCAATTAGCCAGCATATTTACTCTTTCCAAAGGGAATCTTCTAGTCTCAATATGCCTAACAGAGCTGAAGCAAACCAAAAACAGCAAGAGGTAGTATTGTGCCAGCATATCCAGCCAATATTCACAGTTCATAAGGGGACATCTGCACCCTCAATTCATTGACTCTGTTGAACTTTAGCTGGCACTGATTAGAATAATGTGAGAGTCCTGTAATACATTGATAAAGTGTTTAAAGAACTGAGCATGAATGTCTAGTCAGCATGTTTCAGATACAGGAAGCCTGATGGATATTGTCAGACTCTACAAGAAATTAATTAGCCATAACACAGCTTCAAACATTTATGGAATCAGTAAACATAGAAAACCTACAGCACAATACAGGCCCTTCGACCCACAATGCTGTGCCAAACATGCACTTACTTAGAAATTACCTAGGATTATCCATAGCACTTTATTTTTCTAAGCTCCATGTACCTATCCAGGAGTCTCTTAAAAGACACTATTGTACCCATCTTCACCACTGCCGGCAGCAACCCATTCCATGCACTCACCACACTCTGCATAAAAAAACTCACCCCTGATATCTCCTCTGTACCTACTTCCAAGCACCTTAAAACTGTGCCCTCTTATGTTAGCCATTTCAGCCCTGGGAAAAAGCCTTTAACTATCCACACAATCAATGCCTCTCATCACCTTATACACCTCTCTCAGGTCTCCTCTCATCCTCCGTCACTCCGAGGAGAAAAGGCCAAGTTCACTCAACCAAAATTGTGAAGAATCTCACTTATTGTATTCATGAAATATTCACCTTTGCATTGGGGCACCATTACTAATTTCACAATGACATTAGTGACCTTCTCATTTTGGTTAATGGAATGCACAAAGAGGTCACAAAACTCTTTACAATGCTCCAAGTGACCAATGCCTTATAGAGCTGCAGGATTATATGCTTGCTTTTATGTTCTAGTTCTCTCAAAATGAATGCTGACGTTGTATTTCCCTTCCTTACTTCAGATCAAATTGCAGGTAATCCTTTAATCCTCCTTAATCATGAGGACTCCCAAGTCTTTTGCACCTCTACACAAGTACTGTCACACTAAGATAAGAAATACGTAACCTTCCAGCCCCAGACCGTATTTTGAGAAAACTTATCATTTGGCTGTCCTTCTCCCACCTGCATACAGGCAGAGGCTAAAGAGCAAAGCTCCAGAGATAAGGACAGCAAAGTTGTGGTTGTGGGAGGCAGAGAAGCAGCTACAGATTTGCTTTGAGCCAGTGTACTAGGCCATGTTCAAGGACTCATCTGTGGATCAGAATGACCATCTGATCATCAGGGGTTGTGGGAGTTTGTGATGGTTCGTCCAT
The DNA here is from genome assembly GCF_030144855.1 of Hypanus sabinus. Taxonomy (NCBI): domain Eukaryota; kingdom Metazoa; phylum Chordata; class Chondrichthyes; order Myliobatiformes; family Dasyatidae; genus Hypanus; species Hypanus sabinus. The sequence goes on along the minus strand of NC_082708.1, from coordinate 97,092,884 downwards.
GCTTTGATGGTCAAAGTGAGCATAGAAGGCATTGAAACAGTTGTAGATGAGTGTGTCCTCACAAAATCATTCAGAGTCTTCCCCAACCAGAAGCCCTGGATAAACAATCTGCTGAGGGCTAGATCATAGGCATTCAAGACTGGTGACCAAGAAAGTTACAAGAGGTCCAGATACAATCTCTGGAAAGCCATTTCACAGTCAAAGTAGCAATTCCAGACTAAACTTGAGTCAACAAAGGACGCTCAACAGTTGTGGCAGGGCTTGAATGCTATCACCTCTTATGAAGTAAAATCAAATGACATAGACAACAACAGGGCTTCACCTCCAGATAAGCTCAATGCCTTTTATGCTTTGTTACGCCTGTGCCCCAACTCTGAGGGGCAGAAGGGTACAAAGTAGCCCCCTCCGTTTTGAGAATCGCAAGATCACTATTAATTCGGGTCTGGGACCCAGGAAATGAGAGAGAGAGACGTTTGGAATGTGTCCTGGCCTCCGCGATACAAAGCCACGGATAACGGCCATTGTCTCTTGGAGACGGAATTGTGTATTGAGTACTGTACTTCATGGAAGCCCTCAGAGAATGATCAGAGGGGGTTGGTTGAGGGATTGCATCATACTGACCTGATTGACATCTGAGACCCCGTCAGTAAGGATAAAAGAGGTTCTGGGGAACAACCCCTTTAGACGCACCAGGAGAAATGCTAATAATCCTGTGACAGTGTAATAGCAACAGCCGGTGGAAAGCCCACGTGTGTCCTTTTCCATTTGCCTCGGAATTGGTGGGCCTGACCACGGAAGACGGCTTAGCTAAATAGCAAAAGGAGCTGGTCACCTGTGACCAGCTACACCAACGGAACTCTCGAAGGATCGACATCATAAAGAGGAAAACGGGCAAGTTCTAAGAAAAATCTGTCTCTCTCTCTCTCCAACAAAAGGCTGCAGCCTGCATGAACTTGAGTGACTTTTATATTTCCATCGGACAATACATTATCCCCTAGACCGGGGGTCGGCAACCTGCGGCTCCCAAGCCATTTGTGGCTCTTTCACCTCTGTGCTGCGGCTCCCTGTGGCTTTGGGAAATAATTGGTCAGTATTTAATTAAAATGTATTTTATGTTAGTTTGTTAGCTTTTGAAATGTAATTCTAAATTTGAAGATTATGGTGATCTTGTACAATCTAAGTGTGGCGACACATTTCCTCACAATTAGCCAGCATTCCGGCTAAGGGAGATAGCCTACGGGGGTTTGTGAGTACGCGTCTTTTGCAGCATCTGCGTCCATGGGGGCTGGGTTGAGGGAGGCTTAAAAGCAAGGCTGTTTAGTTCGAATAAAGTTATTCGACTGCAGTTTACTGACTGCGTGAGCACACCGCTACAACGTGTTTTTATCGCTATTAATATACGTCACCACTGCCAATACCTGACACCCGCCAGTGCGCGATTTCTTTAATTTTTCGATCCAAGGTAAGCCAACTATGGAGAATTCTAAAAAAAGAAAAGTGACTGAAGAAAACAGAACGTTTAATGATACGTGGACAGATTAATTTGCTTTCACTGTTGACGAGACTGGTTTACCGGTATGCTTAATATGCAATGAGAAACTAGCAAACAACAAAAAGTCAAATGTCGCAAGGCATTTCCAGAATAAACACGCAGCCTTTGCTCAAAAATATCCGGATGGAGTTGAGAGAAAAAAAGCCGTTTCGGAACTGATGCGGAAGGTTGATCTGAGCAAAAATCATTTCCAGAAATGGATGAAGTCTGGAAAATCAACGACATACGCCAGTTATATTGCCGCTCAGGAAATAGTCAGGCACGGGAAGCAGTTTACAGATGGTGAATATATAAAAGAATCTTTCATTAAGATTTCAGAACATCTATTCACGGACTTTAAAAACAAGAGTGAAATTGTGCAGAAAATCAGGGATATGCCCCTCTCTGCAAAGACTGTCAAAGACAGAACCATAAAAATGGCAGAAGACATCACAAGACAGCAAATTAAAGACATCAATTCAGCTGTGGCCTACTCGATTGCCTGTGACGAGTCTAAAGACAAAGGTGATATTGAACAAATAGCGTTGTTCTGCCGGTATGTAAACTCTGCCGGGCCACAGGAAGAACTGATTGAGTTGATACCTCTAAAAGACCAAACACGGGGGGAGGACATCTGTGAGGCTGTCTTGAATTGTTTAAGAGCCAAAGGAATAAAGACCACCCATCTGGTGTCAGTAGCTACTGATGGGGGCACCGAATATGACGGGAACGCACAAGGGAATTGTGGCTTTACTGCAGAAGTCGCTGGACAGAAAGCTGCTGACTTTTCACTGCATCTTGCACCAAGAGGCACTGTGCGCTCAAACATTTCCTCCGGAATGCACAGAAGTAATGGATGTTGTCATTCAGATTGTCAATAAAATAATGGCAAAAAGTTTAAATCACCGTCAATTCCGTTTGTTACTGGACGAGCTGGAAATTGCATATTCTGATCTCCTGCTGCACAACAAAGTCTGATGGTTGTCCAGGGGGGAGGTGCTGAAACGCTTTGTCGCGTGTCTGGAAGAAGTGTAAACTTTCCTGGGCAGCAAAGGGCTCAACTTTCCTGAGCTGGAACAGCCAGAGTGGCTGGAAAAGCTACACTTCATGGTAGACATGACAGCGCACCTGAACACGCTGAACACAGCTCTTCAACGGGGTAAGGACGTACAGCCCTGTACATGTTGGAGGATGTTTTGGCATTCGAGCGCAAGTTGACGTTGCTTGCCAGAGATTTACAGAAAGGCACATTGTCTCACTTCCCCAATTTGAGAGAGTTCAAACAAGGTCACGACATGATAAATTCGGAGTATTTACATTCTGCAATCATCGCAATGCAAACATCATTTGGGAAACGCTTCTGTGAGTTCAGAGAGGAAAAAAACACATTATCCTTCCCGGTCACTCCCCTAAGCATCGATCCATCCCTACTAAATACGACTGCATTGTCAGGTGTGAGTCAACCTGAACAAGTATGATAAATATTTTAATTGCCTATTATTTTACGTATATTCATATGTTTTCATTGTTCAGTGAAATAGTCCTTTTATTTTTCAGGTTGACAGCTGGCTGACGTTATTTTTGGTTTGCTGCTGGCGGCAAATTTAAGTTTGGCGTTTTTCATAAATACAAGAAGGACTCAAATAGACGTTGAGTATTTTACTTAAAAGTAACCTTCAACCCAACGTCTTTTTTTCGGAGTTCAAAATGTTTTTGTTGCATGCAGAAATGTAATTTCATTTTCTCTGCAGGAGTTCATCAATTTCATAAATGCAACACATTATAGTTTGTTTATACATAGCATAAAGGCAAAACAAAACGTTGTATGCAGTGTTATTTCATTTTAAATGTCAAGCAGGTTTTGCGGCTCCCAGTGTTTTCTTTTCTGTGGGAAACGGGTCCAAGTGGCTCTTTCAGTGGTAAAGGTTGCTGACCCCTGCCCTAGACAATGATAGAGCTATTTCTTAGTGATTATTATTATACCCGCGCTTTTAGATTTAGTATTGACGACGTATATTATCTGTATGTTTGCATTGATATTATTTTTGTGTATTTTTATCAATAAATACTGTTAAAAATAGTACCATCAGACTTCAACGGACCTCTCTATCTTTGCTGGTAAGTGACCCAGTTACGGGGTACGTAACAACTTGGGGTTCTCGTCTTGGGATTTGACACCAAATTGGGAGGCCAGTGAATCGGGCTTGTAAGTCCAAACTTGGATCTGGTTACGCGGGTAGCCAGATGGGAAACCAGCAAAGATGGACGTGGGTGAATTTATAGAAAACCCGACTCTGGAGGTGCTAGAGGCGGCCACCAAATTGGACTTGATAAATATGGCGAAGGGACTAAACCTCGCAGAGGTGAGGTTGTCAATGAAAAAGCGGGAGGTGCGAAGGGACATAACTCAGTATTATATTGGGATGAATGTGTTTGCAGCTGAGGTATTGGAAAATATCCCTGAAAAGGTACCAGCTAGTGGGACGGCTCAGTTAGAGTTGGAGAAATTGAGGCTGGACACGGAACAGAGGAAGAGGGAGCATGAGCTCCAGCTAAAGCAGCTGGAAGCAGCTGAAAAGGAAAAAAGAAAGGGCCGACAAGCAAAGGGAGCATGCACTCCAGCTAAAGGAGTTAGAGGTGAAAAAAGAGCAGGACAGAGCTGAGAAGCAAAGGGAGCATGAAATTCAGTTAAAACAGCTGGAAGCAGCTGAGAAAGAGAGGGAAAGAACCGAGAAGGAAAGGGAGGCAGAGAAACAGAGGCAACATGACTTGGATATGAAGAAGTTAAGGCAAGAGTGAAGAGCTCAAGGGTCAGACCGAGAGGAGCGGTTTAATGTTAGTCGGGAGCTTAGGTTAGTACCTCCGTTTGAGGAGACGGATGTTGATAGTTATTTCTTGCTTTTTGAAAAGGTGGCAGTGAATCAGAAGTGGCCCAAAGAGCAGTGGGTGGCATTGTTACAAAGTGTGTTAAAAGGGAAGGCACAACGAGCATATGCGGCGTTGTCCATGAAGGAGGAAGAGGGGGAGAATTATGCCAAAGTAAAGGAGGCCATTCTCCAGACTTACAAACTGGTACCTGAAGCATACAGACAAAAGTTTATAAATTTAAAGAAAGGGTGGAATCAGACATATACTGAGTTTGCCTATGAGAAGGGGGTGCTCTTGGACCGTTGGTGCACAGCAGAGATAGTGGGGGAGGATTTTTGGCTTCTCAGGGAGTTAATTCTGATTGAGGAATTTAAAAGTGGTGTTTCGGAGGATATCTGGAAGTATTTGAATGAGAAGCTGAATAAGTCCATCTCCGAATTTGCTAGGTTCGCAGATGAATTTGCCCTAACCCACAAGATAAAGTTTTCCTTGAATTAAGGTTTCCCAGAGAGACCATGGGAACGACAGAGAAAGCCCGCCGGCTGAGGCAGAGGTCCCACCGGGAGCTAGTGGTAAGATTGAGGGGGAGAGGCAAGACGGCCAGAGGTTTCCGGGCTTGACCTGTTTTAATTGTGGAAAGGGGGGACATATTGCATCTAGGTGCCTTGCTCCGAGGAAGGAGACAGGAAAATGGAAAGCAGCGGTCCCTATTGGATGTGCCGTGGTGATCAGTAAATCGACAAGACAGCCCCGGGTAGACAGAGTACGAGAAGGGACTGAGACATGTATGTCAAACGGAACTGTGTCTGTGAGAGAGGGAGACCCACCAGTTCCCGTGCGGATCTGGAGAGACACGGGAGCTGAACTGTCATTGATTAGCAGTAAGGTACTGGATTTTGGTCGCAAGACGGGAATGATAGCTGTGAAAGGAATAGGAAAAGGGACGGAAACGGTGCCCTTGCATAGGATCATTTTGAATTGTGAGCTGGTATCTGGACCAGTTGAAATGGGGGTGCGATCAGAATTCCCGAGAACTGACGCGGACGTCCTTCTGGGTAGGTAATGTTTTAGCCGGTGGTAAGGTTTGGTCAGCAATGAAGCTGACGAGCCGGCCGGTGAGTGTTGTGGCCCCGCCCCTTGATTCCAAGATCTATCCCGCATGCGCGATCACTCGCAGCATGTCGAGAAAGGCAGCTGAGAACTAGAGCAGTTTAAATCCGGCCAGTATCGATTTGGCCGGGACGTTTTTACCGACCCCGTACCACGAGGGTTTGGAGGGTGGTAAAACGAAGAGTAGTAAAGTGAAAGAGAGTAAGGGAGGGGAAGTATACTTGCCCTTAGCGAGGAGAAAATTTATAGAGGCACGAAATAAAGATGAGAAACAGATAAAGCTGTTAAAAGGTCCAGGGTTGGACATGAATGATCTGTCTGGTTTGGCAGAACTGTTTGAAAAAGTTGAAAATTCTAAAGGTGTTCCCGATAATGAAATGAGGGCAGTCCTAGATGAAAAGGATGCCATTACCTTGAAGAAGTCTGCTGGGTTGGCAGATGCGGTTGTTTCAGCCCGCGGGGTTGAGTTTACTCCGGAAGGGAGTTGCCCAGAGAGTAGTTGGGAGGATCAGGGGAATTTAGAATTTGAACCGGGTACGGGTATTGAAAGCCTGGAAGGGGCAAATATCCCGTTTGAGTGTGTCCAAGATGTGGATGCACGTGGTACTGAACATAGTAATGGAGCTCAGAGAAAGTCTGAGGTATTTGATTCAGTTGAAAAGGAATGCAGTCCTTGTGGGTCAGATGGACTTGGTTCAGTGAAGAAAGGGTTAACCTTGGTCATAGTGGGAAGTGAGAGTTCACAGGTGTTTGTGCTCAAAGGTGTGTTAAAAGTTAGTGAGGAGATCAAAGGTGGTGAGGTGAATATTATTATTGAAGGAAAAGGGAAATGTGTCGTTCCCAAATTGAATGAAGAAAATTTAAAGGCCGGACTGATATCAGAAGCAGCAACCAGGCTACAGAGACAATGGTTTGGTACCACAAAGCCTGTGAATCAATTACAGGTTGAGTTGGAAGGTAAAGGGGCCCCACATGCTATTGTTATTCCAGAGTGTGGTGTGAAACCGCAGAATTCGAAATGCTGTTTGAACAAAGAGGGATCGCTGGCATTGAGACCTAATCGCCTGAAGGGTCCTGAAGAGAAAACTAGCAACTTGCTTAAAATTAAAGAATTGTGGGGAAATTCGGAAGATGGTCTGTTTGGAACACATTGTTGGTAAAATAACTCCTATGAAAGGAGTGGGCGAAAGCCTATTTCGCCAGGGTGCACAAGCTCCCCACGTGGGAATTAACCGGAAAAGAGGCAAGGGTTAATGGGACTCCATTTTTAAATAGCAGAAGCCAGTTTTATGGGATTTCAACAAAGCATGTGAATAATAAAGACAACCCCCATGGAAACTTGTCTGTTAAGTTTGAAAGTAACATAAAGATTAGTATTTTGCATGAACTTTTGTAGTATACCCGTAAGCTAAGATCACAACTCTTCAGTTTTTGTGTGCTGAAGGAAAGAAATGAAAACAGGTGGTTATTAACATGGAGTCTGATGCTACGAGACTTTAGTAAGGTACAAGATGTTAAGATATTAAAGGAAGTGACAATGTAATCGATAACTATCTAGATGCTGAATTGAATGTATAACTGCATTACTCTGTAGTGAAAAAAACTTTTGTATTGTGTTAGATTCTAAAATCCTGTAAGACTCTGTATTACATCGTTTTTACCAATGGTAAAAACACGTTGAAGAAAGGGGGTTTTACGCCTGTGCCCCAACTCTGAGGGGCTGAAGGGTACAAAGTAGCCCCCTCCTTTTTGAGAATCGCAAGATCGCTATTAATTCAGGTCAGGAGACCCAGGAAATGAGAGAGAGAGACGTTTGGAATGTGTCCTGGCCTCCGCGATACAAAGTCACGGATAACGGCCATTGTCTCTTGGAGACGGAATTGTGTATTGAGTACTGTACTTCATGGAAGCCCTCAGAGAATGATCAGAGGGGGTTGGTTGAGGGATTGCATCATACCGACCTGATTGACATCGGAGACCCTGTGAGTAAGGATAAAAGAAGGTCTGGGGAACAACCCCTTTAGACGCACCAGGAGAAACGCTAGAAATCCTGTGACAGTGTAATAGCGACAGCCGGTGGAAAGCCCACGTGTGTCCTTTTCCATTTGCCTCGGAATTGGTGGGCCTGACCACGGAAGACGGCTTAGCTAAATAGCAAAAGGAGCTGGTCACCCGTGACCAGCTACACCAACGGAACTCTCGAAGGATCGACATCATAAAGAGGAAAACGGGCAAGTTCTAAGAAAAATCTGTCTCTCTCTCTCTCCAACAAAAGGCTGCAGCCTGCATGAACTTGAGTGACTTTTATATTTCCATCAGACAATACATTATCCTCTAGACAACGATAGAGCTATTTCTTAGTGATTATTATTATACCCGCGCTTTTAGATTTAGTATTGACGACGTATATTATCTGTGTGTTTGCATTGATATTATTTTTGTGTATTTTTATCAATAAATACTGTTAAAAATAGTACCATCAGACTTCAACGGACCTCTCTATCTTTGCTGGTAAGTGACCCAGTTACGGGGTACGTAACAGCTTGCTTTGACCATCAAAACATGGAGGAACCATCATAAGCTCCCACAAACCCTGATGATCCTGTGGCTTCAGTCACTGAGGCCGATGGGCAAGCAGCCTTAAGAAGGATGAACCAACAAAAAGCATCTAGCCCAGACAGGGTACCTGGCCAAGTACTAAAGACCCGTGCTGATCAACTGACTGGAGTGTTCACCGAGATCATTAACCTCTCACTTCAGTAGGCTGACGTACCCACTTGCTTCAAATAGGCTTCTCTTATATCAGTGCCTAAGAAGAATGTGCTAACCTGCCTCAATAACTATCGTCCTGTAGCACCTAGTGATGAAGTTCAAAGGTTCATTTTATTGTCAAAGTCTGCATGTACAACACAACTCTGACATTCATCTTATCTAGATAGCCATGAAATACAGAAAAAAAGTGGAAATTGTTGAATGAAAAGACATTATCTTACCCCCGCATGAAAAAGAAAAAGAAACAAAACTAATAAACCCCAAAACCCCATACCCCCTCTCTCGCACAAAAAACTAAAGATCGCCCACATGGAAAATGGTGGCTGGGATATCAAAAGCCCCCAAACACCCAACCCTTCCCTTGCAAACAAAAGCTGCAAAATTAATATCCAATCCCCAAAACCCTCCCTTGCAAAAAAAATACAGTGACAATATCATCAAATCCCCAACCCTGTCCTTCACAGAAAAGAACAGTGACAATAATACCAAATCCCCAATCCCCTCGGTCACACAGGAAAACACCAAAAAAGAATATCAGACCCCAAATCTCAACAGATCGCCCTACTTCCAACTGGCAACTAGAAATAATGAAAACTGAAGACCAATATCAAGTACTGTCCAATAATCATATCAATCTCAATATTTCCAAAACATACTCCCATCAGCATCGAGGAGAGCAGCTACACCAACTCAATCAATGCTTCAAAATGTGGCCATTCATAATACTGGTCTCCTCCACAAGGCAGTTCGTGCTCTTGCTCTCTCCAGGACCCCGTCCCTGGTCTTTCCCACAAGGCAGCTATGCTCTCGGACCTCTCTGGGACCCTGTTTCTGGTCTTCATTCCATGAGGAAGCTCATGCTCTTGTTTCTCTCCGATCTTCTCCCCACGAAGCAGCTTGTTCTCTCTGGGACCCCATCTCTGGTCTTCTCCCCACGAAGCAGCTTGTTCTCTCAGTTCTCTCTGGGACCCCATCTCTGGTCTTCTCCCCACGAAGCAGCTTGTTCTCTCTGGGACCCCATCTCTGGTCTTCTCCCCACGAAGCAGCTTGTTCTCTCAGTTCTCTCTGGGACCTCATCTCCGATCTTCTCCCCACGAAGCAGCTTGTTCTCTCAGTTCTCTCTGGGACCTCATCTTTGATCTTCTCCCCACAAAGCAGCTTGTTCTCTCAGTTCTCTCTGGGACCTCATCTCCGATCTTCTCCCCACGAAGCAGCTTGTTCTCTCAGTTCTCTCTGGGACCCCATCTCCGGTCTTCTCCCCACGAAGCAGCTTGTTCTCTCGGTTCTCTCTGGGACCTCATCTCCGATCTTCTCCCCACAAAGCAGCTTGTTCTCTCAGTTCTCTCTGGGACCTCATCTCCGATCTTCTCCCCACGAAGCAGCTTTTTCTCTCAGTTCTCTCTGGGACCCCATCTCTGGTCTTCTCCCCACGAAGCAGCTTGTTCTCTCAGTTCTCTCTGGGACCCCATCTCCGGTCTTCTCCCCACGAAGCAGCTTGTTCTCTCGGTTCTCTCTGGGACCCCATCTCCGATCTTCTCCCCACGAAGCAGCTTGTTCTCTCGGTTCTCTCTGGGACCCCATCTCCGGTCTTCTCCCCACGAAGCAGCTTGTTCTCTCAGTTCTCTCTGGGACCCCATCTCCGATCTTCTCCCCACGAAGCAGCTTGTTCTCTCGGTTCTCTCTGGGATCCCATCTCCGATCTTCTCCCCACAAAGCAGCTTGTTCTCTCGGTTTTCTCTGGGACCCCATCTCCGATCTTCTCCCCACGAAGCAGCTTGTTCTCTCGGTTTTCTCTGGGACCCCATCTCCGATCTTCTCCCCACGAAGCAGCTTGTTCTCTCAGATCTCTCTGGGACCCCATCTCTGGTCTTCTCCCCACGAAGCAGCTTGTTCTCTCGGTTTTCTCTAGACATGGCAGAGTGCAAGATCATTTGATTGAATTCTAAACTGCATGTCGCAGGCGAGATTAGTTTCGGAAACACAATCAAGACAATAAGAACAAGCAGAAGACTTAGAGAAAGTGAAATACTTGAAGAGATATGCTGTCTGAAAGATGTTGCCTGAGGGATCGCTCTTTGCTGGCACCATCTTCACTGGAAGTCAAGAGGTTGATGATGAAGCATATTAACTCTTGCCGAGAACCAACTTGGATTCACTGCAATTTACCTGCCAGTACAACAGGTCCACAGCAGATGCCATTTCATTGGCTCTTCACTCAACCCTAGAAAAGATGTACATATCACGATGTTCTTTATCAACTACAGCTCGACATTCAATACTGTACCATCATCCCCACAAAACTAATCAATAAGCTTCAAGACCTTGGTCTCAATACTTCCTTGTGCAATTGGATCCTTAACTTCCTCACTTACAGACCTCAGTCAGTTCAGACAACAACATCTCCTCCACAATTTCCATCAGCAGAACTGCACCACAAGGCTGTGTGCTTAGTCCCTGGTCTATTCGCTTTACACTTATGACTGCATGGCTAAGTACAGCTATAACACCATACTTAAGTTTCCTGGTGACACCACTGTTGTGGGCTATATCAAAGGGGGTGATGAATCAACATATAGGAATGAGATTGAAAATCAGGGTGAATGGTGATTATTCACTACAGGAGGAGTAAACCAGAGGTCTATGAGCCAGTCCTCATAGGGGGATCAGAGATGGAGAAGATTAGCAGCTTTAAGTTACTCAGTGTTTCATGTCGGAGGACCTGTCCTGGGCCCAGTACTTAACTGCAAGTATAAAGAAAGCACGGCATCATCTCTACTTCCTTAGGGAGTTTGCAAAGATTCAGTATAATATCCTCGGAGTCACCTGATGCTGGTGGCTGGCGGTGGGGACAGCGTAAGCAGTGTGTAAGGAAGCGGAAGCGAGGTGAGTGGGCAGGAGTCTGTGCCAGGAAAAAAACAAGCCCTAGTCTGCCAGCTCTCCCGTCCATTCTGCTCTCCAATGGACATTAAGTTGGACTACATCTGTGGCAATGAAATACTCGGCAGGAGTACAGAAATGGACGGAATCCCAGGCGCCACCATTCAACTGATTATTTATGTAACAGTTTTTCCCCTCAAGCCATCAGACTACCAACCTACTGACTTCTGCTGTGCCTATTGTCTTGTTTATTATTTATTGTAATGCCTGCACTGTTCTGTGTACTTTTTGCAGTCCTGGGTAGGTCTGTAGTCTAGTGTAGCTTTTGTGTTGGTTTACATAGTTCAGTGTAGTTTTTGTATTGTTCATGTAGCACCATGGTCCTGAAAAACATTGTCTCTTTTTTACTGTGTACTGTACCAGCAGTTATGGTCAAAATGACAATAAAAAGTGACTTGACTTGTCTTAAAACTTTGATAAACTTCTATAGGTGTATGGTGGAGAGTATATTAATTGGCAGCATCATAGCATGATATGCATCACCAGTGCCCTTGAATGGAAAATCCTACAAAAAGAAGTGGATATGGCCCAGTCCATCCCAGGTAAAGCCCTCCCCACTACTGAGCACATCTACATGGAGCATTATTGCAAGAAAGCACCATCCATCATCAAAGACGCTCATGACTGAGTTCATGCTCTCTTCTTGCTGCTGCCCTCTGGAAGAAAGCACAGAAGTCCCAAAACTCACATCACCAGGTTCAGGAACCGTTATTACACATCAACTATAAGTCTCTTGAGGGGGTAACTTCACTCAACTTCACTTGCCCCATCACCGAATTGTTCCTACAAACAATGGACTCATTTTCAAGGACTCTTCATCTCACGTTCTCAATATTTATTGTTTTCTTCTTATTATTATTTCTTTCTTACTGTATTTGCACAGTTGTCTTCTACGCACTGTTTGAATGCCCAAGTTGGTAAGGTCTTTCATAGATTCATTTATGGTTATTATTCTATTATGGATTTATTGAGCATGCCCACAAAAAGACAAATCTCAAGGCTGTATCTAGTACTTTGATAATAAATTCACTTTGAACTTTGAAGATTGGATTTTTGAATTTGCTCCCAGTTTAGAAAAGAGTCTACACTTTTGTTCTTTCTATCAAAGACCATACACTTCCCTAAACTATTCTTTGCCCAGTTTCCTAATCTGTCTAAGTCCTTCTGCAGACTCCCTGCTTCCTCAGTGCCACCTGCTCCTCTGCATATTTTCACACATATTTCTATCAGACACAAACATGGCCACAAAGCCATCAATTGTGTCATCCAGAACAATGACATATAACACAAAAAAAACATTCCCAACACCAGCATCTGTGGAACATCATTAGTCACTGGCAGCCAACCAGATAAAGGCACCCTTTGTTCCTACTCTTTGCTCCTGCCAGACAGTCAATCTTCTGTCCGTGCTAATATCTTTCCTGTAGTACCATGGGCTTTTATCTTGTTTAGCAGGTTCATGTCTGGAACCTAGTCAAAGACTTTATGAAAATCCAAATAAACAACATCCACCTGCTCTCCTTTATCTGTTCTGCCTGTTACTTCCTCAAAGCATTCCAACATATTTGTCAGGCAAGATTTCCCCTCAAGGAAACTATGCTGATTGCAGCCTCTTTTGTCCTGTGTCTCTAAATATCCCAAAACCTCGTCCGTAATACTGGACTCTAACTTCTTGACAACCACTAAAGTCAGTCTAACAGGCCTATAATTTCTATCTTTTGCCACCCTCTCTTCTTAAAGAGTGGAGTGACATTTCCAATTTTCATGTTGTCCAGAACCATTCCAGAATCTAGTGATTCTTGAAAGATTACTACTCAATATTCTCCTTAGCTACCTCTATTAAAACCCTGGGGGTAGTCCAATGCTGCCCCCTGATGTTCTTGAATTTCTGACATTTTGCTAGGTTTTCCAAGAAGTGTAGCAAAATATCTATTAAGTTCATCCGCAATTTTTTGTCCCCCAATACTGCCTCTTCAGCATCATTTTTCAGTGGTCCAAAATCCACACTCTTTACATATCTGAAACAACTCTTGGTATCCTCTAGACTATTTGCTAGATTACCTTCATATTTTATCTTTATTGTTTTTAGTTGCCTTCTGTAGATTTTTAAAAGCTTCCCAATCCTCTAGCTTCTTGCCTATTTTTGCTACATTATATGCTGTCTCTTTTGCTTTTATATTGTCATTCCCTTGTCAGCCACAGTTGCCTCATCCTCCCTTTAGAATACCTATTCTTTAGAATGTATCTATCCTGCATCTTCCAAATTGGTCCCAGCAATCCAGTCAAAGATGCTCATCATCTGTGTTACTGTCCCCTTCCAATCAACTTTAGCCTGCTCCTCTCTCATGCCTTTATAGTTCCCTTTACTCCACTGTAATATGGATACATCTGATACTAGCTTTTCCCTCTCAAACTGCAGAGTTAATTCTATCATATTATGATCACCACTTTGCTTTACTTTAAGTTTCCTAATCACATCTGGCTCATGACGCAACATCCAGCCCAGAATTGCCTCTTCCCCAGTGGGCTCAACCACCAGCTGCTTTGAAAAATCCATCTTGTTGGCATTCTACAAATTCCTTCTCTTGATATCCAGCACTATCCTGATTTTCCCAATCATATAGAAATTTCCCATGACTGTTGTAACATTACCCTTTTCACATGCCTTTTCTATCTCCCTTTGCCTATCACACTGGCATGTATATAACCCTCTCCGGGGTCTTTTTACCCTTCCAAATTCTTAACTCTACCCAAAAGGATTCTACATTTTCTGATCCAACATCACCTCTTTCTTAGAACTGGGTTTCATTTTTTTAAATCAAGATTCACCTCACCCTCTCTGCCTACCTGCCTGTCCTTTCGATACAATGGATGTAAAGCTCCAACTATGATCTTTTTTCAGCCATGACTCAGTGATGCCCCCAACATCAAACCTGCCAATTTCTAACTGTGCTATAAGATCATCAACCTTACTCTGTATGCTGTGTGCATTCAAATATAAAACCTTCAGTCCTGTATTCATCACCCTTTTTAATTCTGTCTCCGTGTTACCCATAATTAAATTCTTACCTTTTCCTCAATTTTTTACTCTGGAGGCTTTCATATCCTCTCCTGCTCTCTCCTTCCCTTTTACCGTATTCTCACTTTTCCAAACTGTTGAACCCACCTCCACCCACTATTTACACAGTTCCACCCATCTCACTGATTGCAATGATGTCTTAACAACTGCCTATCCTTCCTCACAATCTTACAACATACTGCATCTACTTGTATACCAACTGCCCCATCCGAGATATCCCCGACCCTGGCACCTGGGAGGTAACATACCATCCGCGTGACTCTTTCTTGTCCTGTCTGACCTCTCACGATTGAACCTCTGCCCACCACCCCTCCCCTTCTGAGCCACAGAGCCAGAGACCTGGTTGCTGCAATTTTCCCTTGATAGGACATTCTCCCCCTTCCCCCAAACAATGTACAAAACAATATATTTATTATTGAGGGGAACAGCCACAGGGGGGCTCTGCCTATTCCCTTTCCCTCCCCGACACTCCCCCAGCTACCTGCCTCCTGCAACTCTGCAGCCACCGTTTTCCTGTAGCTCCTTCTCATTCCTTTGCCTACTCCACTTCCTTTCTCCATTTCCTTCTTAATTTCTCATATGATCTGAAGTTCACCCAGCTGCAGCTACAGTTCCCTAATTGTTTGTAAGGAGCTGCAGTTGGATGCATCTCCCAGTGTTCCCACATCCCATACGAAGAACACACGAGTGACCTGGAGCCATTCTTACTGTGCTCACTATTCACTAATAGACAAGCAAATAAAGAAACTTTTTTTCTTTTCACGTGTAAGCCTATTGAGCCAGTCCCTCAAACACCGTCCACCCACACTGTGGTCATTCCCACACTGGCCACTCCAGTTAAACCTAACTCCTTTCTTATTGACATTTGCCAATCTCTGAGTAGACCATGACAACTGAAACCCACTGAAAAATCCTGAAAGTCCCTGCTCTCTTTAAATTCCATGCCATTTCACCAAAAAAATGATTGCTCACGTTGACTGAAGCCCAACAAAAACCCACATATTTGATACTCCCAACAATTACTTGGAACAAAAACCTTGACCACTGACAGATTCTAGAGCCAAACCTTTTTTATACTGTGATGGGGAGACACTGTGAGAGGCTTTACATTTAACTTTCAATAAATTAGGTGTCAAGTGTTGAAGCAGTTTGCATTATACTCCACTGCTGGCAGAGTTTCAAAGAAACCTTAATCACCAAGAACCTCACACACTAAACTCCCATGTTACAGTGGCAGTGTAAGAGCACTGTTTCTGCAGATGATAAACATGCCTTGGCACAGCTTAGCCATTGATAATACA
This sequence comes from Hypanus sabinus, assembly GCF_030144855.1. Lineage (NCBI taxonomy): Eukaryota > Metazoa > Chordata > Chondrichthyes > Myliobatiformes > Dasyatidae > Hypanus > Hypanus sabinus. Next base: position 97,077,286 of record NC_082708.1, on the reverse strand, counting down.
CAACTCCTCAGCATCAAATTTTAAGTGGGCAGTAATGACGGGCCTCAGCTGAATTCTCATAATGACAGTAACAAGCCTATACTTTAGCCACCAGTTTAGGGTGGGGTTCAGGGTTAGGCACAGATATTTCTCCATCAGCAATGAGATTTGCACATGTAATTTTTGAGATGATGCTGAAGATGAAAGCTGAACAACCTAATACATATTAATACATGTGGAAAGCCAGAGGCTTTTGCCCAGGGCTGAAACGGCTAACATGAGAGGGCATAGTTTTAAGGTGCTTAGAAGTAGGTACAGAGGGGATGTCAGGGGTAATTTTTTCACACAGAGAGTGAGAGTGCATGGAATGCACTGCCAGCCACAGTGGTGAAGGCAGATACAATAAGGTCTTTTAAGAGACTCTTAGATAGGTACATGGAGTTTAGAAAAACAGAGGGCTATGCAGTAGAGAAATTCTAGACAGTTTCTAAAGTAGGTTACATGGCAGGCACAACATTGTGGGCTGAAGAGCCTGTAATGTGCTATAGATTTCTATGTTCTATGTTCTGTGATTATGCAATTACATTTTCCAATGAATGAAGGAACCAAAATACTTAATGTTTATAAAACTGCATCTGCTCCAGTTTAAACTATTTCCAGGAAATACAGGTTTTATTCAACTAAACAAAACAATGCCTTTCATGACCCCAGGACATCTCAAAACACTTTACAGCCAATGAGGTACAGTACTACAGAACTGCAGTTGCTATTGTGGGGTTAGACATGACGCCAGTCAATTGGCACACACCAAGATCCCACAAAGAGTAGTGAAAAGCTAAAGGAGGGTTTTAATGGTAATATTCAAGGGATTAATAATAATATTTAGTAATAATATTCAAGGGATAATCATTAGATGGAAAGTAGGGATGACATCTAATACTTTTCTTCTGCAATGGTGCCCTGGGAACCTGTGTGCACCTGAGAGAGCAGACTGACCACAATGTATTCTCTTTTGACTGTAGAGAAGGGTGAAGTGTCTGGACTGAGTCTTGAACCCACATCCTTCTAATTCAGGGCAGGAGTGCTAACAGTTGAGCCACAGCTGCCACCTTCAACTCCATCAATACTAGAGATTCTGCTGATGCCAAAATCCTTGAGAAAGAAGGTAGGAGATAATTGAGAAGAGATAATAAGAATTCAAGTTCTTCTTGCATTTTATTTTTCTTTTATGGTTAGTCACTTTGTGGAGAAAAGTGCTGTTGACAGGATTACAAATTGAACTTGCATACAATCACATCTGTGTGCTTGTGTAAAACACAAATGCCTGAGGAACTTGGCAAGTCAGGCTGTAGCTATGGAGGGGAATAACCCGAAACATCAACTGTTTATTCCCCTCCATAGATTCAGAGCTAGACACATTGTGTATGTGCCCCTCCAAATACAGCCCCTTTAGATTTGAAATTAAAACTAGGTTGTTCTTTAGAGGCAAGAAGAAAACTGGAAAAGACAAAGCACTTCATCCATCATGTTCATGATTATCATCTTGAGCCTGAAAAATACCTTGCAGCAAATTAAAACTATTAAATAGCACCCTTTCAAGCTCTGTGAATGCTGCTGGTTTTCAGACCACAGAATAAATTAAAATGAAATTCCTGCCCACCGTTATTACTGGCACATAATCAGGTGCCTCCCTATTCTTTAAGTAAATTCCTTCAACTTTTTTTTCCTAACCACTGAGTAATCAAAATAAACTGCAGGTTCCACATTTCTACAATATTACATTCTGATCAGAGCCCTCAGTCAGCCCTTAGATCCCAGACTGGGATTCAGGATACCCTATGGAGCCCAGTGATTTCAGTGATGTCTGCTAAACCAAGTCATTTTCAGGTTTAAAAATCACTGCCATATTCTCTGTGTTGTTCAAGTGTACTGTAATTTGATATGCAAACCACATGAAACAACATCCTGTTGGACCACGGTGCACATATCACACACATATAAACCAAAATATTGTCTAAATAAATAAAATAGTGTGCAGCACAGGTAACAGTAAATAGTAAACACGACAGTAAACAGTAAACAGCTCACTGTCCAAGTGACAAGACCTCAGTGATGGGCAGGTATTTATTAGTCTCACAGTCTGAGGGAAGAAGCTTTTACCGAGTCTGGCAGTCCTAGTCCTGATGCTCCAACAGCAAGAGGGTCAAAGAGATTGTGACATGGGTGGTAGAGATCCCCAACAAAGTTTGGGATCTTAGTCTGCAACATTCCCTGTAAATGTCTTCTGAGTGTTTTTTACTGTCCTCTGCAGGGTCTTGCAGGCCGATGCCTTGGAGCTTCCATAACCACACAAAGATGCAGCCAGACAGTACACACTCGATGGCGCTCCTGTAGAAGGAAGTTACAATGGGGATGTGGAGGCTTGCACACCTCAATCTCCTCAGAAAGTGTAGATGCTGCTGTGACTTCTTGACTAGTCAGGAGGAGTTCTGGGTGCAGGTTAGATTGTCTATTAGATGCGTACCAAGGGCCCTTGTGCTCTTGACTCAGACCATGGCAGAGCCATTGATGTGCAATGGAGAATGGTCAACCTGTGGCTTCCTGATCCACAATAATCTTGTGCATTGAAATTGGTCCACATTCCTCAATTCTCCACACATGGTTCTCAACCCTCTATTCTATGCACACAGTCCACATCCCTCCAAAATCTGCACATGAAGGATCTCCCTCCATTCTTGGCACGTGGTCCATCTCTCTCCATTCTCTGCATGTGATCCACATTCCTCCATTCTCTGCACAGGGTCCACATCCCTCCATTCTCTATACAATGTCCACATTCCTCCATTCTCTGCACATGGTCCACATCCCTCCATCTTCTGTACAATGTCCACATATCTCCATTCTCTGCACATGAACCACATCCCTCCTTTTTCTGCACATGGTCCACATCCACCCCCCCCCCCACACTTTTTTCCACATGGTCCACATCTTTCCATTCTCTGCATATGATCCACATCCTCCATTCTCTGCACATGGTTGATCTCCCTCCATTCCATGCACATTGTGCAAATCTCACTATCCTCTGCACAAAGTCCTCATCTCTTCATCCTCTGCATATTATTCACATTGCACCCTTCTCTGCACATGGTCAATTTCCCATCCCCTTTTTCCTCTGTCACCTCATCTTACCAATCAACCTCCCAGCCCTTTATTTCATCCCTCCCTCTCCAGGTTTCCCCTATCACCTGCTGGTTCTCTCCCCCCCCCACCTCTTTTTAAATCTACTCCCCAGTTTTTTTTTCTACATTCCTGCCTGAAACGTTGACTGTACTCTTTTCCACAGATGCTGCCTGGCCTGCTGAGTTCCTCAAACATTTTGTGTGTGTTGCTTGGATTTCCAGCATCTGCAGAATCTCTTGTTTATGATTTGATTACTACTCTGCTTAGTCTCGTCCAGGGATGCCTACCCTAAAGTTTAAATCTTCCCTATAACAGGAGTTCAGCGAAACTCTGTCACTGCTCCCCCATTGTCATCCCTGCTGCTCTCCAACTCTTTGACTACGTGCTTACCCAGTCCCGCTATTACAGCCATGTATCCTTTCTGGGAACACGTCTTCATCACCAGCTTATACCACACGGTTTACAGATTCATGTTCAAGTTGCTCGATTTGGACCCTCCGAGCACCACAGGTACTCCATTCCATTGACTGCTCCTCCTGCTGCTTCTCCCATCGTGTTTAATGCGCCATGCTTTCTGCCATGAGGAAGTACCTGGTGTCCCTATCCCAGTCACTTCCACAACTCCGGGATTTCCTCTCCGCCGATTGTAATGGACCTGTCCGCTTCTTCATCCTGTGCCAGATCCATGCTTTCAATCGCCGGCTCTTTGACTTTCTCACATCCTGCAAGGATCAGAAGATCGCAGAACCTGTTGACTCCAATGCCAGCTGGCCTAGATGCCTTCAGACCGTGATCCCTGCTCAATGGCTCAATGGCTTCAACAGCCCAGAATGGACTCATAACCTGGACTCCGGCACCATCAATGCAGGTTTCAGTGACCTCGGACATCGCCAAAGTGCCAATCGCGCAACCAACAAATCTGACTCCGACCTTGACCTCCAGGTCAGGTCTTGACACATTGCCGCTAGAATCCCCGTCTTCCCTTCCTCCACTGCCACTCCACAATGCTGTCTCTCTCAGGTCCCACCATCAGCTCCTGGGTCCTCGGAGCCTCCATCTTCCTCTCACCCCACTTTCCTTGAACACCCCAGACCTCGGACGCTATCAACCCCCTTGCCCCCTCCAACCCCAGCTCTCATCCATGTGGGGTTTTCACCTCCCCCCTCCCTGAGGCAGAACACTCTATAAGGGCCTCACCTTTGTCAACCATTCTCTCTAACCTTCTCCTCTCTGAGACAGAACATTCTGTCCTCAGTAAGGGCCTCATTTTGTCAGCCATTCCCAATGACCTTCCCTCTCTGAGGCAGAACGTACAGAAAGGGCCTCACCTTTGTCAACCATTCCCTCTGACCTTCCCCTCTCTGAGACAGAACATTCTATCCTCAGTAAGGGACTCACCTTTGTCAACCATTCCCTCTGACCTTCCCCTCTCTGAGACAGAACATTCTATCCTCAGTAAGGGACTCACCTTTGTCAACCATTCCCAATGACCTTCCCCCTCTGAGACAGAATGTCGTCATTTCCACAACAGTTATATTTTCTCCAGTATAAGTTCTTAGCTGGTTTCCTGCAGACTTTAGTTTAGTATCTTTGAAATGTCTTGCAAATTCATTTTCTGGAATGACTCAACAGCTGAACCAGTGTCTGATTCCATTTTAATTAATTGTCGTTCACTTCTGGCGCAAGCCACATTGCTTGCCAATTGTTAAATTTGACACTATAAATCTCAAAGTTACACGATCCCGTGTCACTCCCATCATTATTAGACTTTCCATCAACAGAATGCAGAATAATACACACAAAATGCTGGTGGAACACAGCAGGCCAGGCAGCATCCATGAGGAGAAGCACTGTCGATGTTTCAGGCCATGACCCTTCGTCAGGACTAACTGAAAGGAAAGATACTGAGATTTGAAAGTAGGAGGGGAAAGGGGAAATGTGAAATGATAGGAGGAGATCAGAGGGGGTGGGATGAAGCTAAGAGCTGGAAAGGTGATTGGCAAAAGGGATACCGAGCTGGAGAAGGAAAAGGATCATGGGAAGGGAGGCCTAACAACACCTTATATACCAGCTAGGTAGCCTTCAACCTGATGGCATGAACATTGACTTCTCTAACTTCCATTAATGCCCCTCCTCCCCTTTTTACCCCATCCCTGACATATTTAGTTGTTTGTTTTTTTTCTCTCTCTCTGCCCATCACTCTGCCTGTTCTCCATCTCCCTCTGGTGCTCCCCTCCTCTTTTCTTTCTCTCTAGGCCTCCCGTCCCATGATCTTTTCCCTTCTCCAGCTCAGTATCCCTTTTGTCAATCACCTTTCCAGCTCTTAGCTTCACCCCACCCCCTCCAGTCTTCTCCTATCATTTCACATTTCCCCCTCCCCCTCCTACTTTCAAATCTCTTAATATCTTTCCTTTCAGTTAGTCCTGACGAAGGGTCTCGGCCCGAAACGTCAACAGTGCTTCTCCTATAGATGCTGCCTGGCCTACTGTGTTCCACCAGCATTTTGTGTGTGTCGCTTGAATTTCTGGTATCTGCAGATTTCCCCGTGAATGCAGAATAATCTTCTTTTTGAAACTGCAACTTAACATTTAGCATTTTCTCTTTCCTGTGCATTCCATTTATTTTTGGCTGCCCAAGATACTCTTTCTATAAGTCCTACTTTGTTGCATTGTTTGCAAGTTTCGCCCTTCAAACCTGCATTTGTTTGGTGAATAAAAAGAGCCCTTGCCACAACAGTAACAGGTTTCTGTTTATACATTGCAATTTTATTCACATTCACTTTCATTCCTGACTGCAACTCAATTGCATCTCTGTCTGCGGTTTCTATTCAAACAGCAATTTACACTACTCTTTTAAATGTGAGTTGTGCTTCAGTTAGGAGCCATTTTGAATGCTTTCTTTTAAGATTCAGTAAATGAAACAATCTCTTGGTGTATTATTAAGGCCATTACCGAACTGACAATACTCAGAGAATCTCTTCAGTTCAGCCACATGCGCTGAACAGAACTCCCCTTCTTTATGATCTGCTTATGAGACCTAAAGCAATCTGCAATAATGGCTTTGGTTCTAAGTGTTCCTGCATCACTTTTACATAGTAGGAAAGCTAATTTCTGATGGTTCAATTGGAACAGCCAAACTTCCGAGCAAACTGTATACCTTTAAACCCAATGGACTCAGCAAAACTGGCACTCACTTCTCATTGGCTATTTCATTTGTTTCACAATACTGTTCCAATAGCTTTGAATACATGAACCAATTACACGTTGTGTAATCAAACTCATCAATTTTTCCCCAAAGTAGCCAGCCATTTCACACGATACTCACTCACTATGAACCTGAGAATTCTTTTGTTTTCTTACTTTTTTAAAAGCTCAGTCATGTTTTCCCTTCTGAAGAACACATGCTTTTTGTAACTTGACAGTTCTGTGCTGCAAAATGTTTAGTTTGAACATCTTGCTCTGCTTTAATAGGTTGGTAGCAGTCTCGGGTTTGTTTTAAAACCATCTTGTAGCCAATGTTATGTTTGTAACTTCAAAACATTAAACTAATTCAAAAAACTCAGTCATTCGAAATGTGTTTTCTTTGGATTTACTTTTTAGTGAGTCATGCACATGTCACATAGGCATGATGACGTATACAATTAACATATTTTTACATATATCCCATAAATAATTATTTAAATGAACAATACTTTATCAAACACTAAATATACAAGGTTACACAAATATTATTGAAATATTAAATATACAGTATATGTGAGTCATGATAAACCTGCTTCTGATAATACGTCTTTACTATAGACTGAAAGTGGGAAGGGGACCAGGAAGAAGGGAGTCATGTTTGGGGCAGGAGTAGGAAAACAAACACCAGAGAGACATTCTGTAATGATCAATAAACCAATTGTTTGGAATTAAATGACTTTGCCTGGCATCTCAGGGCTGGGTGTTCCTGTACTTGCACCAACCCCCGCCCCGGCACTCCTTCTCTGCCACCTGACCCAAGCCCTCCATCACTCCCAACATCTTCTGCTCTGGCCAGATTTACAAGTTTGCTCTCCGCTCCACGTTGACAAATACAATACTGTGCAAGGGTTTTAGGCACCCTAGCTATATATACGTGACTAAGACTTCTGCACAGTACTGTATATGTTCAAAAGCACAAAAATCATTGCAAAACAATGTACAAATGCTGAAATTGATAGACTTCTGGTTAATGATAGAATGAAGTGATAGTGGAAGAAACAACTTGTTAGTAGATTAAACCAAGATCAGGATCTTGATGAATAGTGAATGGTTGACTAATGCTCCTCCTCTTATCAATAAAAACTAATCTGGTAATTCTTACAATCCTTCCCTCCAGAGTCTGTATGCCATTATTTGCTTTGTTCAACTACATTCTAATAACAACACTTCAAAAATGTTCATTTTTGGGATGTTTTAAGATTGTGAAATAACTTAGGACACTTACTCTTTCGTACAAGATTTGAGAGCCTTCACTGTATCTTCGTTTGAGGACTGAGTTCAAATCAGTTTAGCACACTGGTAGATGTAATCATACTTCATCCCAACATTTTTGAAATTGTTTTTGTAGTGTTCCCATAGAGAAAAAGAATAAGTTTTGTGATGATTATCCTCCATTGTGTTTATAGTTTAAAAAAAATGAGTTCCAGCCAAAGATCTTATCATAATAACAAATTGTTTTTCTGTTCTATATTTGTGCCTGAGATTTACATAACAAGAACACTTAAGTAAAGGGGACAAAGAAAAAGTGCATTCTGGCTCAATGCTTCATCTCAGCGAGGTTTCAAAGATGTGCAGTCCTAAAATCCCTGATTATGCAGGATCACATTTGGAGAGGGATGGTTTCATATTCCCACTAAATGCTCGGATAGGAGTTGTATGATAAGACAAAACAAGATAAAACTTTATTTATCCTGAAGGAAATTATTGTTGCAAGGTTACTCAGTCAGAAATATGGATTTTAAAATATGAAGTATAAGCACTGAGGTACAAAAAATACAAAACGTGCAATAAAAAGTAATAGTGCAAAATACAGATGTGCAATGAAACCATATTCTTATATACTTGAGGAGGAGTTGTAGAGTCCTATAGCCACAGGGAGAAAGGATCTCCTGTGGTGTTCAGTGGTGAACCTCGGTGGAATCAGCCTGTTACTAACAGTGCTCTTCTCTTTGTCCAGTATGCTATGGAGGGGTTGAGAGAGATTGTCCATAATGCTCCGTAAATTCTGCAGTGTCCTCCTCTCAGACAGAACCATCAGGGAATCCAGTTCCACCCCCAGAACAGAACCAGCCTTCCTGACAAGCTGAATCAGCCTACAACTGCTGAATCATCTGAAAACCTCAGCAGGTGGCAGGACTCCAAGTTGTATCTGAGTCCAAGGTGTAGATGGTGAACAGGAAGGGAGACAGGACAGTCCCCTAATGTGCCCCTGTGCTGCTAACCACAGTATCTAAAATACAGCTCTGCAATCTCACACACTGTGGCCATCTGGACTGCTGGTCTGTAATCCAGGGCACGACTGGAGCATCCACTTGCATCTGCGTGAGCTTACTCCTGGTAAAGCAGGTCATATGGTGTTAAAAGCACTGGAGAAATCAAAGAACATGATTCTCAAAGTGCTGTCTGGCTCATTGGTGTCCTTGACTCCAATATGTGGTTGGTAAGCAAACAGCAGGGGTCCAGTGATGGATTTATGATGGTCCAGAACCAGTCTTTCTAATGATTTCATAACATCTGTGTCAGTGCTGTTGGTCTTAGTCACTGGGCGTGGTGGGATAGGTCTTCCTTGGTACTGGAACTAGGCAGGATGTTTTGTATTCACTAGTACTAAAAATAAAAACAAGTTCTTTTCACCTTTTACCATATGTTTCAAATTAATTTTCAATTAAACACACTGAAGTATATTCAATGATTAAACAATTTATTGTACTGTCCACAGTTAATGCATTGGCACATTAATCAAATATATTTGAGTCTATTATTGATAATTGTATGTTGTTAATAAGAGTAAAGTTGTTCTCTTCCTCTTCTTAATTAATACATAGCTATGAATTTTAAAGGAACATCATCATGACTTAAGAACTACTAGAAATCTCACAGGAGTTTGTATACACAAGATTATGTAGAAAATGGAGAATTTAAAAGTTAAATACTACCCCACATGACATTGCAATCCAACAGAAAGTATAAAGCTGAAATTTCCTAATGACCATTCCTCCTACAGGTTATCTCTGTGAGTAGATGCACATTGCCAAACATTTAACAGCCATTTACATCAGAGGGTTCTTCATTCAATTTTTAATCAAAAATCTCAACCATGATACCATCATGGGACCGTAAGACACAGGAGCAGAATTGGGCAATTCAGCTCATTGAGTCCATTCCGCCATTCGATCATGGCTGATTTATTTTCCCTCTCAATCTCATTCTCCTCCCTTCTCACCCACACCTTTGACACCCTGCCTAATCAACCTCTGCTTTAAATATATACAGTGACTTAGCCTCCACATCGCCTGTGACAATGAACTCTACAGATTCACCATGCTCTGGCTAAAGAAAGTCCTCCTTATCTTTGTTCTAAAGGGATGTCCCTTGGGTCCTAGACTTTCCCACTATGAGCAACATCCTCTCCACATCCATGCTATTTAGGCTTTTCAACATTGGTAAATTTCAATGAGATCCCCTCCTGCATTCTTCCAAACTCCAGTGAGTACAGACCTTCCTTACTACTGACTCAATCTACAAGTTTATATTCAGGGAATCCTGCCCCATGACACTCAAATCCCCTTGCACTTCTGATTTCAGAGTTTGATTTCTGTTTAAAATATAGTCTACACCTTTATTCCTTCTACCAAAGTAGATGATCATACACTTCCCTATTCTGTATTGCATCTCCCACTTCTTTCCCCATTGTACTGCCCAAGACCTTCTGCAGACTATCTGCTTCCTCAACACCATCAGCTCCTCCACCAGGTGACACAAAACCAACCGCTGTGGAACACCACTAGTCACCGGCAGATAGCCAGAAAAGACTCCTCTATTCTTTCACTTTGCCTGCTGCCAGTCAGCCATTCTTTCCTGTAATACAATGGGATATCATCTTGTATAGCAGCTTCATATGTGCCTCTTGTCAAAGGCCTTCTGAAAATACGTCTATCCTGATGCTACATCCGCAAAGAATTCGAACAGATTTCTCAGGCAAGATTTCCCCTTAAGGAAATCATGCTGACTTCAGACTATCTTATTTTGTGTCTCCAAGTACCTAAAATCTGCAACCTTAATACTGGACACTAACATCTTAGCAACCACTGATAACAGGCCTATAATTTTCTCTCTTTTGCCTTCCTCCCTCTTTAAGGAGTGGAGTGGCATTTGCAATTTTCCAGTCCTCTGGAACCATTCCAGAATCTAGTGATTCTTGAAAGATCATTACTAATGCCTCCAGGATCTCTTCAGCCACCTCTATCAGAACCCTGGCGTGTAGTCCATCTAGTCCAAGTGACCTATCCAACTTCAGACCTTTCAACTCCTTAGTTATACTGTCTACACTCATATCTGCCCCAATATTCTTGAATTCCTGGCTAATGAAATACAGTGTCAGGAAATGTATGGTCATACACTTTGGTAGAAGGAATGAAAGCATTGACTATATTATAAGCAGGGAGAAAATTCAAAAATCTGTGGTGCAAAGGGACTTGGGAGCCCTTGTGCAGGATTCTTCAAAGGCTAATTTGCAGGTTTAGTCGGTGATGAGGAAGACAAATGCAGTTTTAGCATTCATTCCAAGAGCACTAGAATATAAAAGCTGAGGCTTTATATGGCACAGGTGAGGCCTCTCTTGGAGCATTATGAGCAGCTTTCGGCCTCTTCTCTAAGAAAGGATGTGATGACAATGCAGAGAGTTCAGAAGAAATTCACAAAAATGATTCCAAGAATGAACAGCTTATCATATGAGGAGGCCTAGAGTGATGACGCTAGGCCTTTACTTGCTGGAATTTAGAAGAATGGCGGTGGGGGTGGGGTGGGAGGTGGAATCTCATTGAAGCCTATCAAATGTTGAAAAGCCTAGATAGAGTGGATGTGGAGAGGATATTGTGGGAGAGTCTAGGACCTGAGGAACATTGTTTTAGAACAAGAGGGGAATTTATTTTCCCACAGGGTGATGAATCTAAGGAATTTATTGCCACAGGCGGCTGTGGAGGCCATGTCATTGGACGTAAATAAACATAGAAAAATAGGAAACCTACAGCACAATAAAGGCCCTTCAGCCCACAAAGCTGTACCGAACATGTCCTTACCTTAGAAATTACCTAGGGTTACCCATAGCTCTCTATCTTTCTAAGCTCCATGTACCTATCCAGGAGTCTCTTAAAAGACCCTATCGTATCCACCTCCACCACCACCACCGGCAGCCCATTCCACGCACTCACCACTCTCTGAGTGAAAAAACTCACCCCTGACATCTACTCTGTACCTACTCCCCAGCACCTTAAAACCGTGCCTTCTCATGCTGGCCAATTCAGCCCTGGGGAAAAAGCCTCTGACTATCCACCTGATCAATGCCTCTCATCATCTTATACACCTCCATCAGGTCACCTCTCATCCTCCATCAATTAAAGCGAAGGTTGATAGGTTCTCGATTAGTCAGGGCATGAAAAGTTACGGGGAGAGGGCAGAAGAGTGGGGTTGACAGAGAAATGGATCAGCCAAAATTTTCATCATGGCTCAATGAGCAGATTGGCCTAATTCTGCCACTATGTCTTAGGGTCTTCTAATGGATTGATTGACTTGGCATCTACTGTTAGGCAGCCCAAAATCAGTCACTGTGAATGCCATACTGACTTGTAGTTCTAAGAGCAGCCAATACACTTGGAATACATCCCAGTAGGTGTTCTGAAAATAGAAATTTCCAGGAGCTATGATCAAACACTCAGAGTTGGCTGCTTTCTATCAAACACATAGAGTGCAAAGCTTCTTCAAAAATTGCATGAGAACATTCTTCCTATGGCTTGACTTGCAATTTAATGTGAGTTCAATCTGTTCCCAAGTTAAATGTTCAATTCTGCATCTCCAAAACCAAATATACTTCAAATGTAATACTCCAGTTTATTCAATTATATAGTTACAAGCATTGTTGTACATCTCAAGCAACTGCAAAAGGGATATGGGATAAGAGAAGGAAAGTGTTCAACTCCATGATCCTTGTTTCAATGAATTCCAGGTGAGGATGTCTAAAATGAAATTTGTTTAAGCACCATGATTCTCAAGAAGAACAAATTGACAATATTTTTGTAAAGTCCTGTCATTTGAAAAGCATGAAAATAATACTATTGTTCCTAACTGTGAAACTCCTTCCAACAGAAAAATACTACTGTTGGTTTATAATTTCAGGCACGATAAACATCCTGGGATATAAGAAAGACGTAAAATAGGAAGTTGCTTTTGGTTAAAAAAAACCAGTTCCAGAAATTAATTTACTCCAAAGAGCATTGCACATGATACCATTCTTAAGGGAAGCCAGAACATTGTGATTTTTCATTTCTTTTGCAGTGGGCTCCTTATAAAAGGGTTCTGCATATGTTTCAAATTAATTTTCAATTAAACACACTGAAGTATATTCAATGATTAAACAATTTATTGTACTGTCCACAGTTAATACAGGCTAGCAGGGAGACACCCCACATTCAGATGCCAGGCTGAGGAGATGGAGCAGGGGAAACACGTGCTGTTGGTCTTAGTCACTGGGCGTGTTTCTGTTGTTATTAATACAGGCTAGCAGGGAGACACCCCACATTCAGTAATGGTTGGAAGGCTTTCACAGCTGTATTATAATCTTGGCCATAGTAGACCTGGCTATCCCATCAGAGTCTCAATGGCATCAGAAAGTCTGATGATCTGTCTCCCTTCAAGATGACGGGATTTTTCCTTTTAACAGAGATTGTCTGGCAACGCCGTTGTCTGTGCCCCAAAGCTAGCTCTTCCACACTGTAGCAATTCTTGATGGAAGGCAGCAGTTGGAAGCTGCTCTCGCTCCGTGGAACATTTTGATGGAAAGATGCAAACTACCAACAATTTTGCAACAACCATGTTCATAGCATCACAGTGCAGTGATGCCAAAGGACATCCTTCAGCAATTATGTGTATAAGAGGCATCAATACAAATGTAGTGATGGAGCACAGGACATCCTTCAGCAATTAGGACATACATAGTAAATGGTAGGGCATTGAAGAATGCAGTAGAACAGAGCGATCTAGAAATAATGGTGCATAGTTCCCTGAAGGTGGAATCTCATGTGGATAGGGTGGTGAAGAAAGCTTTTGGAATGCTGGCCTTTATAAACCAGAGCATTGAGTATAGGAGTTGGGATGTAATGTTAAAATTGTACAAGGCATTGGTAAGGCTGAATTTGGAGTATTGTGTACAGTTCTGGTCACCGAATTATAGGAAAGATGTCAACAAAATAGAGAGAGTACAGAGAGATTTACTAGAATGTTAACTGGTTTTCAGCACCTAAGTTACAGGGAAAGATTGAACAAGTTAGGTCTTTATTCTTTGGAACGTAGAAGTTTGAGGGGGAACTTGATAGAGGTATTTAAAATTATGAGGGGGATAGATAGAGCTGACGTGGATAGGCTTTTTCCATTGAGAGTAGGGGAGATTAAAACAAGAGGACATGAGTTGAAAGTTAGGGGGCAAAAGTTTAAGGGTAACAAGAGGGGGAATTCCTTTACTCAGAGAGTGGTAGCTGTGTGGAACGAGCTTCCAGTAGAAGTGGTAGAGGCAGGTTCGGTATTGTCATTTAAGGTAAAATTGGATAGGTATACGGACAGGAAAGGAATGGAGGGTTATGGGCTGAGTGCGGGTCAGTGGGACTAGATGAGAGTAAGCATTCAGCACGGACTAGAAGTGCCGAGATGGCCTGTTTCCATGCTGTAATTGTTATGTGGTTATATGGTTATAATTATGTGTATAACAGGCATTAATACAAATGAGAACCAGTCTTCAAAAAACCTCTTCAAGTGTAAAATACAAGCAGTAATCAGTTTTGAAATAAGAGAGAGAGCTTTGCAAACAAACAGTACTGTCTACTGGCCCACAAAAGGGGGCTGTTCAGGAGAAGGTTTGTAAATGGACATATGCATTAGCCAAATGTAAGACATATAAGTCTGTGTTAATTGATCTACATCAAACCAGGTGTCAGGCAGTTTAAGTTATAAACACAAGAAATTCTCCAGAAGCTGAAAATCTTGAACAAAACACACAAAATGCTGGAGGAATCCAACAAGTCAGGCAGCATCTAGGAAAGGAAAAAGGCTTTTGATGTTACGACTGAAATCCTTCATCAGCTTCTACATTATTATGATGGACATCAAGGAAGGTTCCAGACAGGACTCTGTTTGTCACTTAGCATATCAAACGTGGTTAAGGGATATTTGTTCTGTCTTGGGTGGCATGGTAGTGTAATGGTTCACACAATGCTTTACAGTACAAGTGATCCAGGTTCAATTTCCGCTATTGCCTGTAAGGAGTGTATACATTCTCTCTGTGACTATATGGATTCTCTCCCACACTCCAAAGACATCCCAGTTGGCAGGCTATTTGGTCATTGTAAATTGTCCCCTGATTGGGCTAGGGTTAAATCAGGACAGCAGGGCAGCATGGCTCGAAGGGCTGGAAAGGCCTTGTCTGCACTGTATTTTAAGGTTTGACAGCAGAGCAGCAACAGTGTGAGTTTCTAGGAAAAATGAGGAAGGTGCAGGATAGATGCATTCCAAAAACAAAGAAATACTCAAATGGCAATCCAATGAGTTCGAGCCCAGCTGAGGCAGCGTGTGTGTCCTTGAGCAAGGCAAGACTGGACTACACAATGCTCCAGTCTACCAGGCTGAATAATGGGTACTGGCAGAAAAAAATGCTGGGGGTCAACCTCGCGATAGACTGGCGTCCTATCCGGGGTGGAGTCTCGTACTCTCAGTCACTTCATGCCTGAAGTGGCATAACTGGCATAAGCACAGGCCTGACGAGCCACAGAGGCTTGGGACAGGACTTCAACTTTGCTGTTTTATGGTGATTTTTTTTACTTAAAACAACACTTTAATCTCCATTACTTCACCCAGCCTCTTGTCAAAGACCCTGTTAAGCCTGTTTGTACTACTGCATCTCTTGATGTGGATTCCCTAAGAGTTTCTCCCTCTCTGCTCCATAATCAGTGGCTTTTGTTAAAATGAACATAGAAAAGCGCAGCACAGGAACAAGCCCACGTCAACACATTATCCTGTGTCAACCAGGATGCCAATTTAAATTAATTCCTTCCCACTGTACAAGGTCTCTATTCCACCATTCTCAGCCTATTCATGTGCCTACCTAAAAAGCAATTTCTTATCATATCTGCTGTCACTGCTTCACCAGCAACATGTGCTAACCACCTACCATTCAGTCCTGACGAAGGGCCTCGGCCCAAAACGTCGACTGTACTTCTTCCTATAGATGCTGCCTGGCCTGCTGCTTTCCACCAGCATTTTGTGTGTGTTGCCATAGTTTGTCCAAACTCTCCTTATAGGTAATACTCACAAATACAGGTAAATTCCTCCGCACGCTCAGCCATGATCTTATTGAATGGCAGAGCAGGCTCAATGGGCCAGATGGCCTACTCCTGCTCCTGTTTCTTATGTTCTGTGTTCTCTCTCTAAAGCCCCCATATCCCTTCTGAAGTGTAGTGACCAGGACTGCACACAGTACTTCAAATATAGCATACCTAAGCTTTGTACAACTGTAATATGACTTTCCAACTTTCACAATCGATACTCTATCCTGATGAAGATAAGTATGGCATAAACTTCTTTCACATCTACTTGTGTCACCACTTTCAAGGAGCTATGGACCTGCACTTCAAGATCCCTTTCTATAGCAATGGTCCTGGAGGTCCTGTTGTTTACTCTATACTTCCTTCTTTGAAAGTGCAACATCTTACACTTCCCGGATTAAACTCTATCTGCCACTTGTCTGTCCACAGTCACAACTGATCTATACCATGCTGAAGACACAGGACTGTCGATGCTGGAACCTGGAGCAACAAGCAACCTGCTGGAGGAATTCAGTAGGTCATGTGGGAAAAGGATAAGGAATTGTTGACATTTCATGTCGAAACCCAGTTTGACATAAAATGTTGACAATTCCTTTCCTCCCATGGATGCTGATCGACTTGTTTAATTCCTTCAGCAGAGTTTTTATATACCCTGCCAAATCTTTGATGATCTGCTAATTTTTGTGTCATCTGTGAAGTTACCAATCAACCCACCTAAATTTTTGCCCATGTAATTTATATATATTATAAACAGAGGTCCCAGCTCTGGTGTCTGTGGAACACCACTGGTTACATACATTGTCAGCATGACATCACTCTACCAATATCCTCTTTCTTCAATGGTCAAGCTGATCTTGAATCCAACTTAGCATGCCTCTGTGAATTCTGTGTGCTTTACTCTCTCGGATGAAGGATGTCATGTACTGCATATGTAATATAATGGGAATTTCCTCCTTAAAAATGCCCTTGCCTTTCTTTCTCCAACCACTTCAAACAGACCTTAAACCAGCATGTTTTTGATATCAGAAACCTTTATTATTTTCACTCTTGTTGAGCATCAGTTTTTCCCTTCCTCTTTTAAAGCCCTAAAAGATTTGTCTCACTGTAAGCAAATTTAGGAACTAATTATTTGTTCACCCTTTTCTTCAAGATTTTAAAAGCTCACTAACATCACCAAGCCTACTGATGTACTGCAAGGTTGCATAATCAATTGTGTTGCTTATTAAAATATGTCTAAAATTTCCATATTTTTAATCCATTAACTTTAGTGATGCTACCTGATGAAATTGCATTATAAAATTAAGATCCATAATTTACATTTGCAATGGGTGAAAATCCCCAAACCTGTACAGAATTATTCTTGATTTTCTCTAGAATAACTCATGTCTAAGTGTTGTGAAGTCACCGTTGTCTACATAGGCAGTGAAGAAATTGTGGCAGTCAATATAATGACCAATACCTCTAGCCAAGCCTCTTCTGAAAATGTAACATTCCAGACAGCAAAGGTTAATAACATCATTAAATCTGCTGAATCTCACACTACAGAAGCTAAATTCCACCCCTCAGACCCACTCCCTCATACTTCATAGAAAAATGTGACACCATTAATGATTCCTTGGCAATCACTGATCTCATCTTCTGGGGAGTTCTTCCATAATAACCTCCACCCACATTGTTCCCATTTTAGCCTGCATCTTTCTCAAAGTTCAAAAGTTCTAAGTACATTTATTATCTAAGTATGCAAACATTCTATAATCTTGAGATCCATCTCCTTACAGGCAGCCACAAAACAAAGAAATCTTAAAGAGCCCATTAAAAAAAGACTGTCAAACTCCCAATGTACAGAGAGAGAAAAATCAAACAGTGCAAACAATAAAAGTAAGCAAATAACATTGAGAACAAAAGTGAGACCATAGACATGGAGCTCAGAGAAACCGGAGCAGGCCTCAGTTCAGTGTAGGTCTGAGCAAATGTCAAGGGACCCTTGGAGAAGAAGCCCAGGGCAGCCAAAGCAGGCCCCAGACTCAGCGCAAACAACACAGAGCAGCAGGCAGAACTGACCCAACACTTGTCTCTTGTCCTGACACCCTGCCTTTTCAATCCATCTGGCCCAGCTTTTAAGTAATCCAAACAATGGGTCACTCCTTGTACTAGGAGCTGGGCCCTGTTGTATCGACATGTTCTGGGCCTGGACGCTTTTGGCCTGTTCCCACTCTTCCAATCAGCCTGCCGTTTAGATCGGTCAAACCTTGCTCTTGATTTAGGTGGACAGGCCTCGAGTCTGCCTCTCCGACTTTGGTTTGCTCAGTTCCACCCAACTTTGCCTCAAGCATGCCTCAACCTCACCTCGCACCCACAAGCTTCAGCTCTTGACATAGCCTCACCTTAGCTGGCTTCTCCATTGTTTGGGGTGAATGCTTAACATAATTTTCACAAGAAGTATTAATAGTGAAATATTTAGTTGTATTCTTTGTTTTGTTTCCTGCCAGTAAGTAGTCTGCAACTTCCTAGTTTGGTTTTTCATCTCCGCTAATAATTTTCTTTTGCTCAATACTTTTTCATGTAATCATAGAAGCTGCAATAGCTTTTCTCTTCCTGTCTTCCAGGAATACACTTTTGGAAGTAAACAAGCAATTTATTTGCACTTCTAGTGGCTTGATGCTGATAATGTGACTTTCCCTGCATTGGAGAAATGTAAATACAGTTTGAGTCAGTGCTTTGCAGAACACCTCTGATCATTGAGCAAGTGGCAATATCAGCTTTCCAAATGCTTACTTTAACTTTCCATTCAGTACCTATTCTGATTTCTATGCTGTAGTTATCCAACACTGTCCCAAAGAAGCCCAATATGAAAGATATTGTGATATCTATGATAAAGCATGCAGACACCTTCAGATAGCCAGCCTTTCCTATTTGTATCAGAACTACCCAATTCTGATGCAAGATCTTCCAACGTAACATTACACAGCTTTTCTTTCTGTAGAGTATTTCCAATGTTTTCTTTTATTTCAGATTTTCAGCAATGACTAGGTTCTGCATCTTATAGTCTACTATTATTTTTCTTTAATCTCCCCGATTGCCTCATTTTCACCTTTTAGTTGTTTTCTCCCAGATTGCTTAGATAAAGCATTCATCTCCTTCGCTTACATGACATCAATAGCATTTCCATCACCTAGTTCATACACCCCACCCTCTCATTGGCAATCCTTTATAATTTTCACCCATAGTATCTCTGTAATTTAAATCATATGTTTTTCTCACTTTGCCATTCTGATGAAAGGTTATTAACCTGAACCATTAGCTCACTTACTTCCCCATTGATGCTGACTCACCTGCTGAGCATCTCCTGCATTTTGTTTTTATTAAACTTCTGAGGTTTATCTTAGTGGTAATATGATATTCCAGCATCATAATCAGGTTTAATATCACTGATATATGTACATCATTAAATCTGTTGTTTTATGGCAGCAGTATATTGCACTACATAATGATAAAAAACTATAAATTACAATAATATATTAAAATAAATCAGTTAAAAACAAAAAAGAGGAAAAAAATTAGTGAAGTAGTGACCATTCTGAATTGTGATGATGGAAAGGAAGAAACTGTTCCTGAAATGCTAAGTGTTTGTCGTCAGGCTCCTCTACCTCCTCCTTGATGGTACCAATGAGAACAGGGAGATGGGGGTTCTTAACGACGAATGCCAGCTTTTTGAGGCATTGCCTTTTGAAGATGCCCTCAATGCTAGGAAGACTCATGCCCATGATGGAGCTGGCTGAGTTTACAGCTTCCTGCAGCTTTTTCTGATCCTGTGCCGCGGTCCCTCTAAATCAGATGGTGATGCGACCAGTTAGATTGCTCTCCATGGTACATCTATGGAAATTCGCGAGTGTCTTTAGGTACATTCCAAGTCTGTTCAAGATCCTGATGAAATATAGCTGCAGTCATGCCATCATTGTAATTGCATCAATATGCTGGGCCCAGAATAGATCTTCAGAGATGTTGACACCCAGGAACTTGAAACCACTCACCCTTTGCACTGCTGATCCCTCAATGAGGATTGGTGAGTGTTCTTCAATGTCTCCCTCCTCAAGTCCACAATCAATTCCTAGGTGTTACGTACTCGTGACACGTGACAATGGTACCCTTGTCATGTGACTGGGGTTGAAGCTATACTGGACTTGAGGTAATGGTCTTGTGATGGTGGAGTGATGTCATTTTCCTGCCAGTAGAGGTCATGTGACAGTTTTTTTTACAGGGTATAAAAGGAGGACCCCTCCCTGTGAGGAGGGGCAGTTCATGGCTGGATTTGCCAAGTTGACTTCATACCACGGCGTGATTTAATGTGATGACGCAGTTTAGTTGAAAGATGAAGTTTTATCTAATGCCTAAAGTTTAAAAGGTCATTGCCAGCAGTTTCTTTACAATACTGCTAGTTGAGATTCAGTGGAGAATGAAGATCAGAGTTCGGGAGTTAAAGATCGAAGAGAATCGATTTTGACAGTAAAACAGGTTCGACCTTGTTTGATCCTTATTCGGAAGGAATTCATTGACTGTTCTCGTGTTAATCCTTGCGAAATAGCAGAAGGGATTGGGAATAGTTCTGTAAAGGAAAGGTCAGTGCCTTTAAGCCGTTTCATTTCGTAAATTCTTCGTGGAAAAAGTTCGATGGTGGGAACCGAAGCAACACGACGTGAAAGAGAATTTAAATCGTCTTAAAAAGTCTCTCCCTTAAATGGACTGTGAGCATTTTGAACTTTTGGCAATACTACTTTAAAGAACTGTTTTTGCAACATCGCTTTAAGAACTGCTTAAGCTTCATTGCTTTAAGAACTGTTTAAGCTGCCGCACAGCAGCTGATTTCTGGTTACGTTAGTGATTTGTTTACTTTTGGGGGGTTTGTTTTCAGTGTTTAATAAATGTGTTATTTGTTATAAAAACTCCTGCCTAACTCATATATTTATTGTTGCCTGAATCCGTAACATAGGTCTTACTCACATTGAGTGCAAGGTTGTTGCAACACCTCTCAACCTATCTTGCTCCTGTACACTTCGTCATCACAATCTGAAATCCCGCCAACAATTGTAGCGTCTTTGGCAAATTTAGAAATGGTGTTTGAACTGTGCTTAAAAACATAGCCCTGAGTGTGGAGAGAGTAAAGGCAGTGGGCTAAGAACACATCCTTGAGGTGGTTTGGTCTGCAGTCATAGCAATTAAGTCAGAGCAGAACATGGCAGTCAAAGAAAGTATTTGTAAAACACTTAACACAAGGTAGCTAAAAAGTAGATTTTTAGCTAAATCATTAAAACTTGATGCAATGCCCTGGGTGAGACATGTACCATCTGGCTGTGAGAGAAATGTTCCCTCTACAATGCTGCTTTAATGGCTGTGACATGCACCATCATGAGGCAGATCACAGCACACATTAACTCTAACATCCCAGACCACCCTGACCCACTGTGATTAACCTGCCACTGAAAGTATTTCTCTGGCCCCACACTCAACTCTGGAGCATCCAGGTAGTAAAGACTATTGTTCATTGTCTACAGCTCTGCCTTCAATATTATAATTCCAAGATGGTGCCGAATTGCAACCGCTGTTAGGAGCATAAGAAATAGGAGCAGGAGTAGGCCACGCGGCCCGTCGAGCCTGCTCCACTATTCAGTAAGATCATGGCTGCTCTGACCATGGACTCATCTCCACCTCCCTGCCTTTTCCTCCTAACTATTAATTCCCCTACAATGCAAAAATCTATACAACCTTCTCTTAAGTTCATTTACTGAGGTAGCCTCCATTGCTTCATTGGGCAGAGAATTCCACAGATTCACCACTCTCTGGGAAAAGCAGTTCCCCCTCATCTCTGTCCTAAATCTATTCCCCTGAATCTTGAAGCTATGTCCCCTAGATCTGGTCTCATCTACCAGTGGAAACATCTTTCCTGCCTCTATCTTATCTATCCCTCCCATAATTTTCTGTTTCAATGAGGTCTCCTCTCATTCTTCTGAATTCCACCGAGTACAGTCCAGGCAATTGAATCTCTCCTCATAGTCTAGCCCCCTCAACTCTGGATCAACCTGGTGAACCTCCTCTGCACCGCCTCCAAAGCCAGAATATCCTTCGTCAAGTAAGGAGACCAGAACTGGACGCAGTACTCCAGGTGCAGCCACACCAGTACCCTGTTTAATTGCAGTATAACCTCCCTGTCCTTAAATTCAATCCCTCCAGCAATAAAGGCCAACATTCCAATTGCCTTCTTGATAGCCTGCTGCACCTGCAAACCAAGTTGAGTCACAGCTGAGATGGAGTGTTTTTTATTGTTAGTTTTTAGTTGTTTTGGTTCGGTCCAGAGAGAGGAAGTTAAGAGTTAGGTTAAGGTTTAGGGACAAGGGTGTGGAGGAATTAGACATCAGCCTAGTATCTATGTCTCACTCCGCATTCAAGACCAGCGATACAGATGTGGGACATCCACAGTGAGTTGTTGGATCAGCAGTTAGTGGACGAGAGCACCCTCTCACAGTCAGCAAGATATCGGTGGGTTTTGGAGTCAGTGTTGCAGGCAAACAGAAGGAACAAGTTCCAATAAACCCTGCAAATTGGTGATACCAGAGTTTCAGGCCTAGTGTTCAGGGTCCCACCATCGCTGAGTCCAGAGTTCCAGGCCTGGTGTTTGGTGCTAAGTATTGAGACCTGAGGATGAATCAGAAGTCCAGAGAACAGGGCCCATTAGCCAAAGGAGAGACTGTCAATCTCTGTGAGTCTGCTGAGGAGGTTGAAGCCCAGAGTACAGAGGCATGAGTCCATATCCACCAGAGGTTGGAGCTTCACTTAATTTAAATTTTACATGTTGCATTTCTACACACGATAGATAAGCTTGAATCTTGACCCTGAAACAAACACTCTAAACCTGGGAACAGCATCTCCCTTGTCTTTCTAATTAACCTTATGCCTTACATGATCAAGTCTAGACGCCTCGTAAACATTGTGACAGTATCAATTTCCACCATCCCTTCAGGCAACATATTTCCTCTGTTCAGTTCAATGCTTCTCAATGTTTGGTTTACTGGAATATTGAGGGACTACATTGATGGAAGGCAGAATGAAAACAAAAGGATATTAAACATGGTTTCAAATTTGATAAGATCAGTGCTAAAACCTAAGCTATATTTTACTGTTAAATTACACCTGAATAATTTACAATACAGGAGAAGGTCAAAACAGATCACTGTAGAATTTCTGTTTTATCATAAAAACCACAGCATCCGTTCTATCATTAATAACAAAAAAGACCAATGCATCAATTTCATGAAAGATTCAAGATGTCCAAGGGCAGGGCAGTGGACAGTCATACAACAGAAACAACTTATTTCCATGCCAACATTTTGTCCATCTACTCCAATCACATTGACAATTCCCCACCCATCCACCTCCCCTCGAGATGCTGTCTGACCCACAGAAACACTGACAATTCCCCACCCATCGACCCCTCCCGAGATGCTGTCTGACCCACTGAAACACTGACAATTCCCACCCATTGACCCCTCCCGAGATGCTGTATGACCCACTGAAACACTGACAATTCCCCAAGCAACGACCCCACCCGAGATGCTGTCTGACCCACTGAAACACTGACAATTCCCCACCCATCGACCACTCCCGAGATGCTGTCTGACCCAGTGAAAGACTGACAATTCACCACCCATCGACCCCTCCCGAGATGCTGCTTGACCCACTGAAACACTGACAATTCCCCAACCATCGACCCCTCCCGAGATGCTGTCTGACCCACTGAAACACTGACAATTCCCCACCCATCGACCCCTCCCGAGATGCTGTTTGACCCACTGAAACACTGACAATTCCCCACCCATCGACCACTCACGAGATGCAGTCTGACCCATGGAAACACAGACAATTCCCCACCCATCGACCCCTCCCGAGATGCCTTTTGACCCACTGAAACACTGACAATTCCACGCCCATCGACCCCTCCCGAGATGCCTTTTGACCCATTGAAACACTTACTATTCCCCACCCATCGATCCCTCCCGAGATGCTGTCTGACCTACTGAAACACTGACAATTCCCCACCCATCGACCCCTACTGAGATGCTGTCTGACCCACTGCAACACTGACATTTCCCCACCCATCGACTGCTCCCTAGATGCTGTCTAACCCACTGAAACACTGACAATTCCCCACCCATCGACCCCTCCCGAGATGCTGTCTGACCCACTGAAACACTGACAATTCCCCACACATCGACCCCTCCCGAGATGCTGTCTGACCCACTGAAACACTGACAATTCCCCACCCATCGACCCCTCCCGAGAGGCTGTCTGACCCACTGAAACACTGACAATTCCCCACCCACCGACCCCTCCTGAGATGCTGTCTGACCCACTGCAACACTGACATTTCCCCACCCATCGACTGCTCCCTAGATGCTGTCTGACCCACTGAAACACTGACAATTCCCCACCCATCGACCCCTCCCGAGATGCTGTCTGACCCACTGAAACACTGACAATTCCCCACCCATCGACCCCTCCCGAGATGCTGTCTGATCCACTGAAACTCTGACAATTCCCCAACCATCGACCCCTCCCGAGATGCCTTTTGACCCACTGAAACACTGACAATTCCCCACCCATCGACTGGTCCCAAGATGCTGTCTGACCCACTGAAACACTGACAATTCCCCACCCATCGACCACTCCCGAGATGCTGTCTGACCCACTGAAACACCGACAATTCCCCACCCATCGACCCCTGCTGAGATGCTGTCTGACCCACTGCAACACTGACATTTCCCCACCCATCGACCCCTCCCGAGATGATGTCTGACCCACTGAAACACAGACAATTCCCCACCCATCGACCGCTCCCGAGATGCTGTCTAACCCACTGAAACACAGACAATGCACCACCCATCGACCGCTCCCGAGATGCTGTCTGTCCCACTGAAACACTGACAATTCCCCACCCATCGAACCCTCCCGAGATGCTGTTTGACCCACTGAAACACTGACAATTCCCCACCCATCGACCCCTCCCGAGATGCTGTCTGACCCACTGAAACACTGACAATTCCCCACCCATCGACCCCTCCCGAGATGCTGTCTGATCCACTGAAACTCTGACAATTCGCCACCCATCGACCCCTCCCGAGATGCCTTTTGACCCACTGAAACACTGACAATTCCCCACCCATCGACTGGTCCCAAGATGCTGTCTGACCCACTGAAACACTGACAATTCCCCACCCATCGACCACTCCCGAGATGCTGTCTGACCCACTGAAACACTGACAATTCCCCACCCATCGACCCCTCCCGAGAGGCTGTCTGACCCACTGAAACTCTGACAATTCCCCACCCATCGACCCCTCCTGAGATGCTGTCTGACCCACTGCAACACTGACATTTCCCCACCCATCGACCCCTCCCGAGATGCTGTCTGACCCAATGAAACACAGACAATTCCCCACCCATCGACCGCTCCCGAGATGCTGTCTGTCCCACTGAAACACTGACAATTCCCCACCCATCGACCCCTCCCGAGATGCTGTCTGTCCCACTGAAACACTGACAATTCTCACCCATCGAGCCCTCCAGAGATGCTGTCTGACCCACTGAAAGACTGACAATTCCCCACACATCGACCCCTCCCGAGATGCTGTCTGACCCACTGAAACACTGACAATTCCCCACCCATCCACCACCCCTCGAGATGCTGTTTGACCGACTGAAACACTGACAATTCCCCACCCATCCACCACCCCTCGAGATGCTGTTTGACCCACTGAAACACTGACAATTCCCCACCCATCGACCCCTCCCGAGATGCTGTCTGACCAACTGAAAGACTGAAAATTCCCCACCCATCGACCCCTCCCGAGAGGCTCTGACCCACTGAAACTCTGACAATTCCCCACCCATCGACCCCTCCCGAGATGCTGTCTGTCCCACTGAAACACTGACAATTCCCCACCCATCGACCCCTCCCGAGATGCTGTCTGACCCACTGCAACATTGACATTTCCCCACCCATCGACTGCTCCGTAGATGCTGTCTGACCCACTGAAACACAGACATTTCCCCACCCATCGACCCCTCCCGAGATGCTGTCTAACCCACGGAAACACGGACATTTCCCCACCCGTCGACCCCTCACGAGATGCTGTCTGACCCACTGAAAGACTGACAATTCACCACCCATCGACCCCTCCCGAGATGCTG
This sequence comes from Hypanus sabinus, assembly GCF_030144855.1. Classification (NCBI taxonomy): domain Eukaryota; kingdom Metazoa; phylum Chordata; class Chondrichthyes; order Myliobatiformes; family Dasyatidae; genus Hypanus; species Hypanus sabinus. The sequence continues at coordinate 97,051,281 of NC_082708.1, read as the reverse complement.
CTTGACCCACTGAAACACTGACAATTCCCCAACCATCGACCCCTCCCGAGATGCTGTCTGACCCACTGAAACACTGACAATTCCCCACCCATCGACCCCTCCCGAGATGCCTTTTGACCCACTGAAACACTGACAATTCCCCACCCATCGACCCCTCCCGAGATGCTGTCTAACCCACTGAAACACTGACAATTCCCCACCCATAGACCCCTCCCGAGATGCTGTCTGACCCACTGAAACACTGACAATTCCCCACCCATCCACCACCCCTCGAGATGCTGTTTGACCCACTGAAACACTGACAATTCCCCACCCATCGACCCCTCCTGAGATGCTGTCTGACCCACTGAAAGACTGAAAATTCCCCACCCATCGAGCACTCCCGAGATGCCTTTTGACCCACTGAAACACTGACAATTCCCCACCCATCGACCGGTCCCAAGAGGCTGCCTGACCCATTGAAACACTTACTATTCCCCACCCATCGACCCCTCCCGAGATGCTGTCTGACCTACTGAAACACTGACAATTACCCACCCATCGACCCCTCCCGAGAGGCTCTGACCCACTGAAACTCTGACAATTCCCCACCCATCGACCCCTCCCGAGATGCTGTCTGACCCACTGCAACACTGACATTTCCCCACCCATCGACCCCTCCCGAGATGCTGTCTGACCCACTGCAACACTGACAATTCCCCACCCATCGACCCCTCCCGAGATGCTGTCTGTCCCACTGAAACACTGACAATTCTCACCCATCGAGCCCTCCAGAGATGCTGTCTGACCCACTGAAAGACTGACAATTCCCCACACATCGACCCCTCCCGAGATGCTGTCTGACCCACTGAAACACTGACAATTCCCCACCCATCCACCACCCCTCGAGATGCGGTTTGACCCACTGAAACACTGACAATTCCCCACCCATCCACCACCCCTCGAGATGCTGTTTGACCCACTGAAACACTGACAATTCCCCACCCATCGACCGCTCCCGAGATGCTGTCTGACCCACTGAAACACAGACAATGCACCACCCATCGACCGCTCCCGAGATGCTGTCTGTCCCACTGAAACACTGACAATTCCCCACCCATCAAACCCTCCCGAGATGCTGTTTGACCCACTGAAACACTGACAATTCCCCACCCATCGACCCCTCCCGAGATGCTGTCTGACCCACTGAAACACTGACAATTCCCCACCCATCGACCCCTCCCGAGATGCTGTCTGATCCACTGAAACTCTGACAATTCGCCACCCATCGACCCCTCCCGAGATGCCTTTTGACCCACTGAAACACTGACAATTCCCCACCCATCGACTGGTCCCAAGATGCTGTCTGACCCACTGAAACACTGACAATTCCCCACCCATCGACCACTCCCGAGATGCTGTCTGACCCACTGAAACACTGACAATTCCCCACCCATCGACCCCTCCCGAGAGGCTGTCTGACCCACTGAAACTCTGACAATTCCCCACCCATCGACCCCTCCTGAGATGCTGTCTGACCCACTGCAACACTGACATTTCCCCACCCATCGACCCCTCCCGAGATGCTGTCTGACCCACTGAAACACAGACAATTCCCCACCCATCGACCGCTCCCGAGATGCTGTCTGTCCCACTGAAACACTGACAATTCCCCACCCATCGACCCCTCCCGAGATGCTGTCTGTCCCACTGAAACACTGACAATTCTCACCCATCGAGCCCTCCAGAGATGCTGTCTGACCCACTGAAAGACTGACAATTCCCCACACATCGACCCCTCCCGAGATGCTGTCTGACCCACTGAAACACTGACAATTCCCCACCCATCCACCACCCCTCGAGATGCGGTTTGACCCACTGAAACACTGACAATTCCCCACCCATCCACCACCCCTCGAGATGCTGTTTGACCCACTGAAACACTGACAATTCCCCACCCATCGACCCCTCCCGAGATGCTGTCTGACCAACTGAAAGACTGAAAATTCCCCACCCATCGACCCCTCCCGAGAGGCTCTGACCCACTGAAACTCTGACAATTCCCCACCCATCGACCCCTCCCGAGATGCTGTCTGTCCCACTGAAACACTGACAATTCCCCACCCATCGACCCCTCCCGAGATGCTGTCTGACCCACTGCAACATTGACATTTCCCCACCCATCGACTGCTCCGTAGATGCTGTCTGACCCACTGAAACACAGACATTTCCCCACCCATCGACCCCTCCCGAGATGCTGTCTAACCCACGGAAACACGGACATTTCCCCACCCGTCGACCCCTCACGAGATGCTGTCTGACCCACTGAAAGACTGACAATTCACCACCCATCGACCCCTCCCGAGATGCTGCTTGACCCACTGAAACACTGACAATTCCCCAACCATCGACCCCTCCCGAGATGCTGTCTGACCCACTGAAACACTGACAATTCCCCACCCATCGACCCCTCCCGAGATGCCTTTTGACCCACTGAAACACTGACAATTCCCCACCCATCGACCCCTCCCGAGATGCTGTCTAACCCACTGAAACACTGACAATTCCCCACCCATAGACCCCTCCCGAGATGCTGTCTGACCCACTGAAACACTGACAATTCCCCACCCATCCACCACCCCTCGAGATGCTGTTTGACCCACTGAAACACTGACAATTCCCCACCCATCGACCCCTCCTGAGATGCTGTCTGACCCACTGAAAGACTGAAAATTCCCCACCCATCGAGCACTCCCGAGATGCCTTTTGACCCACTGAAACACTGACAATTCCCCACCCATCGACCGGTCCCAAGAGGCTGCCTGACCCATTGAAACACTTACTATTCCCCACCCATCGACCCCTCCCGAGATGCTGTCTGACCTACTGAAACACTGACAATTACCCACCCATCGACCCCTCCCGAGAGGCTCTGACCCACTGAAACTCTGACAATTCCCCACCCATCGACCCCTCCCGAGATGCTGTCTGACCCACTGCAACACTGACATTTCCCCACCCATCGACCCCTCCCGAGATGCTGTCTGACCCACTGCAACACTGACAATTCCCCACCCATCGACCCCCTCCCGAGATGCTGTCTGTCCCACTGAAACACTGACAATTCTCACCCATCGAGCCCTCCAGAGATGCTGTCTGACCCACTGAAAGACTGACAATTCCCCACACATCGACCCCTCCCGAGATGCTGTCTGACCCACTGAAACACTGTCAATTCCCCACCCATCGACCCCTCCTGAGATGCTGTCTGACCCACTGAAAGACTGAAAATTCCCCACCCATCGAGCACTCCCGAGATGCCTTTTGACCCACTGAAACACTGACAATTCCCCACCCATCGACCGGTCCCAAGAGGCTGCCTGACCCATTGAAACACTTACTATTCCCCACCCATCGACCCCTCCCGAGATGCTGTCTGACCTACTGAAACACTGACAATTACCCACCCATCGACCCCTCCCGAGAGGCTCTGACCCACTGAAACTCTGACAATTCCCCACCCACCGACCCCTCCCGAGATGCTGTCTGACCCACTGCAACACTGACATTTCCCCACCCATCGACCCCTCCCGAGATGCTGTCTGACCCACTGCAACACTGACAATTCCCCACCCATCGACCCCCTCCCGAGATGCTGTCTGTCCCACTGAAACACTGACAATTCTCACCCATCGAGCCCTCCAGAGATGCTGTCTGACCCACTGAAAGACTGACAATTCCCCACACATCGACCCCTCCCGAGATGCTGTCTGACCCACTGAAACACTGTCAATTCCCCACCCATCGACCCCTCCCGAGATGCTTTGACCCACTGAAACACTGACAATTCCCCACCCATCCACCACCCCTCGAGATGCTGTTTGACCCACTGAAACACAGACATTTCCCCACCAATCGACCACTCCCGAGATGCTGTCTGACCCACTGAAAGACTGACAATTCCCCACCCATCGACCCCTCCCGAGATGCCTTTTGACCCACTGAAACACTGACAATTCCCCACCCATCGACCCCTCCCGAGATGCTGTCTAACCCACTGAAACACTGACAATTCCCCACCCATAGACCCCTCCCGAGACGCTGCCTGACCCACTGAAACACTGACAATTCCCCACCCATCCACCACCCCTCGAGATGCTGTTTGACCCACTGAAACACTGACAATTCCCCACCCATCGACCCCTACTGAGATGCTGTCTGACCCACTGCAACACTGACATTTCCCCACCCATCGACTGCTCCCTAGATGCTGTCTAACCCACTGAAACACTGACAATTCCCCACCCATCGACCCCTCCCGAGATGCTGTCTGACCCACTGAAACACTGACAATTCCCCACCCATCGACCCCTCCCGAGATGCTGTCTGACCCACTGAAACACTGACAATTCCCCACCCATCGACCCCTCCCGAGAGGCGGTCTGACCCACTGAAACACTGACAATTCCCCACCCATCGACCCCTCCTGAGATGCTGTCTGACCCACTGCAACACTGACATTTCCCCACCCATCGACTGCTCCCTAGATGCTGTCTGACCCACTGAAACACTGACAATTCCCCACCCATCGACCCCTCCCGAGATGCTGTCTGACCCACTGAAACACTGACAATTCCCCACCCATCGACCCCTCCCGAGATGCTGTCTGATCCACTGAAACTCTGACAATTCCCCAACCATCGACCCCTCCCGAGATGCCTTTTGACCCACTGAAACACTGACAATTCCCCACCCATCGACTGGTCCCAAGATGCTGTCTGACCCACTGAAACACTGACAATTCCCCACCCATCGACCACTCCCGAGATGCTGTCTGACCCACTGAAACACCGACAATTCCCCACCCATCGACCCCTGCTGAGATACTGTCTGACCCACTGCAACACTGACATTTCCCCACCCATCGACCCCTCCCGAGATGATGTCTGACCCACTGAAACACAGACAATTCCCCACCCATCGACCGCTCCCGAGATGCTGTCTGACCCACTGAAACACAGACAATTCCCCACCCATCGACCGCTCCCGAGATGCTGTCTGTCCCACTGAAACACTGACAATTCCCCACCCATCGACCCCTCCCGAGATGCTGTTTGACCCACTGAAACACTGACAATTCCCCACCCATCGACCCCTACCGAGATGCTGTCTGACCCACTGAAACACTGACAATTCCCCAGCCATCGACCCCTCCCGAGATGCTGTCTCATCCACTGAAACTCTGACAATTCGCCACCCATCGACCCCTCCCGAGATGCCTTTTGACCCACTGAAACACTGACAATTCCCCACCCATCGACTGGTCCCAAGATGCTGTCTGACCCACTGAAACACTGACAATTCCCCACCCATCGACCACTCCCGAGATGCTGTCTGACCCACTGAAACACTGGCAATTCCCCACCCATCGACCCCTCCCGAGAGGCTGTCTGACCCACTGAAACTCTGACAATTCCCCACCCATCGACCCCTCCTGAGATGCTGTCTGACCCACTGCAACACTGACATTTCCCCACCCATCGACCCCTCCCGAGATGCTGTCTGACCCACTGAAACACAGACAATTCCCCACCCATCGACCGCTCCCGAGATGCTGTCTGTCCCACTGAAACACAGACATTTCCCCACCCATCGACCCCTCCCGAGATGCTGTCTAACCCACGGAAACACGGACATTTCCCCACCCGTCGACCCCTCACGAGATGCTGTCTGACCCACTGAACGACTGACAATTCACCACCCATCGACCCCTCCCGAGATGCTGCTTGACCCACTGAAACACTGACAATTCCCCAACCATCGACCCCTCCCGAGATGCTGTCTGACCCACTGAAACACTGACAATTCCCCACCCATCAACCCCTCCCGAGATGCCTTTTGACCCACTGAAACACTGACAATTCCCCACCCATCGACCCCTCCCGAGATGCTGTCTAACCCACTGAAACACTGACAATTCCCCACCCATAGACCCCTCCCGAGATGCTGTCTGACCCACTGAAACACTGACAATTCCCCACCCATCCACCACCCCTCGAGATGCTGTTTGACCCACTGAAACACTGACAATTCCCCACCCATCGACCCCTCCTGAGATGCTGTCTGACCCACTGAAAGACTGAAAATTCCCCACCCATCGAGCACTCCCGAGATGCCTTTTGACCCACTGAAACACTGACAATTCCCCACCCATCGACCGGTCCCAAGAGGCTGCCTGACCCATTGAAACACTTACTATTCCCCACCCATCGACCCCTCCCGAGATGCTGTCTGACCTACTGAAACACTGACAATTCCCCACCCATCGAACCCTCCCGAGAGGCTCTGACCCACTGAAACTCTGACAATTCCCCACCCATCGACCCCTCCCGAGATGCTGTCTGACCTACTGCAACACTGACATTTCCCCACCCATCGACCCCTCCCGAGATGCTGTCTGACCCACTGCAACACTGACAATTCCCCACCCATCGACCCCTCCCGAGATGCTGTCTGTCCCACTGAAACACTGACAATTCTCACCCATCGAGCCCTCCAGAGATGCTGTCTGACCCACTGAAAGACTGACAATTCCCCACACATCGACCCCTCCCGAGATGCTGTCTGACCCACTGAAACACTGTCAATTCCCCACCCATCGACCCCTCCCGAGATGCTTTGACCCACTGAAACACTGACAATTCCCCACCAATCGACCACTCCCGAGATGCTGTCTGACCCACTGAAAGACTGACAATTCCCCACCCATCGACCCCTCCCGAGATGCCTTTTGACCCACTGAAACACTGACAATTCCCCACCCATCGACCCCTCCCGAGATGCTGTCTAACCCACTGAAACACTGACAATTCCCCACCCATAGACCCCTCCCGAGAAGCTGCCTGACCCACTGAAACACTGACAATTCCCCACGCATCCACCACCCCTCGAGATGCTGTTTGACCCACTGAAACACTGACAATTCCCCACCCATCGACCCCTCCCGAGATGCTGTCTGACCCACTGAAAGACTGAAAATTCCCCACCCATCGAGCACTCCCGAGATGCCTTTTGACCCACTGAAACACTAACAATTCCCCACCCATCGACCGGTCCCAAGAGGCTGCCTGACCCATTGAAACACTTACTATTCCCCACCCATCGACCCCTCCCGAGATGCTGTCTGACCTACTGAAACACTGACAATTCCCCACCCATCGACCCCTCCCGAGAGGCTCTGACCCACTGAAACTCTGACAATTCCCCACCCATCGACCCCTCCCGAGATGCTGTCTGTCCCACTGAAACACTGACAATTCCCCACCCATCGACCCCTACCGAGATGCTGTCTGACCCACTGCAACATTGACATTTCCCCACCCATCGACTGCTCCGTAGATGCTGTCTGACCCACTGAAACACAGACATTTCCCCACCCATCGACCCCTCCCGAGATGCTGTCTAACCCACGGAAACACTGACATTTCCCCACCCGTCGACCCCTCCCGAGATGCTGTCTGACCCACTGAAAGACTGACAATTCACCACCCATCGACCCCTCCCGAGATGCTGCTTGACCCACTGAAACACTGACAATTCCCCAACCATCGACCCCTCCCGAGATGCTTTCTGACCCACTGAAACACTGACAATTCCCCACCCATCGACCCCTCCCGAGATGCTGTCTGATCCACTGAAACTGACAATTCCCCACCCATCAACCCCTCCCGAAATGCCTTTTGACCCACTGAAACACTGACAATTCCCCACCCATCGACCACTCCCGAGATGCTGTCTGACCCACTGAAAGACTGACAATTCCCCACCCATCGACCCTTCCCGAGATGCCTTTTGACCCACTGAAACACTGACAAATCCCCACCCATCGACCGGTCCCAAGATGCTGTCTGACCCACTGAAACACTGACAATTCCCCACCCATCGAGCACTCCCGAGATGCCTTTTGACCCACTGAAACACTGACAATTCCCCACCCATCGACCGGTCCCAAGAGGCTGCCTGACCCAATGAAACACTTACTTTTCCCCACCCATCGACCCCTCCCGAGATGCTGTCTGACCTACTGAAACACTGACAATTCCCCACCCATCGACCCCTCCCGAGAGGCTCTGACCCACTGAAACTCTGACAATTCCCGACCCATCGACCCCTCCCGAGATGCTGTCTGTCCCACTGAAACACTGACAATTCCCCACCCATCGACCCATCCCGAGATGCTGTCTGACCCACTGCAACATTGACATTTCCCCACCCATCGACTGCTCCGTAGATGCTGTCTGACCCACTGAAACACAGACATTTCCCCACCCATCGACCCCTCCCGAGATGCTGTCTAACCCACAGAAACACTGACATTTCCCCACCCGTCGACCCCTCCCGAGATGCTGTCTGACCCACTGAAACACTGACAAATTCCCCAACCATCGACCCCTCCCGAGATGCTGTCTGACCCACTGAAACACTGACAATTCCCCACCCATCAACCCCTCCCGAGATGCCTTTTGACCCACTGAAACACTGACAATTCCCCACCCATCGACTGGTCCCAAGAGGCTGACTGACCCATTGAAACACTTACTATTCCCCACCCATGGACTCCTCCCGAGATGCTGTCTGACCTACTGAAACACTGACAATTCCCCACCCATCGACCCCTCCTGAGATGCTGTCTGACCCACTGCAACACTGACATTTCCCCACCCATCGATTGAACCCTAGATGCTGTCTGACCCACTGAAACACTGACAATTCCCCACCCATCGACCCCTCCCGAGATGCTGTCTGACCCACCGAAACACTGACAATTCCCCACCCATCCACCACCACTCGAGATGCTGTTTGACCCACTGAAACACAGACATTTCCCCACCCATCGACCACTCCCGAGATGCTGTCTGACCCACTGAAACACTGACAATTCCCCACCCATCGACCCCTCCCGAGATGCTGTTTGACCCACTGAAACACTGACAATTCCCCACCCATCGACCACTCACGAGATGCTGTCTAACCCACTGAAACACTGACAATTCCCCACCCATAGACCCCTCCCGAGATGCTGTCTGACCCACTGAAACACTGACAATTCCCCACCCATCCACCACCCCTCGAGATGCTGTTTGACCCACTGAAAGACTGAAAATTCCCCACCCATCGAGCACTCCCGAGATGCCTTTTGACCCACTGAAACACTGACAATTCCCGACCCATCGACCGGTCCCAAGAGGCTGCCTGACCCATTGAAACACTTACTATTCCCCACCCATCGACCCCTCCCGAGATGCTGTCTGACCTACTGAAACACTGACAATTCCCCACCCATCGACCCCTCCCGAGAGGCTCTGACCCACTGAAACTCTGACAATTCCCCACCCATCGACCCCTCCCGAGATGCTGTCTGTCCCACTGAAACACTGACAATTCCCCACCCATCGAGCCCTCCCGAGATGCTGTCTGACCCACTGCAACATTGACATTTCCCCACCCATCGACTGCTCCGTAGATGCTGTCTGACCCACTGAAACACAGACATTTCCCCACCCATCGACCCCTCCCGAGATGCTGTCTAACCCACGGAAACACTGACATTTCCCCACCCGTCGACCCCTCCCGAGATGCTGTCTGACCCACTGAAAGACTGACAATTCACCACCCATCGACCCCTCCCGAGATGCTGCTTGACCCACTGAAACACTGACAATTCCCCAACCATCGACCCCTCCCGAGATGCTGTCTGACCCACTGAAACACTGACAATTCCCCACCCATCGACCCCTCCCGAGATGCTGTCTGATCCACTGAAACTGACAATTCCCCACCCATCAACCCCTCCCGAGATGCCTTTTGACCCACTGAAACACTGACAATTCCCCACCCATCGACTGGTCCCAAGAGGCTGACTGACCATTGAAACACTTACTATTCCCCACCCATGGACCCCTCCCGAGATGCTGTCTGACCCACCGAAACACTGACAATTCCCCACCCATCCACCACCACTCGAGATGCTGTTTGACCCACTGAAACACAGACATTTCCCCACCCATCGACCACTCCCGAGATGCTGTCTGACCCACTGAAAGACTGACAATTCCCCACCCATCGACCCCTCCCGAGATGCCTTTTGACCCACTGAAACACTGACAAATCCCCACCCATCGACCGGTCCCAAGATGCTGTCTGACCCACTGAAACACTGACAATTCCCACCCATCGAGCACTCCCGAGATGCTGTCTGACCCACTGAAAGACTGACAATTCCCCACCCATCGACCCCTCCCGAGATGCCTTTTGATCCACTGAAATACTGACAAATCCCCACCCATCGACCGGTCCCAAGATGCTGTCTGACCCACTGAAACACTGACAATTCCCCACCCATCGACCCCTCCCGAGATGTCTTTTGACCCACTGAAACACTGACAATTCCCCACCCATCGACCGGTCCCAAGAGGCTGCCTGACACACTGAAACTCTGACAACTCCCCACACATCGACCCCTCCCGAGATGCTGTCTGACCCTCTGAAAGACTGACAATTACACACTCATCGACCCCTCCCGAGATGCTGTCTGATCCACTGAAACTCTGACAATTCCCAACCCATCGACCCCTCCCGAGATGCTGTCTGACCCACTGAAAGACTGACAATTCCCCACCCATCGACCCCTCCCGAGATGCTGTCTGACCCACTGAAACACTGACAATTCCCCACACATCGACCCCTCCCGAGATGCTGTTTGACCCACTGAAACACTGACAATTCCCTACCCATCGATCCCTCCCGAGATGCTGTCTGACCGACTGAAACACTGACAATTCCCGACCCATCGACCCCTCCCATGATGCTGTTTGACCCACTGAAACACTGACAATTCCCCACCCATCGACTACTCCCGAGATGCTGTCTGACCCTCTGAAAGACTGACAATTACACACCCATCGACCCCTCCCGAGATGCAGTCTGATCCACTGAAACACTGACAATTCCCCGCCCATCGACCGGTCCCAAGAGGCTGCCTGACCCATTGAAACACTTAATATTCCCCACCCATCGACCCCTCCCGAGATGCTGTCTGGCCTACTGAACCACTGACAATTCCCCACCCATCGACCCCTCCCGAGAGGCTCTGACCCACTGAAACTCCAACAATTCCCCACCCATCGACCCCTCCTGAGATGCTGTCTGACCCACTGCAACATTGACATTTCCCCACCCATCGACTGCTCCGTAGATGCTGTCTGACCCACTGAAACACTGACATTTCCCCACCCATCGACCCCTCCCGAGATGCTGTCAAACCCACGGAAACACTGACATTTCCCCACCCGTCGACCCCTCCCGAGATGCTATCTGACCCACTGAAACACTGACAATTCCCCACCCATCGACCCCTCCTGAGATGCTGTCTGACCCACTGCAACACTGACATTTCCCCACTCATCGACCCGTCCCGAGATGCTGTCTGACCCACTGAAACACAGACAATTCCCCACCCATCGACCCCTCCCGAGATGCCGTCTGACCCAGTGAAACATTGACAATTCCCCACCCATCGACCCCTCCCAAGATGCTGTCTGACCCACTGAAACACTAACAATTCCCC